>NW_027507718.1:99780053-100089930 GCF_037356315.1 Lithobates pipiens
GATGGAGGCGGCGACATTGACTTCCTTCGCTAGTCCTGGCTACCTGGAGCCACGTTCAAAATGAACAGACTTTTCTCCATGTGTGGGCAAGTCAGTTCATTTCAAAAGTCCGGCGGACTAGCACACAGACGGACAGACCAAGTCCGCCGGATAGTCCGATCGTGTGTACGTGGCATTACAATCACTTTAACAGTTTGTCAATTTCCATTTCTACATGGATGATGAAATCATACAGGACACTGCCAAAAACAACTATTACCCTGTACAGTACTGAAAGTGATTGTAAGGCTTTGTGTTTTTTTTTTTTTTAAGTAAAACTTACTTGCTGTGTCTAATGGCAAGCCCAATCCTCCTCTTCTCGGGTCCCTCGCAGGCACTCCTGGCTCCTCCCCCCTGCCGAGTACCCCTAAAGCAAGCTGCTTTCTCACTCCCGAGCCACCTCTGGGTGTTCATATCAGACACAGAGTGTAGCTCGGCCCCACCCCCTGCTCCCTCTTCATTGGCTTAGATTGACAGCAGCGGGAGCAGCTGACTCTGAGTCAATGTGGAGAAAGATGGCAGAGAGAGCCTCTGCTTTTGTGCACATTGCTGAGATTGGCCCAGGTAAGCATTGGGGAGGGGAGGGCAGATCAAAAACATTTTCAACTGAATGCAGAAAATGTATTCAGGCAAAAAACCTTCAAGCTTTAGAACTACTTCAAAACATTAGCACAACATGAAAAAAAGTCACAAACTCTAGAACTTACCACAGTGATTCTTAAACCAAACTGGATTCAAGTTGAGTGGAGGACTAAGGTTTAGAATGTGTGCCACTTTACTTCTTTTTAAGTGTGGGATGCATACTTTTGATCTGAAAAAAAATTCCATTTAAGGATGAGAAAAGCAGAGCAGTAACCTTATTTATCAAAATGAAAAGGAAAAAAGAAATCTGGTTGCTATGAGTAAAATAGAAAGCTTGATGGACATTTTAATAAATGAGATTTTGCATGATAAATGATGAGAGTGAATGAGAAAAAAAACTGTCAGAACCCACACTAAATGTACTCACAAAAGTGTTTCACATAAAATAATTTGATATAAAAACAAATACACACAAGCACACCAAATATACTGAACCTGAAGCTTGTTCTTAGGCCTGTGACTGCTGTTAAAATAAATGCACTAATATACATTCTATGCATGTAAATATTCAGAATCACTCAGAAAATACTCAGGATTTTCTGTGTGGTTTAGTTACCCTTGGGAAAAAATCATGGGGAGGAGTGCAGTGCCAACACTAGTTGACCCCCAAAAATGGAACACAAAGGATCCATGGTAGTCCACCAGATAGGGTATGGAATATACACTGTAGCAATATTTCTTAGGGTTATAAATCAGGCTAATATTTCTCTAAAACACAATATAGGTTCCATTCAGTTAACAAATATCTTTGAGTTAACTGGCAAAAATCTTATGGTCACAGCCTTCCAATTCACTAATACCTGTGAATACAAATACTGCAGTCTCCAGGTGCAGTAGTCAGAGGGAGGAGTGAGGAGTGAATGAGTGAGTGCCTGTTTCCAATATTGCTGGCTCTGATTGACATCACAAAGTTTTTGGATGAATTTTACAATTATGTTGGTATCACTGGTGACACGACAAAGCTGAGGGAAGTTGACAAAGGCTAAAGGGTGATGCCTGGGTGATTATGAAGCTGATGTTGGATTGGATAAAGAAGCAATTTGTCAGTAGAATATGGGAATGATGGTGAAGCGAACTGATCAAGGTGTAAATTGAAATGGCGATGAGAGCAAGCTACAGAGAATGAGCAGTGTGGGGTTGTGTCAGGGTTGTGTTGTGATGCCCTCTGCACTCAGCCCCCTTCCCCCTCCCATCCGTATACTTGCATGTCCTTGATACAGCAAGATATCAGCTATGTGAAGAACATGTTGGCACCACACAATCACTTGTGAAAATCTTCGTAGCTAGGCCTATGACATGCGCTCTGCACACTGATTTATTCCTATAGAGAGCGAGTACAAGCTCATATTCCACAGTTTTCCATCAGTACACTATGTGCCAACAGTAGAGCTGATGGAGCAGTGTGTGGGCGATAGTGGAGCAGAGTAGGAAACTAAAGCTACCCATAGATGGATCGATTTTCAGCCATTCCTGCTTACGGACTGTTGGACAGTGGCTTGCAGCCAATCATGTAATCCGACAGCAGAGGAGCCCTGCTGTCAGAATACAAAGGCACAGCAGGGAAGATTCCTCCATTCACCTTGCATGTGTGGATGGGGGATTTTTTTTTTCAATCAGCCAACTGGTAATAAAATAAACTGCCAATGGAGAAGTTTGCTATACTGTATTAAAAGGTGGAGTATAAAAAATAGCTGTAGTGTTAATATCCCCAGGGTGAAGTAACTAAAAACAGCATGTAAAACATAAAAAAACACAATGGTGTTGATTTACTAAAACTGGAGAATGCAAAATCTGGTGCAGCTCTGCACAGAAACCAATCCGCTGCCGTTTTTTTTTTTTGTTTCTTTTAATTGTTAAACAAAATTGAACAAACTGAAGTTGGAAGCTGATTGGCTACCATGCACCATGCTCAGCTGCACCAGATCTTGCACTCTCCAGTTTTAGCAATTCTACCCCATTCAATCTACACATAATTAACATAATAATAAAAACGTGGCTAGTAATCCTTTAAATTGCTCTACAAATGAGTTTTCGTTTCAGAAGTCCAATTTAAAGCAGAACTTCACTCTCTCAATCAACATTGACCATTTAAATCCTTCTGCTGCAATGATTATTACAGCTGGAGTTGGGATTTAACCTGTTAATTATGTGACGTTCATCTAAATTTACTAGTTCATCTAACACTACTTGCTTCACAGGTTGATAATTCTGCTGCCAAAAAGCAAAACTACAAGGTGCCAAAGACATTAAGCACACAGCGCTCAACTCAATATAAAGACTTGCAAGAGCCTGAAATATATATAAGATGTGCAAAGCAAAGCAGACACAACTTCATTTGTTAAACAAAAAGACTGTACAGGTGGGGGGCCCAAATACTAAACTTATCACTGACACTAAATTTAGATCTGCTGATCCATACTATGGAGGGGGAACTCCATCTGTGTAAACAAAGCAAAGGTGAAGGGAGGAACACAGTGCAAAGACCACAGTGCAAGATCATCAATAAAATACTTTATTAAAAACAAGGTATATTGTTCATTCTTCCAGCAGTTGCTTATGCTCCTCCGCTTCTGACTGCTGGAAGAATGAGAACATGGTAGCTGTGGTACCATCCAATCGCCCTGGCCAAGGGCGTAGGTGAGGATGAAAAAAGCGGCTTTCAGAAAGTACTTCCCTGACAAAGCCTAGTGTGGAATCAGATGAGCCTTAATTGTCCTAAAGGTCTGATAGATATGACCAGCTGTGTGACGTCACCGCCCGGAGCATGCGCAGGAAGCATTTTGAGGCAACTTCCTCTTGCTCAGCTTACATACAGGGCTACTCACCCCAGTTAAATATGCATACCATGTGAATGGGTTTAAAAGGGTCGTGAAGAAACCAAACGCTATAATTCAAACACTATCAAAAAAAGTAATAAAGCAGTAAAGCATTCTTAACCTACAGGGCCTAACCATTAACCCACATGAAAGAACTATTTGATAAAATATAAGTGAAGTCATGACCCAATTGTAAATGGGAGATCATAATAGGTGTTAAAATATTATATGAAAATACATACAGAGTGCCTCATATAGATTGAGAGAGATCAAAACAATCATAATAATTTATTATGACAGCTGGGTCCTAGTTTTGTCAGAAGGGGTTTAGCGTGGAGTAGATTCATAATGCCTATGAGATGTACATACACTGACAATACACTTTAACATAAAGATACCCAGAAGCTAGAGGCTATTGAAGGTCACATTTTTTCCACTAGGTTTAACTCTAGCTACCACTCTATCCAGAGGTTTTCTTTATCCAACTTGACCCGAAATTGGCCACCAGGATTCCTGATCGTCCTCAGGTAGTTTTCAGAAAAGCCAAGAATATTAAAAATCCATGTCTTTATGGACCTTGCTTTATGCACTGGTGCAAAGTTATGTTGGGACAGGAAGGGGCCGACCCTAAACTGTTCCCACAAAGTATGTGGATGCCTTAAGAGTTCCCTTCACCAGAACTAAGGGGCCAGGCCCAACGCCTGAAAAACAACCCTACACCACAATCCCCCCTCCAGCAAATAATTCAAAACAGTGCAAAAAGCAAGGTCCATATAGACATGGATGAGGGTGGGGTGGAGGAACTTGACTGGCCTGTACAGTCTTGATCTTAACCCAATAGAACACCTTAGGGATGAATTAGAGCGGAGACTGCGAGCCAGGCATTCTCGTCCAACATTAGTGCCCGACACAAATGTGCTTCTGAAAGAATGGTCAAACATTCCCATAGCCACACTCCTCAATCTTGCGGACAGCCTTCCCAGAAGAGTTGAAGCTGTTACAGCTGCAAATGGTGGGCCAACTCAATATTGAACCTTATGGACTAAGACTGATATACTTATTAAAGTTTATGTGGGTGTAAAGGCAGGTGTCCCAATACTTTTGGTAATATAGTGTACATTTCCTGTTTAACCAGTTCCTGACTAACGTAGATATACTGCGGCAGAATGGCTCTCCTGAGTGAAACCCCGTACAGGTACGTCCTCTTTTTCGGCCACCAGAGGGCACGGGAATTTGTGTGTGTAAACACACAAATTCCTGTGCTGTCAGGGAAGAGGAAACATTGTTTGTTACTACTAAGTAAGAAAAATGATATGTCTCCTCTCCTACTCACTCCTATCCCCACACAGTTACAAGAAGATTACCGCCATTACTAGTAAAAAATAAAAATAAAAAAAAAAATCATAAAAATGACATACATTTTCACATAGTTTGTAGATGCTATAAAACTTTCGGACAAACCAATCAATATACGCTTATTGTGATTTTTTTTTTTTAACCAAAAATATATAGAAGAATATATATTGGCCTAAACTGATGAAGACATTTAAAAAAAAAAACATTTTTGGGGATATTTATTATAGCAAAAAGTAAAAAATATAGTTTTCAAAATTGCTGCTCTTTTTTTAAAATTTATATGGCAAAAAATAAAAACGGCAGGAGGTGATCAAATACCACCAAAAGAAAGCTCTATTTGTGGAAAAAAAAGACGCAAATTTAGTTTGGGTACAGCGTTGCATGACCGCGCAGTTGTCAAGCGATGCAGTGCCAAAGTGCTGCAGTAGTTAACCCCTTCTGGAACGTCCAACACAGATATCCTGTGGCAGGGCACCCCTCCTACATGAAATCACGTACCTGTATGTGATTTTGTGCACTGGATCTGGGGTGCACGCCACCGGCGACCCACTCCCGCTGTGGTTGGATAAAGCAGGGGCCAATCAGCTGTTATGGCAGACCTGATGTTCGCCGGCACCTCACAATCGTCCTCGGGAGAGGCAGAATGGCAGTCACAAGGCAGACCCCGCCATTCTGTGAGAGGGGAAGAGGGAGATCTTGTGTTTCTGCCAAGTAGGAACATGGATCTCTGTCTTCCCCCAGTCAAAGCATCCCCCACACAGAAAGCACTCCTTAGGATTACATTTAACCCTTTGATCATCCCTGATGTTAACCCCTTCCCTGCCAATATCATTAGTACAGCGACAGTGCATTTTTGCTTTTGGGCTTAGACATGCTTTCAGCTAGAAATTGTGTACAAGTGAACGCAAAATATCTGAAATCTGTGCAATTAGAAGGATGATTCATTTTGTGTTTAAGAATATGAAAAATGAATCTTTTGTTTTTCATACAGACATTTGAACTGACCGAAATTAATACCACTAGGTCAAGGGCAGCTAATTTTCTCTTTTCAGATGCAAAGCTTTTTTGTTTGTTTTTATTACTGGTAGTTCCAGAAAATAAAATGTAATATTGAAAAGATTATGGGACAACAGCTATCACATTTATTAACTAAAAGGAAACTATGTATAAATGGCTCATGTGTTTGCCTGTAAGTTATGTTCATTTTCATAAACACACAGTAGCCAATAACTAGGCTGTGTATGAAATGAGAAACATTTCTAATGCCAACTGATGGAATTACTGAAAAGATAATGAAACTGCAGTGTGAAAAAACGTCATGTAATGACATCAGCAAGTGTTTTCAGTCATTATACAGCCATTCAAATTGTCTCCACTGTATATTAGGACACTTTAGATTGGGTGCCAATTTCCACTTCTTAAATGCAGGGGTAGCAAACTTGATCAAGCTCAGGTTGCCCAACTCAGTTTAAAACACAAGTCATTATATGAACTGTCACTGTTTTATTCAGGAATATTTACTGAAAAGTTTTTTATGGGCTATCTCGGTACTTGATAATAAATAACAAATGATTAACAACAAAAGTAAATTTTAATACAGACAGAAAATATATAAAAAAAGTATTTTAAAATTGTATACAGCACAATTAACAAGCTACTGATGGGTTCCCCTATATGATTTCTGTTGGAGAGGGGTATACGCAAATTCCCCTACCAGTTTTGCGGCAAAGAACAGTTTCTTCAGGAGGAGTGGTCTATGGAATACATTTAAACAAAGTATAATAAACAAAGCAGAATAATTTTAACAAGAGGTTACATTCAGTGTTAAAATAAGAAGACCAGCTCACCCACTCGGACGGGGCCATCAAACGACAAGACCCAACAGTTCCCCCCGCGGTGAACAAGGGGGGGGGGGGGGTGTTGTAATTAACCGACTCTGATTAAAAAGTAATGCTGGGATTAAAATTAAAGTATAAAAGGACTTTATACACACAAGGGTGTGGTGAGGTGGCAGGAGAACCAAACCCGTGATTCCGTGAGGGAATAACTGTGAGGACATGCAAAAAGTGGGGAAAGGGGGTGGGAGGAAGGTGAAGGGTGAATGGGTGAGGGGGAACAAGGAGAAAAAAAAGGGGGGAGAAGAGGGAAGAAAAGGAAAAAGAGATGAAAGCTGGAATGAAGGTAAAGGAAACGGAAGAGGGGAAGAAACACTGACAAGGACAGGGGAAGGGGGGAGAAAGAAATGGGGGGAGGGAAGAGTGAAAAGAAAAAAAAAAAAAAACAGGATAGTAAGTGAATGAAAAGGAAGACAAGAGGGGAGGGGGGGAGGGAAAAGGAAGACAAGAGGGGAGGGGGGGAGGGAAAAGGAAGACAAGAGGGGAGGGGGGGAGGGAAAAGGAAGACAAGAGGGGAGGGGGGGAGGGAAAAGGAAGACAAGAGGGGAGGGGGGGTGGGAAAAGGAAGACAAGAGGGGAGGGGGGGAGGGAAAAGGAAGACAAGAGGGGAGGGGGGTAGGGAAAAAGAAGACAAGAGGGGAGGGGGGAGGGAAAAGGAAGACAAGGGGGGGGGAGGAAAAGGGAGAGAGGAGGAAAGGGGGAAGGGGTTGGGAGAGGGAAAGATGGGAAGGGTAATTGGGAAGGAAAGAGGGGAACAAGAGGGAAGTGCAACCAATATAGACAGACAACCACCTTACCCACCAAACGGTATGTATATTCGGATAGGTAACTCACCAGGCTATTGAACTGGTCAACATAAATGCATGGGTTAGATGTATAGGAGGACGACGGTGCAAGCTGAACAGTAGCACGATGGAAATAACTCCTAAAGTAATGCAGAAGCCACTATGTATATGTGGGCACAGATAACAGATAAGTCTGTGAAATCCAGTCGGCAAAAGACATTAAAAGGTATCATAAGGTCAATTGGGGTAAGGGAAAAGAAAGGATGGGGGAAAAAGGAAGCGGCAAGGAAAATAGATAGGAATGGAGCAGGGGGTGGGGAGCAAGGGACGCTAGAGAATCCTAGTCCCACACCACTGTCCACAAAAAGCAATAACCTGCAGATGCAGCCGTCCACAGCAACAGCCCAGCGTGGAGAGTAAATACTGCTCACATAGTGGTCTGAGAGAGACAACTATATGAGCTCCCCAACCCTGCAGGCGTCAGCACACGCCGCCAAGCGCCGGCGTCTGATTTCACAGGGTCAGTTTAACCACACTGTGCAGGTGCACGACTCCGTGCTACTGTGCAAGTGCACATTGACTGAGCCCACAGGCCAGATGGTCCAGGCTTGTTCAGTGCAAATAGGGATAACTGAAGGAAAGGTCCCCCCGGGTAAACACATGTCCGATGATGGGGAAGCAAGCAAGGAGTCCTGAAGAGCAGGATCGGCCATCAGGGACAGTGGGTCTCCCTTACAGCAATATGAAATACAAAAATGAAGTACAAACTACAAAATAGAATCTATAAAAGATTAATGTACAGCCTCTGGTTGTCACCAACCTTAAGACAAGAATCGGGATATGTCACCTGAATGAAATGGCAATTTGATTGCAATTTTGGCATTTATTTGGGACATCACAAGGCATTTATTTGGGACAACGCAAGGACATATGGAGGAAAAAACAGACAGAAAATGGAAAAAACAAACAAACAGTAGAAATTATAAAAATACAAAGTAAGCAGGAAAGGAAATTGTAAAAGGGGAACAAAATAAAAGGGGGTGGGGGGTGTGGGAAGAAAAAAAAAAGAAGAAGAATCACAAAAAGGGTTTGTAAGAGACCACCTCGTTGAGAACTGGAGTGAGGGTGGCATTAAGCCATTCAATCCATAGTGTCTCCCTCTGTAGGACTGTTCGGTCCCAGTTGCCCCCCCTGGGGTTTGGTTGCACCTCGGGAATTGGACAACAGGTACCTTACCGATGGTAAGGTCTAATATGTCTACCTATGGTAGTGAGATTACCACTACCAGAGCAGTAAAAAGGTTCACGATACTTTGCCTTAACTCTCAGATGGTCTTACCATCGTAAAAGGCATTACAGCTACATATCATAAGGTATATGACCCCCCTGGTGCCACAATCTGCGAATGTGCTTGGGATAAAAATGTCACCATTGGGTATTGTTTACCCTCAAGGACCCAAGGGCAGCGGGGACAACCACCGCATCTGTAAGTCCCATCAAGTCTAATTCTTGCAGGGTTAGCAGGTACATAGTGACTACGGGTCAATCGGTCACGCAGGCCGCACGTTTGCCCAGAATATGGTGCTCGTAAGCAGGTGCCAGTTGTTGGATAGAATAGTTCTGAGTACTTTATGGTGAGTTGAGTATGTGGTAATAAACCTTATGGAATCATTGGAGGGAAGTGGTTTAGGACGATTGTACAGTACAGAATTCCTGAGCGTGAGAAGGCTTTGTTGAAAGCCTTTCTAAGGTTGGTACGAGAATATACTCTCAATAGGAGCCGTTCACATAGAGCATTGGCCTGGATCCTGAAATCGCTTTCAAGTGTACAGTTTCTGCGTAAACGCAAATATTGTGCAAAGGGTATACTGCGTACCAGTGGTTTAGGATGGGCACTGGTGGCATATATATGTATTTCCGGCAGTAGGCTTCCGATAAAGGTCGGTGCCTAGAGTGCCGTCTCGTTTACTGATAATGGACAGATCCAAAAATGGGATCTGGCCAGTATCGAACTTGAAAGTGAATTTTAAATTGAAATAGTTATTATCCAACTTATAGATGAAATCCAAAAGTCTATCCTTTGTCCCGGTCCATACCAGGAATAGATCGTCAATGAAACGATACCAAAGAAGGACAATTTCAAGAAAATCTGAGTGCCTTTCGTCGGAGTGGACATACCTCTCCCAACCATCTAGGTAGAGATTTGCGTAAGCTGGGGCACATGACGTCCCCATAGCGACTCCTTGAATATGCAGAAACAACTGATTGTTAAACGTGAAATAATTTTTAGCCAAAATGAACTGTAATAATGCAAGAATAAAGTTGTTGAGGGGCCATGTAGTGGTATATTGTTCATGTAGAAAAGATCCAGCCGCCAGGACGCCCAGCTCGTAGGGAATACTTGAGTACAATGCCTCAATATCGATCGCCACCAGCAGGGTGTCCAGAGGGATCTGGATCCCCTCAAGATGTTGCAACAGATCTGTAATGTCCCTGATGTACAAAGGGAGACTGCGTACGCGAGGCATCAAAAATGCATCAACAAGGACACATCTGGGGGCGTGGCCAGCGCACGAGCCGAATGGAAGCTCTGTGAGAGAGCTCCGTGACACGAACGGGCATATTAGCGACAATTCACAGCGAATATCGGTAAAATAAAGATACGAACAGACGACGGAAGAGTTCCTGAATCCGAAGGTGATGTCGAAAAAGCGGAAAGACGAACGGAAAATGAAAAAAAAACAACATTCTCATCTCAGTCAGTGGGAGGGAGAAACAAAGATGGCGCAGATCCTCTCACAGCTGCTGTACCAGCAACAGCCTCCTCAGGGAGAGCGCACTACACTGACATGCCTGATGCTGCTCTAGAAGAATCACCTCACAAAACACATCTGGAATCTCCTCATGAGGAAGATTGCCTCAGCCCTACATGTCGCAGCCCAGCTAAAACTCGTATCAAACTGGATTTCACAGGCCAGGAGGTAAGCCATAAATTACCTCATATTAGTCAAGATAACACAGTCATAACTCCTATAGCTTCGCCTATAGCCGCATTCCCCACTAATAACCAGCCTATTCTGGACACCCAATTAAAAGAAATGCTATTAACTTTACATACTTCGCTTCATACGGATATTTTACAACTCACAAATCAATTCTCCAAAGCAGTGAACTCCTTAGGTGAAAGAGTACACACTATTGAGAACTCTATGGGAGACATGACCAATACTATTAATGACTTAATAGATGCTCATGAAGAAAATAAGGCTGAAAAAGAGTGGCTTAAATTTAAAATCGCAGATTTAGAAGACCGCTCAAGGAAGAACAATCTCAAAATCAGGGGTATCCCTGAAAATATACAGCAGTCTGATCTTAAAAAATATTCCACTGACTTATTCTCCAACTTGCTGCCAGCTATACCAGCCTTAGAGCTCACAATTGATCGCATCCATCGGATTCCGAAACCCGCCATTTCTCCCTCCACAGATACCACGTGATGTAATACTTAGAGTACACTTCTACCATGTTAAAGAACAAATCCTATATAAAGTGCGACATCTAGGACAACTTCCACAACCATATAATACAATCCAAATTTATGCTGACTTGTCTAAACATACTCTAGATATGAGAAGACAACTTTCCACGATTACAAAAGCTCTGCGTAATCATAAAATTGAATACCGTTGGAAACAACCATCTAAACTACTGATACAGAAGAACGACACCTACCATACAATCACTTCTGTGGAACAAGGCATTAAGTTACTTCACACATGGGGTATTATCCCCGAACCAACTCCACCTATCGGAGCTAAGAAGAATCCGGAGAAACTTACGCCACAATGGCATTAGCTTTCATTGACTAGATCCGGTTAAAATACAACCCTATCTATAGGAAACCGATCTATCAGCTTGCCCACCGTGCCGTGCGATACTAAATCTTTGGAACAGCTGACCTTTGAACTAATTCCCCATTCTAATGTTGCAGTATGCATTGAAATGTTTACCACTGCAAGTTAAGTTTAAGGTTTGGTTATATTTTTGTTTGTGTTTTTACTTTTATTTTTTTCCTCACAGTATCCTATACACAACTCATAGCGTTAAAAAGGGACAGGTATGTTGTAAACCTACAAAATTTGAATCAAAACTTTTCAGTCACTAAATTTTTGGACATTCATAGTCATTTCAGACTTCAGATTGTTCACATGGAAGTAGAGTTTAAAGCTATTATCAGGCTAGTATGTACTTACTTTTTCCATCTTATTAATATCCTTTTATGAGTATAAAATATCTTTAAATACTAATGGTCTTAGCCATCCAGCAAAAAGAGCGTCGATGTGGCAAATGGCTAACACCTAGCGATGTCAAATATTGTGTATACAAGAAACCCATTTCAAAACAGGCGCTACTCCCACTTGCACCCATAAGAACTTTCCTCACATATTTACAGCCTCAGGCCAACAGAAAAAAAGGAGTACTTATTGCCATACATCATTCAGTTAATTTTCAATTACATGAATCTATTGTAGATACCAATGGACGATACCTCATATTAATATGTACCATTGATAATACACTTACTACATTGGTAAATGTGTATGCGCCTAATAAAAGGCAATCCCATTTTCTGAATGGCCCGATGAGAAAAATAGGTAAATGCCGATAAGGTGCCTTAATAATTTGTGGAGACTTCAACACAATACATGAACAAGAACTAGACACTTCTAATCCCAAAACCAGAACCAACTGTGCACTTAAATTTTTTTTGAATAAAAAGCGATCTCTATGATGTATGGAGATGCCATCATCCTGGAGATCGTGAATACACATATCATTCCCTGGTACATAATACCTATACTCGTATCGATTATATTTTTACGGATAAGTGGTTATTACAGCGGGTGAGGGAGTCTGACATTGCACCCATCACTTGGACTGATCATGCCCCAATTAGTATGACTATTCTACCTAAACACTCTCAAACGACCCATTTTCTATGAAGAACAAATGCATATCTTATCAAAATGCCTACCTATGCTACAGCTATCCAAACCAGATAACTGAATTCTTTAAATATAATGTGGGATCGGTGTCAGACTCCGCCACCCTATGCTCATAAAGCATTTAGTAGGGGAATCCTAAAGCAACTGAATGCTCAAGTCAGGAAAAATAAAACGAAACTCATTGAGAAACTTACTGCTGACATTAAAACATTAGATTCCCAAAACCAATCTCACCCATCACAACAACTGAAAACTAAACTACAAATATTACGACAGGAACTCAGAATGACTTTATTGGATACATTTGAAAAACATACTAGAAAACTTAAAGCTAAATATTACCATACTAGCAACAAAGCAGGAAAAAACATGGCACTTCGGATCAAAGGCAGATATTACAAATCAAAGATTCCATATCTATACCACCCTATTACTAGAGAAAATTTGCAAGACCCCCAAGACATAGCGAATGCATTTAGCTGTTATTATAGCTCCCTTTACAATCTTAAAGATGATTCTCAAACTCCCACACCTACCCCAAAGATAATAAGTGAATTCTTAGATACTATTAGTCTCCCATCATTAACTACTGATCAAATCTCTGATCTTAACGTCCCATTTTCAGTGGAAGAAATTGCTAGAACTATAGACTCCCTGCCCAACAATAAATCTCCGGGCCCAGACGGAATGATAGGAGAATACTATAAATTACTTCGAAATATACTGGCTCCCCACTTATGCTCACTTTTTAACGAAGCGGCATCCAAATCAGAATTTCCGGCTGAGATGCTTCAGGCCTTGATCATAACACTGCCGAAACCAGGCAAAGATCCCAACGCTCCCCAAAATTTCAGACCGATTTCATTATTGAACATTGACATCAAAATATACGCCAAAGCAATAGCGAATCGACTGATGAACTACATACCAGACCTCATTCACAAAGATCAATCTGGCTTTACTAAAGGTCGACAATCTTCAGATGCAACAAGACGTCTGATTGATATTATACACTTCACTGAGAGACATCAAACGCCTTCTCTGCTCCTTTCTTTGGATGCAGAGAAGGCGTTTGATAGGGTCCATTGGGGCTATTTACAGTCAGTGCTTTTAAAATTCGGCTTTCATGGAAATATTTTAATCGGCAATTTTTGCACTGTATAAGGGCCCCTCAGCGAGAGTATACACAAATGATATGATGTCTAGGCCCTTTGGCACCTCGAATGGAACACGACAAGGTTGCCCCTTATCTCCTTTAATATTTAATTTAGCCATCAAACCTCTAGCAGAACGTATACGATCTGACACAAAACTATCTGGTATAAAAATTGGGCAAATAGATAATAAAATAAGTCTGTTCGCAGATGACATAGTGCTTATAGTGTCTGATCCTATTTCATCTCTCCCGAATCTCCAAAATATACTAATGACATTTGGAGCATCATATTATAAAATCAATGAAACCAAGTCCCATATTTTAGACCTAGGATTAGATAACACAACCAGGCAGTTATTGTCTAATAAATACCCCTACCACTGGAAAGACGAGGGGATTTCTTACCTAGGAATCACTCTCACTAACAAAACAAAACAAAACAGTTATCTGACAACACTTAGTAAATTTGAATTTACATGGGCTGGTCGCCTGGCAGCTTTCAAAATGATGACCTTACCAAAATTATTATATCAACTCAGGTCCCTTCCAATATGTATCCCTAAATACTACTTTAAATCCTTACAAAGCAGTTTGGGAAAATATCTATGGAATGGCAAAAAATCCCGTTGCGCATACCATATACTAATTAAACATAGAAATATAGGTGGTGCGACCGTACCTGATCTACAGGATTATTATGACGCAACTCTTTTGACCCAATTGCAAGAATGGTTCTTGTCTACTCCTAAAACTTTATGGGGACAAATTGAGAAAGACATCATGCGACAGCCTAATATGCAATTCTGGTTACTTAGTAGGAAAATTAAGTCCACAATTACAGCTCAATACCCACCAACGGTGAAAGCGACGCTACACTCTTGGCAGAGAATCATCACATACAAATGGGATAAAACTCCAATCACGGTGTTAAACCCTCCTCTAACAATCATACCAACATTAATTCCTGGCGTACAAATACACGACTGGAATTTGGGTCAGGATATCAAACTTGGTTCCTTCTTCCAACAGGGCTCATTAAAGTCTTTTTCTCAGTTAAGTAATGAATTACAGCTTCCGAAATCTGAGTGATCTACATATATTCAAATAGAAAAGTGTCTGCTACACAATCCACAACTCGGAGCTTCAATCCCGGTTAAAATATGGTCTTTCCTCAATAACCATGCCACCTCACAGAAAGGAGTAGCTACAATATACCCAATTCTAGGGGAAAAAAACATACCCAGCAAACTACCTTCCTTCCTTAAATGGGAACAAGATTTGGGGCAAGACATTTCAATTAAACAATGGATGGCTTCCCTACGAAGCATATATAGGGCCACTGCTTGTGTTACACTATGGGAATTGGCACAAAAAATTGTTCAAAGACAATACCTGACTCCACATATCCTAGCAAAATTCAAGGGGAACTCGTCACCTAATTGCTGGAGAAATTGTACCCAATTGGGGACCCTATTTCATATTATGTGGGACTGCCCAAGCTTACATAACTACTGGCAGGCAATCTCCCATTTACTCACTTCCGTAACAGGTATTGTCCTTCAACTTTCACCAGAACTAGCCATTCTGAATATGAATTTACATACGATTCCCAAACAATATCATAAAGTAGTAACACTTAAGCCTCGTACACACGGGCGGACTGTCTGGCCAACTTAGTCCGCCGAAACACATTTCAGCGGACAGTCCGCTCGTGTGTGGGCTTCAGCTGACTTTTTCAGCGTGCAGTCTGGCGGACTAAGTATTTCGGAATTTCCGTAATACTGTCCGTCGGACTCGCATTTCGGCGGACAATCCGCCCGTGTGTATGCCAGTCCGCCGTACTTTTGAAATGAGCGGACTTTTCCCGCCCGGAGAAAAGTCCGCTCATTTCGAGTGGGTATCCAGGTAGGCGGGGCCCGCGAAGGAGACGTCGCTGGCCCCGCCGCCTGGTATGGACTTAAAGGGGAACCTCAACGCCGAAAAAAAAAAAAAATCGGCGTGGGGGTCCCCCCCAAGTCCACAACAGACACTTGTCCGAGCACGCTACCCGGCCGGCCAGGAAAGGGGGGGGGAGCGAGCGCCCCCCCCCTCCTGAGCCTTACCAGGCCGCGTGCCCTCAACATGGGGGGGTGCCTTGGGGAAGGGGGGCCACGCGGCCCCTCCCACCCCAAAGCACCTTGTCCCCATGTTGATGAGGACAAAGGCGTCTTCCCGACAACCCTGGCCATTGGTTGTCGGGGTCTGCGGGCGGGGGGCTTATCGGAATCCGGGAGCCCCCTTTAATAAGGGGGCCCCCGGATACCGGCCCCCCACCCTATGTGAATGAGTATGGGGTACAATGTACCCCTACCCATTCACCTGTAAAATAAAAGTACAAAAAAAAAACACAACACACACAAAATAAAATACTTTATTGCACAGCTCCGGGGGTCTTCCGTCTTCGGGGGTCTTCTCGCCGGACTCCTCCGCTATCTTCTTGTAGCTCTTTTGCTAGCGGAGGAGTCCGGCTTTCTTCCTCGCCGCCGGCCTCTTCTCCCGACTTCGGGGGTCTCGTCCCCCTCTTCGGTTCTTCTCCCGGGCCACCGCGCCTTCTTATAGCTCTTTTACAGGCGGTGGCCCGGTCTTCTGTCGCCGCCGCCGCCTTACGTTCTTCTTCTTCTCCAGGAGATGTTGCCTCGACGATCTCTCCGGCCGGAATGCCAGGGACGCACTGCGTTGGGGTTCCCCTTTAAGTCCATACCAGGCGGCGGGGTCAGCGACGTCTCCTTCGCGGGCCCCGTCTACCTGGAGACGCGCTCGAAATGAGCGGACTTTCCTCCGCGTGTGTGGGCGAGTCCGTTCATTTCAAAAGTAGGGCGGATAGTATGGCGGACTTAGTACGCCGTATTAGTTCGCTCAAAAAGTGGTGTGTGTGGTCAAGTCTGTTCATTCGAAAGTATGACGGACTGTCCGTCGGATTGTCTGACGGACTAAGTTGGCCAGACAGTCCGCCCGTGTGTACGCGGCTATATACTTTTAGCTGCGAGACTATCCATAACTAGAAAATGGAAAACTGACTCTCTTCCTACTATGACAGAAGTTATAGAATTAACCCAACTCCATCACTCCTACGAATTGTTATTTCCCAATGACAAATCCCTATATATTAAGGAACAACAACTATGGGAACCTTGGAGTACATGGTACAAAAAATATACTTCCACAATTTAGATAATGCTGATTCTTTAATCATATAGAAGAAAGAACTCCTGTGCGTTTTAATATTTTTTGGATGGCTTTAGAAATAATTTCATAGCAAAGTGACAAACATATCACATGTCTGTTTATCTGAATTGAGCTGTGGAGTAAGAATAGTTCTTTATTTTCCTTCATAAAAGATAACTACTGTGTTTGATTTTCCTTTAAGATGTTGGCCTAGGTACTCCAGGACACAGATAGATCCCTGTGAGGGGTGTCTTGGGGTCCAGAAGTGGCCGATATCCATATTGCTATTTATAAATCTTACAATAATTATATTACGGACTTTATTATACAAGTTCTAAGAGACTTACTCTTGTTCGAGTCCCTTTAGGACTATGAATATTAGATACTTGGGAATACTACTTTATTCTTTATTGTGGACTATTTGTTACTATGCTATATTGTACTGAGAAAAACCTGTCACTACATTATACTGTGTTATGTTACTTTTGTTACTATTATTTTTTTTTGTAACCCTTGTTGTAACTAACTCTGCTAAAAATCTCAATAAAAACATTTGAAAAGAAAAATGCATCAACAAATTTACTTGCGTTGTCAGTCAAAGAACCTATCCCTGAAACTAGAGGTCTACCTGGAGGGGTCTGAATGTTTTTGTGAGTTTTGGGAAGGGAATAGAAAGTAGGGACACAGGGAAACATGGGGAACAGGAACTCAAGAGTATCCATGTCAATGAGGCCTAGGAAGAAGGCCTCAGAGCAAAGGACCTGGAGTTCCTGGGTCAATAAGGAAACAAGGGAATGGAAAATACCAGTACCAATACCAGTTACGATTGTTAAGAATAGTCAAGCACATAGATTGGTATTGATTATGCGTCATTAGAACGATGTTGCCACCTTTGTCTGACTGTCTGATGACATCGGAGTGCTTTTGTAAAGATTTAAGTGCTTTGATTTGACTATGATCAAGATTGGGAGAGATATAGTGCCAATGTTGCAGTTTAAGGTCTCTAATAGTGGCTTGTAGAAACGGCCAAACCGTAGGGCAGGTCATTAATTCTGGAAATCTGCGTGAACGTAATCGAAAAGGTTTAGGTAGTGATCCGCGATCTAAAGTCGAAGTGTGGTGAGGTGCAGTGGAAGAAACAATTTGAGAAGGGTGGGGGTCCTCAACGGCTCCCTCATTGTACAGGAGCATGAGGTCCGGGAGAGCCAGAAACTCCTCCATTCTGAAGTGCTTGGTGCGCTCAAGATTTAAATTGGCACGATCCTTATCAAAAATAAATTTAAACTTGAGGTTTACGTGCAAACAGATACAAATATTTAATGGTCTTGGTAACAGAGCATCTAAAAAGGACAAAAACCTAAACCTAGTTGAAGTAAAGAGGATTCATCCTCAATCAACTGGTAAGGAGTGAGGTTTATAATGTTGAGGTTGGCGTCATGCTGGGAGTGTTGGGTGGAAGTTGTGTGGGTTATAGCACATGCGTGTCTAAACTGCAGTGGAGTGTCTAAACTCCCCTGCAGTGTGGGTAAACTGACCCGGTGACGTCAGCCGCCGCCAGTTGGTGGCGTGTGCTGACGCCTGCAGGGATGGGGAGCTCATATAGTGGTCTCTCTCAGACCACTATGTGAGCAGCAGGGCCGTCTTTAATTTGGATTGGGCCCTGGGCAAACATTTTCTTGGGCGCCCCCCCCCCCCTCCATTCTGAGACATACAAAAAATAGCAGGCAGACTCAAAATCAGTTTACTGCAGCAGATCACGCAGTGATTGCAATTGTTTGCCAGAGTTTACAGCCTATCCTTACTGCTCGCTGGCTGGTTGCTAGAGGTTACAACACATAATTTCTGCTTGCCGATTGGTTGCTAGAGGTTAATGCACATCATTACCACTTACTGATTGGCTACTAGAGATTAAAGCAGATCACTACTGTTCGCTGATTGGTTGCTACAGGTTAATGCACATCATTACCTCTCACTGAGCAGTGGAGCAATACTAAATAATTGAGCAAGTAAAGGGGCACATTAATACACACACATACTACAGGAGAGTGTCAGAGAGTGCAGACATATTACAGGAGAGGTTCAGAGACTGCGGACATACTGCAGGACATTACCAAAGACTGGGGACATACTACAAGAGACAATCAGAGACTGCGGACATACTGCAGGAGATTACCAAAGACTGGGGACATACTGCAGGAGACAATCAGAGACTGTGGAAATACTACAGGAGACAATAAGAGACTGCGGACATACTGCAGGAGACAATCAAAGACTGCGGACATACTGCAGGAGACAATCAGAGACTGGCGACATACTGCAGGAGACAATCAGAGACTGGCGACATACTGCAGGAGACAATCAGAGACTGGCGACATACTGCAGGAGACAATCAGAGACTGGTGACATACTGCAGGAGACAATCAAAGACTGCGGACATACTGTAGGAGACAATCAGAGACTGCGGACATGCTACAGGAGATGGTCAGAGAATTTTCAGCAATGCACAGCTTGACAGTTGAATAACACAGCTCAGGGTTTAAGCAGTCAGGCATTTTATGGGTGCAAGGACATACCTGGGCAGCCAAACTCACTACATACATTTAGAGGGATTCCATTCTCTGCTCTCACTATAACAGCCGGGGGCTCCACTGATGCTTTGTAGGGGGGCCCCGTTACCCGTGAATTGGGGCCCCAATGAAGGTTTTGCAGAGTGCACAGAGGACAAGAGGACTGGAGGCTGTATTCCCGCGCTAGCCAGCTGAGGGGGCGGGGCCGGGAGCTCCACTGACGCTCTGACCCCGCCCCCGTGCAGCCTGTATGCTCGGAACAGAGCTGCTGTAGTGAGAGCCAGTGATCGGAGTGGGAGCGTCAGTGGAGCTCCTGGCCCCACCCCCTCTATACTGGCTGGGGAATACAGAGGTCCGGGGGCGGGGCCGGGAGCTCCACTGACACTCCCACTCCGATCACTGGCTCTCACTACAGCCGCTCTGTTCCGAGCATACAGGCTGCATGGGGGCGTCAGTGGAGCTCCCGGCCCCGCCCCCTCTCAGCTGTCTAGCACGGGAATACAGCCTCCCGTGTCCTCTGTAAAACCTTCATCGGGGCCCCAATTCGCGGGTAGCACACAGTGCGGGCCCCCCTACAAACATTGGGCCCAGGGCAGGTGCCCCGTTTGCCCTGCGCTAAAGACGGCCCTGGTGAGCAGTATTGACTCTCCATGCTGGGCTGTTGCAGTGGATGGCTGCATCAGCAGATTAGTGCTTTTTGTGGAGAGCGGTGTGGGACTAGGTTTCTCTAGAGTCCCTTAGCCCCCCTCCCCCTGCTCTCGTTCCTATCCATTTTCCTTGCCTCTTCATTCCCCCCCCCCATACTTTCTTTTCCCTTACCTCCATTGACATTATCATACCTTTTTTTATGTCTTTTGCAGATTGGATTGCCACTTTGGGATTTCACAGACTTAACTGTCATCTGTGCCCACATATACATAGTGGCTTCTGCATTACTTTAGGAGTTATTTCCATCGTGCTACAGTTTGGCTTGCACCATCCTCCTGTACATCCAGCCCATGCATTTATGTTGACCAGTTCAATAGCCTGGCGAGTTATCTATCCGAATATAAATACCGTTTGGTGGGTAAGGTGGTTGTCCATCTATATTGGTTGCAATTCCCTCTTGTTCCCCTCTTTCCTTCCCAATTACCCTTTTCTTTCCCTCTCCCAACCCCTTCCCTCCTCTCTCCCACCCCCCCCCCCTCTTTTCTCCCTTTTCATTCATTTTTTTTCTTTTCAATCTTCCCTTCCCCCATTTCTTTCTTCCCCCCCCCCCCTCCGTCCTTGTCAGTGTTTCTCCCCCCCCCTCTTTTTTTCTTCCTTCCCCTCTTCCATTTTCCTTTACCTGCATTCCAGTTTTCTTGCTTTCATCTTTTTCTCCTTTTCTTCCCTCTCCCCCCACTTTTTTTCTCCTTGTTCCACCTCCTCCCACTCTCCCTTCACCTTTCCTTTTTTTCCCTCCCCCTTTTTGCATCTCCTCACATTTCCTCCCACATGGAATCACAGGTTCAGTTCTCCTGCCACCTCACCACACCCTTGTGTGTATAAAGTCCTTCTATACTTTAAAAAGTAATGCTGGGATTAAAATTAATCAGAGTCTGTTAATTACAATCCCCCTTGTTCGCCGCGGGGGGGGGGGGGGGGGGACTGTTGGGTCCTGACGTTTGCTGGTCCTGTCCGAGTGGGTGAGCTTGTCTTATTTTAACACTGAATGTAACCTCTTGTTAAAATTATTCTGCTTTGTTTATTATACTTTGTTTAAATGCATAATCTGTTCCATAGACCACTCCTCCTGAAGAAGCTGTTCTTTGCAGCGAAACCGGTAGAGGAAATTACGTATACCCCTCTCCAACAGAAACCCTACGGGGGAACCCATCAGTAGCTTGCTGATTGTGGTATATACAATTTTAAAATACATTTTTTGTATATTTTCTGTCTGCTTTAAAATTTACTTTTATTATTTATTATCAAGTACCGAGATAGTCCATAAAAAACTTTTCAGGTGTGGATGTATATGGGTCAGCGTCAGCAACTGCCCCTGTCCTCCACTTCCTCAATCTTCCTGATCACAGATTGAGGTAAAGGGCTAATCACAGAGGCACTTTACTATGTGATCAGGTGTGTTCAATCACAGCTGATTACATGTAAACAAATGCTGGTTATTGGCATTACCTTTCCCCAGCATGCAGAAAGGAAAGTTGATAACCGGCTAACCTGTGACCGGACATTTACACCGATAATCAGGGCACTGATCATCAGTTCCCTGATGATCAGTGCAGACTCATAGCCACACATCGTTTGTTTAGCAAAGAATAATTTTTTTTTTTTTAAACCCATGATTAAATATCACCAAAAGAAAGCTCTATTTGTGTGAAAAAAAAAAAAAGTAATATGGGTACAGGGTTCTATGACCGCGCAATTGTCAAAGTGTGACAGCGCTGGAAGCTGAAAAATGGCCTGGGCAGGAAGGCGCCAAGAGAAAAACTGGCTTTTAACTTTTAGCTGGCTCCTAGATTCAAAGCAATTTTTTTAAACCCTGCAATACTGGTTCTTGAGTTAGATCAATACTCTATATTTTACCATTTGATCTTATTGCATATACCAATAGAAGGCTAGCTCCTTTGACCTTTCTGTAATGTGTTTATGAAACTTACTACCAGTGTTTCTGCAATCATAACGAACACTCAGCAGAGCTCAAATAAATTATACCCTTAATTTAGGGCATTGTACAAACACAGAAAAACATGCGTACGTGAATAGAAACATGCTCTATTATGCATATTTCAATTATTATTTTTATGTGCTGAAAGCTCAAGTGCTCAAACACTAAATACATTCACAACAAAAAGGAACAAAAAAGGATGAACAATTGTGTTACGTCATATATACTGTGTATCTATCTGTTTTGTAACTTTCTCAGATTAGAAAAAGTTTTTTAGGAATAAACATCAGCTTTATTGGAGGTAAACATTTCTAAAAAAAAAAATACTATTGGAAATGTTTACATTCTGCTCTCTTCTACAATGGAAAAATAGTTACTATTGTATATTGGGCAAATGTAAATGAGTCGATTGGGCAATCTACACATTTTACACATTAGCTGCTTCCATTGTTTCAGAGGAAGTCCCAAAATTTATATTAATGTGCTATAATTATAGCAGCTATAAACCAAGTTAAGTGACTTTTTTTTGTAAATTACTTTTTACTAAGATTTGCAGTATATACATACAACATTAATGCGCACATCGTGGTAACCAACTACCGGTCCATTAAAAAAAAGGACCACTCTAACACAAAAAAATAAAATAAAACCCAACCCCCCCCCCAAGACATTTCAACATTTGCCCGGTCAAATATGCACATTTGATGAGCCTCCAACATGGGGCTAACATTCAGTCACCTGGCTCAAAGACATCCCAATCTACCATAAAGGATGATGCACTTAATATAGTTCCCCAAAACCCCCCCCCCCCCCCCTTACATCAGGAGAATCAAGTACCATTGAGACACTCAAAATAACATAACTTTACAAAAAGTTGAATCCACAACCACCCAGGTCGTCATCAAAGAGCCATTTGATACTATATGTTGTAAGGTCTTGATACCGTATTTGGTCCAAACTACTACTGGTGTAGTCAAAAAAAATGAGTTAAGTTTGTGTTTTTCCATAGAGGGAGATTGGGGGAAAACTGGGTAAGAGTAGTAGATGGCCTGAGTCCTTGAGTCACAGCCCATGCCCTAATAACTGAACGCATAGAGGAGGTAAGTGGGTAAGGGGACTTGGAACCTCTATACGCCAAGTGGGAGAGCGCCTCATATGATCCCACACAGGCAGCTTCCAGGGACACCGCGGGATCATCTGCTAAAGTAGTCAACCATCGGTGGGCTACCGTCAGTTGGCCAGCGAGGAAGTATTTATAAAAATTAGGCACTGCTAAGCCCCCTTCCCCCAATGGCTGCTGTAGTATGGCCAATTTAGGGTGAGGAATCCCTTGTGCCATAAAAAGGAGAGCAAGCTATCTATTGATTTGAAAATCTATCTGGGTATCCACACTGGGGAATTTCTTAAAATGTACAAGAATAAGGGCAAAATGTTCATCTTAAATCAGATTAATCTTCCCTATGAGCAACAGGGGAAGATTTTTCCAGGTGTGTAATTTCTTATTTAATATAGTAAGCAATGATGAGACATTTAGGCCTATAAAGTCAGTCACTGAGTTAGTTATTTTTAGCCCCAAATATTTAATTTGTGTAACCTACTGTAAAGGGGATATTGTGGTCTGCCTGGTCAGGGACGGAATGGCAATGCAAAGGGAGTATTTTGCTCTTTTACAGTTTACCTTGAGACATGACACCATGCTAAACCTGCTCAAGAGCGACAGGGTAGCTTGCAGGAAGGGCCCTATGTCCCCAATAAATAGTAACAGGTCATCTGCATAGAAAGCCATCTTTTGAGAGTGCCCACGGTTATCCCTTATATTTTGGAAGAGGAGCGTAACGCAATTGCCAGAGGTTCCATAACCAGGGCGAATAACCCTGGCGAAAGGGGGCAACCCTGTCTAGTGCCTCTGGACACTGGAAAGACGTCCAACACTCCACAGTTAAGATGGAGGGCAGCCACTAGATGTTCATACAGAAATGATATCCACTTAAGGAACGCAAGTCCAAACTCTATACGTTGTAATACAAGGGTCATATATCTCCAATCAATGGAGTCAAACATCTTTTCCAGGTCAAAAAACACCAGAGCCCCCCAGTCAATCTCTCAGCAGCCAATTAAGTGTGTGTATACACCCTCCAGATGTTGATGTTCGTGGCCTTTTAAGGCATGAACCCCGTCTGATTCGGAGAGATCAGGTGTTCCAATACTTTTGTTAACATATTGACGAACATTTTGGGAAGTATTTTGAGGTCCATGTTGAGCAGTGCTATAGGCCAATATGATGAAAAATAGAGAGGGTCATTATCTGGCTTAGGCAATAGCACATGAGCCTTGGAAAAGGAACCGGGTAAAGTCCCATTGTCAAAACAATTGTTTGTACCATTGGTCGGGGGTCCCATCAGGGCCTGGCGATTTACCATTAGGGAAGGATGCAACCACAGTTGCCAGCTCTTTTTCAGTGAAGGGTGTATCCAGGCTAGCAGCCACTTCATCTGGTAACATCAGAATCTGAAGGGAGTCCAACAGGTCCTCGAAAACCTGAGAGTCATATGGTCGAATAGGCGAGTATAATCCAGAGTAATATGAGAAAAAAAACTTCTGCTGAATACCGCCCCTTTTAAACAGCTCTTCAGCTCGTGTTTTAAAAACATATTGAGTGAGGCCCTGGAAGTAACCCAACAGTGCTCGCCTAGACATCTGTAACTCAGTCAGGGAGACAGAAGTATAGGAGTCAGCATGGGCCTGTGCACAGCGAAGTTCATGGGTTTGATTCTCTTCAGATTTGGAGTTTAGTTCTACCCTGGCAGCTTTGATGGCAGACATGTACACCCCCTCATCGATGCCTTGAAGGCATCCCACACGACGGGCGCTCCTGCAGTGCCTTCATTGAAGAATTCCTTGAAGTGTGGCAAGATCAAGGCCTCAACCGAGGGCTCATACACCCAACACGGGTGTAACCGCCAAACCCTTGTTCTTCCATTCTGTGTTAAATCCATCTTGACCTGTAATGGCATGTGATCAGAGATTCCCCCCCCCCCCCCCCGGGCAGGTAGCAAACTTCCATAACCAGGGGAAGCAGGTTTGAGCTGCCGAAAGCTAGGTCAATGTGGGAGAAGCAGGTACTAACATGGGAAAGATAGGAGTATCCCCTCTGCCCAGGGTGCTTCAAACACCATAGCGCCTCCAGCACCACTGCATCTGCCCACTGTTTGAGGTCCAGGTTCTGCACTCGAGTCGGGTTTGAGGTGTCCAGAGTATAGTCTAGAATGTTCTTGAAATCCCTAGCTACAAATAACTTCAATGAGCCAAAAGGTGGCAACTTTCTGTAGAACAGTGTACAATACATCACTTTTGAAAGGGGGTAGTACATAAATATTCGATATGGCCAATAACAGAGTCAATGTCTAATACCACAATCACATATCTCCCTTGGGGGTCTATGAACACATGGTCAATAGAGCATGCCAATTGCTTGTGGATTAAAATAGCAACACCCCTGGCATACGAGTGTGGGGAGTGTATCGTTCTCGGTATACAGTTTCTGTTTAAGGAAAGTATTTTAGTACCAGTTAGATGGGTCTCTTGCAAGAGAACTACACAAGGGTTCTGGGATTTGAGGTACTAAAGGACCAGCGATCGCTTAAACTTTGAATTTAACCCAAAGACATTCCATGAGAGTATTTTAAAGTTACTCATATTATTATACCTGAAGGGTTCCACATGTACTGTTACTTTAAGGCTGGCTCCACCCAGGAGTGATGACAAGGATCAAGGGGCATAGTAGCCATCTTAGAGTGCATGTAAGGGAAGCACACTAAGATATACCTGTCCTGAGATGCATGTTGGAGTGTACAGTGAGTAGTGTACTGCAATAAACATCAGTTGTTCCAGACCAGAGTCTTGTGTTTCCCACAACTCAGAGAATATAAAAGTGGCGACGAGGATGGGATTTACAAAGTGTCTATCAGTCAGAGAGAGACAAAGGCACTGTGGATTGTCACCTGGATAAAAGCACTCACAAAGCCCAGCAGGAAGAATGTCCTTGATTGGGACATTAAGTGAATTTGATGGGGGAACAGGCATCCTGGAGTTCCTGGGTTGAGAGACTGGAACAGTATTTCAGTGCAAATGCCATCCCAGACAACAGGCAAGTAGCAGAATTCCTGACAGTGGTTGGTGCCAAGACATATGACACACAGAGGATTACTTCCAGCCTAAAGCACTAGAGATTGCAGAAAGATTCCAGTTCTATCAGCGGCAGCAGCATCCAGGTAAAGAAATTAAGGCTTATGTGCTCGCTCTTAGCGGACTAGCCTTTACCTATTCTTTTGGGGAGTACTTACCCATACCTCCCAACTTTTTGAGATGGGAATGAGGGACACCTTTCAGCGAAAGTATGTAGGCATAGTACACACCCCTTGACAAGCCCCCTTAACCACTTGACCACTGGGCACTTAAACACCCTTAATAACCAGACCAATTTTCAGCTTTCGGTGCTCTCACATTTTGAATGACAATTACTCAGTCATGCAACACTGGACCTATATGAAATTTTTGTCCTTTTTTTCACACAAATAGAGCTTTCTTTTGGTGGTATTTAATCACCGCTGGGTTTTTTATTTTTTTGTGCTATAAAAGAAAAAATACAGAAAATTCTGTAAAAAAATGAATTTTTCTTTGTTTCTGTTATAAAATTTAGCAGATTAGTAATTTTTTCTTCATAAATTTTGGCCAAAATTTATACCACTACATATCTTTGGTAAAAATAAGTACAAATTGGTGGATATTATTTGGTCTTTGTGAAAGTTATAGAGTCCACAAGCTATGGTGCCAATATCTGAAAATTGATCACACCTGAAGTACTGACGGCCTATTTCAATTCTTGAGACCCTAACATGCCAGAAAAGTACAAATACCCCCCAAATGACCCCTTTTTGGAAAGAAGACATTCCAAGGTATTTAGTAAGAGGCATGATGAGTTTTTTGAAGTTGTCATTTTTTTTTTATTATCAGTTTATTTCTCACACAGCATATGCATACCACAAATTACACCCCAAAACACATTCTGCTATTACTCCCGAGTACGGCGATACCACATGTGTGAGACTTTTACATAGTGTGGCCACATACAGAGGCCCAACATGCATGGAGCGCCATCAGGCGTTCTGGAGCACCCAGGACAATTCTGACATTTCTCTCCTACATGTAAAAAATCATCATTTATTTGCTAGAAAATTACATTGAATACCCAAAACATTATATATGTTTTTTTAGCAAACACCCAGGAGAATACAATGGTGGTCGTTGCAACTTTTTATCTTGCACGGTATTTGCGCAGCAATTTTTCGAATGCTTTTTTTTGGAGCCCAATTTTTGCATAATGTGAAAGATGAAGTTACACCGAGTAAATCGATACCTAACATGTCACTCTTCAAAATTGCACAGGCTCGTGGAATGGCGCCAAACGTCGCTACTTAAAAATCCCCATAGGCGACGATTTAATTTTTTTTTTTACTGGTTATATGTTTTGAGTTACAGAGGAGGTCTAGGGCTAGAATTATTGCTCTCGCTCTAACGTTCGCAGCGATACCTCACATGTGTGGTTTGAACACCATTTTCATATGTGGGCTGGACTTACGTATGCGTTCGCTTCTGCATGCGAGCACATGGGGACAGGGGCGCTTTAAAAAAAAAATAAAAAATGTATTGTTCATTTTACTTTATTTATTTTAGTTTGACATTTTTTTCCCCAAAAATAAATTTTTTGATAACTTTTATTCCTATTACAAGGAATGTAAACATCCCTTGTAATAGGAATATGGCATGACAGGTCCTCTTTACAGTGAGATATGGGGTCAATAAGACCCCGCATCTAATCTCTAAGCTGGGAAGCCTGAAAAAAAAAAAAAAGATTGTGGATTTGATCGTATTGGCGAGTCGGTAGAAGCACCGGAGGGCGGCGGGAGGGGGGGGGGTGTCTATGGCTGGGTATTGCAGGGTATCACAGACTATGACTGGGTATGGCTGGGTATCTCAGAGTATGGCATTGCAGAGTATTGCGTTGCAGAGCATTACAGGATATTGGAGGGTGTTGCAGAGCATTGCAGAGTGTTGCACGGTATTGGCGGGTGTTGCAGAGCATTGCAGAGCATTGCAGAGTGTTGCAGGTTATTGGCGGGTGTTGCAGAGCGTTGCAGGGTAATGCAGAGTAATGCAGAGTAATGCAGGGTATTGCAGAGTAATGCAGAGTAATGCAGAGTATTGCAGAGTATTGCAGAGTAATGCAGGGTTTGGCAGAGTATTGCAGGGTATTGCAGAGTAATGCAGAGTATTGGCAGGGTATTGCAGAGTATTTGCAGGGAATTGAGGGGTTAATTTTCGGTGAGCAGCGATGTGGGCACTGCAGATGCAGCCCACATCGCTGCTGACACTGATCTCTTCCCCCTCCACTATTCCGATCGGTACAGAGAGGGGGAGGGAGGAACCGGCGTCATAACAAGTGATCACTCCGTCATTTGACAGAGCGATCACGTGGTAAACGGCTGCTATGAGCGGCCGTTTACCGTGATCGGTGATGCGCCGGGTCCTGTGGACCCGGCGGTCACGGATGCTCTCGAGAGCGCCCCAGGGGGCGCGCGAGAGTGGAATTCTGGGAGGACGTCATATGACGGCCTCCCAGAGTTAAGAAACCGCCCTGTAGCCGTCATTTGGCTATAGGGTGGTTATTAAGTGGTTAAAGGAGAATTGTACAAAAAAACATGATTGGTTAAACCCACAAGTGCTTTTTTTTTACCACTACTATTCCTTTTTATTGGCTTTTGGGATTTACAAATGCAACAATTTAGAAATCGGATGAAAGGTTTAGCACTGGGAAACACTTTTTGAAAGATAAAAAGAGCATTTTATATACAACTGTATAGATTAGACCAAAATGAGGGACAAATGAGGAGGAATGAGGGACATTGCTCCAAATCAGGGACAGTTGGGAGCTATGCTTACCTACTGCACTGAGAGAGAAGTTTGTCATGTCTAGCCAAGAGAGACTTATCAGAGAAAGACTTTACCCTTACAAAGGCAACTGATGCCACGTACACACGTAGCCGACTATCCGGCGGACTTCCCGCCGGACTTTCCGAATGGGCTACTTGCCCACACACGGCACATTTTCAGCGGACTAATACGGCGTACTAAGTCCGCCGGACTTTTGAAAAGAACGGACTCTCCCATACACGCGGAGGAAAGTCCGCTCATTTTGAGCGCGTCTCCAGGTAGACGGGGCCAGCGAAGGAGGCGTCGCTGGCCCCGTCACCTGGTATGGACTTAAAGGGGAACCCCAACGCCGAAAAAAATCAACGTGGGGGTCCCCCCCAGGTCCACATCAGACCCTTGTCCGAGCACGCTACCCGGCCGGCCAGGAAAAGGGGGGGACGAGCGAGCACCCCCCCTCCTGAGCCGTACCAGGCCGCGTGCCCTCAACATGGGGGGGTGCCTTGATGAGGACAAGGGCCTCTTCAACCAACGGCCAGGGTTGTCGGGGTCTGCGGGCAGGGGGCTTATCGGAATCCGGGCCCCCACCCTATGTGAATGAGTATGGGGTACAATGTACTCCTACCCATTCACCTGTAAATAAAAGTAAAAAAAAAAAAAAAAAAAAAAAAAACAACACACAAGGGTTAAAATAGTTTATTGCACAGCTCCGGGGGTCTTCTGTCCGTCTTCGGGGGTCTTCTCGCCGGACTCCTCCGCTATCTTCTGCTAGCTCTTTTGCTAGTGGAGGAGCCCGGATTTCTTCTTCGCCGCCGCCCTCTTCTTCTGACTTCAGGGGTCTTGTCCCCCTCTTCGGTTCTTCTTGCCGGGCCACCGCGCCTTCTTCTAGCTCTTTTACAGGCGGTGGCCCGGTCTTCTGTCGCCGCTGTCACCGTCTTCTGTTCTTCTCTTCAGATGTTGCCTCGTTGCTCTCTCTGCTCACAATGACGGGGACACAGCGCGCGGCGACTTATATAGGGACATCACCGGATGATGTCCCTGCCCAGTATGATGTCACAGTCCCAGTATCCTCTCGAATAATACATTGTAATATAAAATTAAAATGGTTCAACTCACCATAATGCAGAATCAGTGGGAGCCCTGAGGGTGTCATTTGCCATGTCGCCTGCCACCAAATGCGGATTGTCCCTTGCCACATCACTTGTCACCAAATGCGGATTGTTACTTGCCACGTCACCTGCCACACATTGCGGATTGTCACTTGCCACGTCGCCTGCCACACATTGCGGATTGTCACTTGCCACATCACTTGCCACACATTGCAGATTGCCACATCACCTGCCACCAGATGCGGATTGCCACGTAGCCTGCCACACATTGCGGATAGTCACTTGCCACACATTGCGGATTGTCACTTGCCACGTCACCTGCCACACATTGCGGATTGTCACTTGCCACGTCACCTGCCACACATTGCGGATTGCCACGTCACCTGCCACCAGATTCGGATTGTCACATAGCCTGCCACACATTGCGGATTGTCACTTGCCACGTCACCTGCCACACATTGCGGATTGTCACTTGCCACGTCACCTGCCACACATTGCGGATTGCCACTTGCCACGTAGTCTGCCATACATTGCGGATTGCCACACATTGCTACCACACATTGCTGCCACACATTGCGGATTGCCACCTACTGTGTCACTTTTCTGCTAAGGTGTTCTTTTGTTGAGTCCCAGAGTGAAGATAGGCAGCAGAGAGATGATGTAATCTCTCTGCTGCACACAGCTTCCCGCACAGTGAGAGCGGAACTGGAGGGATGCAGGGCAGTGAGAGATGATGTCATCTCCCTGCTCCCCTGCCCGTTGGCTTCCTGATTGGCCAGCAGCCCTCCTAAGCCGCCCCCCCTCACCCGTCCACTCAGCGCAGTCACCCGCGGAACCGGCCGCCCTGTCCCAGACAAAAATGGTGGCCTGAAAAGTTGGGAGAGTCTGGCCGATGGGGATACCGACACACCTGGTATGGCTTGTAAACACAGTTCCCAGTCCTCACCCCCTATCTCTCCTATGTCTTGCTTCCATCTATGTCTGCACGGAAGTTTTGCTGCATCCTGCAACCTGGCCAAGAGTGTGTTGTATATTTGCGACATAATGCTTTTTTGGTTCTACGTGGTAAGGATACAAGTTATTGTTGGGTGCTCAACCTGTTCCAATCTAGTGGATTGTGTCTGTGCTTTCACCGCATGCCAGAGTTGGAGGCATCTGTAGAAGTCGTGTTTTGGTAGCCCAAATTATTCCTGTAGGTCTTTAAAGGACTAAAATATGGCCTGTGAATAAAGTTGTGACATATGCTTAATGCCCTTGGCCTCCCATGATCGAAACCCCTCTAGTTTTTGCAGTTCCGGATAAGTTACGCCAGATCGGGTATATATCACGAAACCCTTCAGATCTAGATTGTGTCTAATCAGGCCCCATAATTTAATCAGCAGGTCTACAGTTGGCATTGAGCTGAGATGTTGGGGGATGCCTGCCTCAAGATACAAGGCTGCAGGTAGATCTGCGGCTTGAAAAAGTAGGTTACGGGAGGAGTCTTTTACATCTATCTCACCCCAGCTACCCAGATGCTGCAATTGTGCGGCCAGAAAGTATAAGCGCATATTTGGGACTGGCCGTCCCCCCTGGTCGTTACTGTAATGTAGAGTGGATAATTTTATTCTAGCAATCTTTTTCTTCCAAAGGAGGCTTCTAAACATGGTGTCGATTCTAGTGAACCCCTTTGCGGGATCCACTGTGGAGAATTGAGTAATATATATAAATATAATATAGTTGTGGGGCCCACACTATTTTATTCAGATTGGCCCTACCTATGAGAGAGATAGGTAGCTTGCACCAGGCGTTGCATTTGGATTGTATCTTGGTGATCATGGGGTGAAGATTCAGGGTTAGATATTAGGAAAAATCTGAAGTAACCAGTACCCCCAGATACTTAAATGAGGTGACAACTTAAAGGGACTGGGCGCACTCCGGCAGCGGATCTGTAAGTACATCTAGGGGCAGGAGGGCCGACTTACTCCAGTTTATGGAGAAGCCTGAAAATGTGCCACATTGCTTGATTAGGGACATTACATTTACTAATGAGGTAGACGTATCTCACAGGTACAGAAGAGTATCGTCCACATACAATATCGTATCCACAGCGTTGCCTCTAATAAAGCCGGTAATCGATGGGGACTCTCTCACCGTCCCCGCAAGAGGCTCAAGAGCAGGGGTTGACAAATTCGCTTGGAATCTAGGAGCCAGCTAAAAAAGTTAGGAGCCAGGTCCGTGACGGCGATCTGGACCTGTCCCTGGCCTGACATGGAGACGAGTGAGGGGAAGATAGCCCCCAGCCCCCCACCTGTCTCCAAGTCATTGCCCATAGCTCTTAGAGGGACATTTTTAAATTGCATTTTAGTGTAAATATGAGATGTGAGGTCTCTCTGACCCCAGATCTCATATATAAAAGAGGACCTGTCATGCTTTTTTCTATTACAAGGGATTTTTACATTCCTTGTAATAGGAATAAAAGTGACACACATTTTTTTTTTTAAAAGAACAGTGAAAAAAATAAAAATAAAAGTTAAAATAAGAAAAAAAAATTGTTTTAAATGCGCCCTGTCTTGCCAAGCTTGCGTGCAGAAGCGAACACATATATGAAAGCGGTGTTCAAACCACACATGTGAGGTATCGCTGCGATCGGTAGAGTAAGAGCAATAATTCTAGCCCCAGACCTCCTCTGTAACTCAAAACGTGCAACCTGAAGAATTTTTTAAACGTCGCCTATGGAGATTTTAAAGGGTAAAAGTTTGTCGCCATTCCATGAGCGGGCGCAATTTTGAAGCGTGACATGTTGGGTATCGATTTACTCGGCGTAACATTATCTTTCACAATATAAAAAAAAAAAAATTGGGCTAACTTTACTGTTGTCTTTTTTTTTTATTAAATAAAAATTTTTTCCCCAAAAAAAGTGCGCTTGTAAGTCCGCTGTGCAAATATGGTGTGACAGACAGTATTGCAACGACCACCATTTTACTCTCTAGGGTGTTAGAATAAATAATAAAAAAAAAAAAAAATATATATATATATATATATATATATATATATATATATATTATATTATATTATATTATTATTTTTTTTGTTTTGTTTAGGGGTTCTAAGTAAAGGGATGGAGAAAGACTGGCCCATTAGCATTGTTGGTTGTAATTCCAACGGCCACCACAAGAGGGTGCCAGATTCCAGAAGGAACCATAGGATCACAGAAGGCCTCAAAGCCGGGGGCTCAATTACCGGCCGCCTGCGGCGCGGCCCGACGCGATCGCGCGGGGGGGGTCCACGGAGACGGGATACCCCCAGCTATGCTGCCCCAGGCGCAAGGTCGCCGATTCTAGTTGCCAATGCGACCTGGCGACCGGGTTTTGTCGAGCACTGCTCAAGAGCCAAGGCAAACAGCAGGGGCGACAATGGGCACTCCTGCAGGGTGTCTCGATAAAGGAGGAAAGGGTCAGAGAGATCCCCATTAACACGCAGCCTAGCAGTGGGGTTCGAGTACAGCAGTTGGACCCATTTGATAAAGTTCTCTCCCAGGCTGAATTTCTCCAGAACTCTCCACAGGTAAGGCCACTCGATGCTGTTGAACGCTTTGGCAGCGTCTAGAGACAGAACCGCCCGATTACCCGAGTTGTCCACCGGGATCTGTGTATTAAGGAACAGTCGCCTTATGTTCACAGTGGTGGATCCGGATGGGATGAACCCAGATTGGTCACGATGGACAAGTTTTTGGATGACCGATGCCAGCCGAGTGGCCAGCACTCTGGCCAGTAGTTTTACATCCATTGTTAGTAGGGATATGGGCCTATATGGGTCTGGCAGAAGGGGGTCCTTGTTTGGCTTAAGTATCAAAAGCATAGTGGCCTCCGTCATGGACGGGGGTAGCTGACTGAGCTCTAGGGCCTCTGTTAATGTCCGTTTTAATTGTGGTAGCAAAATGTCCACATATTTTTTGTATTCCTCTGCCAGGAGTCCGTCTGCACCCGGAGACTTACCCGGAGGTGAAAGGGCTAGTGCCTCAGAGTTCCTCAGTCATGAGGGGGGCATTCAACATCAACACAACGTCTCTATCAGACTGTTTGAGACACGGCAAGCTGCACCCCTCAAGGAAGTCTCAAATCTCAGTGGGAGCAGAGGAGCAGTTCTTGGATGAATACACTTCCTCATAAAATGTTTGAAATGCCGTGACAACTTAAGCCTAGAACTGCTGCTATGTATGAGGGGTCTCTACCTGCCTCAGCCATCATGGCCAGCATATGCCCAGTGTTCTCCCCCTCCTCAAAGTATATCTGTTGCAAAAAGAAACATTTGTTTTCTGCCTTTGATGTTGTCATAGCACTGTCCAACTTCTGTGCCTCCCACCTACTCCTTTCAGTGTGGTCAGTCGGATTTGCTACAAGTTCCGCCTCTGCCTCTTTTAAATTCCTGCAGCGCAGAAAGTTCCCATGTTTTGGTCTTGGTCTCTATCAAGGAGATTGTTTTTATGAACTGGCCCCTAAGAAAGGCTTTAAGGGCATCCCAGCACATGCGAGAGGCTGTTGTATTTTTATTTATGGCTATAAAGTCCACCAGAGCGGTAGTTATTGGGTCTGGTGTAGGAAACAAGGATAGCCAGAATGGATACATTTTCCAGTGGTTTCGTTTATCGGGACTGACTAGATTTATTTTAGCCCACTATGGAGAATGGTCTGAGTCCGTCCTTGGTTCATATTGTGTGTCAGTGATGTATGGTAACATCTCCTCATTGCAAAGACCAAGATCAATCCTAGACAGGCCCCTGTGCGATGCTGAATGGCAGGAGTATAATTTAATTTGTGGGTTTTTTAAGCGCCAAACATCATGCAGTCCCATACGTGTCAATAAATGGGCAAACATTGTCGGGCCGCCCGTCCCAAAACTGCCCGGTTGAGACATTGAGAATTTTGCGGGTCTAGGTAGCCATTAGCATTCTTGTTTAGTAAAGCACATTAATACTCTATATAGGTTTATGCTTCCTTGCTTTTACTGCAAAGTGACCTTAAAAGATACAAAGCAAAACAGTTTTTGGGGTCTACTGCTGGAATTTGTGCTAAAGTTCAATCGAAGCAGTCCTGTTTCCTTCAATGGTTATCTTCAACGTCTTAATTTATATCTTGTTTGTGAAATTAACACACCATGTGCTGCACAAAGCTCCACTATTAGCAGCTCACCTCCCAATTTGACCTATGATCAATAGGTCAAATGTACATGTCCATATAAGGGATGTCATCAGATGGTACAACTTTCCTCCCAAATGAATCAGACTGGATGTATGCTCCACACAAGTCCAAAGAAACACAAACATTCAGGAATAGAACATGTAGACAATCATAGTGCTTTCCATAAAATACACTACTTTAATAAAAAATATATACAAATGCTTGTGGATGAATTGACATTTATTATTATATAATTTTACTAATGTTGTCCCCTTAAAAGTTATATTTTGTTCAGTATAGCTCACTCAGATCTTCGGTGTTTCCTTCCACCCTACGTCACTGACTCTGCGCCCCCCTGTAGGGTGACGGTGACGTAACATGTCTTCACAGCACAGCAGGGATCTGAGCGAGCTATACTGACCAGATGCCAACTTTTAAGGGAACAGTATTAGTAAATGTATATAATAAATGGCAATTCATCCACAAGCTGCAGCCTCTATTTGTGATGCCCCGATGGAGATTTGAGCAATAGCGCATGCAAGTAATCTGTGGTTCACTCGTCTGTGTACTTTTTAGTGTGAATGTATTTACATTTTGTTGTTATTTCTGTTTTCTGTTATATTTGTATATATTTTTTAATAAAGTAGTGTCTTTTATTGAACCCGCTAGGATTGTCTGTATGAGTTTTGGGGAGTTTATACTGTGCCTTGAAAAAGTATACATACGCCTTGAAATTTTCCACATTTTGTCATGTTATAACCAAAAACTTAAATGTATTTTATTGGGTTTTAATGTGACAGACCAACACAAAATGGCACATAACTGTAGAAGTAGAAGGAAAATGATTTTCAATTTTTTTTTTACAAATAAATATGTGAAAAGTGTGACATGCATTTGTAGTTCAAGTCAATGCTTTGTAGAACCCCCTTTCTCTGCAATTACAGCTGCAAGTCTTTTTGGGTATGTCTCTAACAGCTTTGCACATCTAGGAGAGCAAAATTTACACCCATTCTTCTTTGCAAAATAGCTTAAGCTCTGCCAGATTGAATAGCAAGCATCCGTGAACAGCAAATTTCAAGTCTTGGCACAGATTTTAACTTGGATTTAGGTCTGGACTTTGACTGGGCCATTCTAACAAATGAATATTATTTGATTTAAACCATTCCATTGTAGCTCTGGCTGTATGTTTAGGGTCGTTGTCCTGCTGGAAAGTAAACCTCCACCCCAGGCTCAAGTCTATTGCAGACTAACAGGTTTTCTTCTAAGATTGCCCTGTATTTGGCTCCATCCATCTTCCCATCAACTCTGACCAGCTCCCTTGTCCCTGCTGAAGAAAAGCATCCCTACAACCTGTTGCTGCCACCGCAATGTTTCATGTTGGGATTGTCTGTTCAGGGTGATGTGCAGTGTTAGTTTTTTGCCACACATAGCGTTTTGCTTTTAGACCCCTTTCACACCACACCGCACCTTGCGTCGGCAGTAAAACTCCGCTATTTTTAGCGGCATTTTACAGCCGGATTTGCGGCGCATTTCGGCCGCTAGCGGGGCGTTTTTACCCCCCGCTAGCGGCCGCGAAAGGGTTAAAACCGCCGGCAATACGCCGCAATAGCTGCGTTTTGCTGGCGGCATTACAGCGCTGCACCATTGATTTCATTGATTTTTCTCCTTCACCGCTCCAAAGAAGCTGCTGGCAGGACTTTTTTCTGACGTCCTGCCAGCGCACCGCTGTAGTGTGAAAGCCCTCGGGGCTTTCACACTACACACAATGGTGCAGCTTCTTTAGGGCGTTTTGCAGGCGCTATTTCTAACGCTTTAGCGCCTGCAAAACGCCCTGGTGTGAAAGGGGTCTTAAGCATATCAAAAGCGGGATGTCTTGGTAAGCTATTATCGTTATACCTTGAGTCCTTAATCTGGCCAGAAGTTTTGTAAACACCAGAGGAGCAGTAGCCAGACTGAAAAGGCAAGGCTACAAACGGAAAATAATTTTTATTTTATTTTTTACTTCGAAACACAGATATTTCTGGTGAGCGGGGAAAATAGGTACATGCAGGTATGCATCCTTGATGTCGACTGATGCCAGAAGTTCTCCTCCTTGTAGGATGGAGACTACTGATCGGATTGATTCCATGCGAAAATAACTAATTTTCAGGAACCAGTTTAGATCTTTGAGACCATTTGTTTGAAATGACCTCTTCAAGGATTGACATACCCATTTTGCCGCCACTGCAGGTTGAGTTGTTGAACATGCCAAGGAAAAACGTTTTTTTTTTTTTAACAGGAATTCCAATTTTTTATCAGTTGGATCACTAAGCATTTGCACAGTGTCAATCGGACTTTTATTCACAGTGGATATAGCAGCGTCAATTGCTGGTATACTCCACATCTTAGTAATTTTTTTCCTCCATAGGATAAAGTGTTGAAAACATTTTAGGAGGAAAAAAAAATGCTTATCTGGGTGATTCCACTCAGAATATATATGCTTTTCCAGCAATGAATGGACAGGAAAGGCACGCAACGCTTGAGGAACTCAAAAAAGAAGTGGGCTCTTCAACGGACTAGGTTTAGGGTAGCTTAAATGTGGAGCGGACCATCTCAGTAAGAGAATGCAGCATCAACTTCTCAGCTTGTGAAGCTGAAGGAGGTCCTTCCCCACTTGATTCCTCAGAAGAGGAGTCATCGGTCTCTTTACGGTCCCCTGAGGGGGATTAATCTTCCCTCTCCCACTGTTCCTCTGTTTGAGGATACTGGGGGACCTAATGCACCTTCTTCCCCTCTGTATAGATGCGATTAAAGCCGCTAACCTTTCCTCCAATCCACTAATAGCTGAGAAGAAAACCTCAGTTATGCAGACAGGGGCTGAAGTGTCGGAAGCAATTGCAGCCTTGCAATAAACTTTGAATGGATCCGGATGCATAGTTTGCCCCAGCAAGGAATGTCCCAGCAGAGCTCAGCCTAGCACATCTTTACTCGTGACCAACACCTAAGACACTGGCGAAAAAATTGAGGTACTCCTGCTAAGGGGAGGGGTTATATGGGGAATTGAACTTCCTGTCTATGGTGTGCCAGTGTCCATCACATGAAGGTGCCATATAACCCATACAGTAATTACTGTGGTTCTGTGTCCTGTGATGTACGATAAAGAAATAAGAATATGAAAGTAGGTGTGTGGGGGTTGCGTGTGGCTAAGGGACAGTTTTTCTATGTTTAACTGTATGAACTTGTGTAATTTTCTCATTGTACATGAAGACCATTTTACTCTGCTCATATGGCATTTATAAAAGATGTTGTCGTAGATCAATAAAATTGATATTAAGATGGAGCAATATTTTTTCAGGCTATTAAATTTTTATTATTTGTCAAGGCCTGGTGTGAAGCCATTTTCTTTATTAATGTCACATCTGCATTACTATTCAGAATCATTTCACTTGTCAAATAATTTCTTATGAGAATACTTTCAATAAAAAAAAAAAAAAAAAAAAAAAGGACGCTCTGCCTAGTGCCTCCCAGCCATTTTCACAATATTGTACTGAAAGAAATTTGTAATGGAAAGCAGCTGTTTAGAGGCAACCATGTGCATCATCGCTACTTCATGCAAATATATTAAGCATTATATCAAACCTCAAACTAATTTTTTTTTCACCCTGATTATTCAAAGGGTACTTTATGTACATTTTCTCCAGCATTGATAGCGGTATAAAATAATGCAAAAACACACTTGGCATTGAAGGGTTGTTCAAACCCATTTGATTAAATAGCGGCACTCCAGTGCATTTGATCTAGGCCAATTTTATCATTCTGCACACACCACACTTTAGTTATTAGTATTATTTATACTACATCGTTCCCCCAGCTGGCAAATGCAGCAATGTATGAAACACAGTAAAGACACTTCAGTGCATTATTTTAATAAATGTGTCAAAGCTCTCCGCATTGTTCCTTTTAATGACGCTTTTTACACAAAGACATACTGAATTGTTATTGTAAAATACATTAAAAAGGGGTGATCTTCTCAAGGAAAAAACAGCGCACGTTTGTGAGCTATATTTAATGCCTTCAAAAGCAGTATTGTTTGGCAGATGTAGAAGGTTATTCTGGGGGTTAATTAACTATAATTCTTTCTTCGGAGTCTGACTGGGGGTGTAAAACCCTTGGTTTAACAGCAGTTAAAATGCATGGAATTTAATAGAAAGTTGTACACCTGCAATATTTTAGCAGGAAACATATGTTTATGTATGGATCTAACAAAGTGTTACCTTGCTACATACAACCATGGACAAATTTGTTGGTATCCTTCCACAGAAAAAGAACCCACAATTTTCTATGAAACCACTTGAAAATTGACTAAGGGCCGGTTCACACAGGGGGCGATGCGAGGCGACACCGACTTGCCTCGCCGCGACCTGCCGCGACCTCAGCGGCGACTTGCAAATGACTTCTGTATAGAAGTCAATGCAAGTCGCCCCGAGGTCGCCCAAAAGTAGTACAGGAACCTTTTTTCTGAGTCGGAGCGACTCGAGTCGCTCCTCTCAGAACGGTTCCATTGTACAGAACGGGGGGCGACTTGTCAGATCGCGGCACGGCAATGTCGTGTCGCCTCGCGTCGCCCCCAGTGTGAACCGGCCCTTAAGCAATTGGCACTCATCATTGTTTATTCTATATTTAATAAATATCATCCATTGCTTTTGATATACCAGAATATTTTAAACAAAACAAATGAAAAATATAGTGCGCAAAATGAGACCCTTTTCAACTTTTTTTTTTTATCTTCTGTCAGAGTGGATTTGATTTAAATCGCTAGTAAAAAGGCTCAATTTAAATCCAAATTTTTAAACAGCAACTGTCATCTCTCTCCCACAGTAACTCCTCCTCTGACCCACTTTTGTCTCACCGACTGTCCCATTCACTTTAATTGGACGGCTGGTGACGCGGCAGTGACACAACAAGGTGAGTGGATGCCCGCTAACAGGCGCTGCCATGATGGATCTTGAAATTAAAGGTGCTCTTTAAATGTAAGGACTTAATCTTGCTGGTAATTAGAATCTTTAAAAAATTTGCAAACTAAATTAAGGTTTCATATTTAGAATAATAAGCTGTCAGGTTAGTAAAACAGCAATATCAGAACCGATTCAATCATAGTTTGTAGTGTGCATAGTTTTGAAAAACAATGGGATAAAGGAATATTCCTGAACTTTGTTTTATCTCATGGTTACTGTGAAATTGTGTAAATGCATCAATGCAGTACATGTCATCTCAGCTTACAGAGCTTGGATTCACTGAATGAGTTTACCAAAAATGTAAATATTGCAGAATATACAGCCTCATGCTACATAGCCAAGCCCATTATATTATATTATATATAGTGCATGGGATCAGAGGGGTGAAGAGCTGGCTCAGAGGCAATCCAGTAAAATAAAATTGGCTTTTATTCAACAAAACAAAACATAAGACCAGACAGACTTGTCTTATCACACGGATGTGCACACAGGTACAGCTCACAGTTCGTCAGCCCACAGGCTTAGAGGTAACAGTTCATGGCTCCAAATAGAGCTACAGTCTTTTTGTGGTCTAAGCTCACCCAGCAGGTACACCATCCAGCAATGGACGTTTCCACACAGCATGCTGCTGTGTCTGTCTCTCTCCTACTCAACAGCTCCACACTGACAATTTCAGCACACCTGATAATAAGCAGGCCTGAAGAGGAAGTACTTGCCTTCTTCAATTAACCCCCTCTTAACCCTGCCCCAGGCTGACCCTCTAAAATATATATATATACACACACACACACACACACATATATATAATTTATATTAATTACACACACGCACACGTATTTATGACATAGGTTTCTTGGAAGAAAGAAAAAGAATTATATAAAACTGCATAAGGAAAAAAAAAAAGTCTTCTGAATAAATCCTAGTACACACAGGCCGAATTAATGGCAGGTGGTCCCACAGACGAAAACTGGCCGCCCTCCCGATCAGTGCTCCCAGCCAATGTCTGAGAACAATGGCCGCAGTGTTCTGGTGGGAGGAGACATCACCCCTGCCAGAACACAATAAAAGAGCAGGGGAGATCACTGTACCAACATCATAATGTTAGTACATTGCCTCTGACCAGAGCTGTCAGTTTTTTTCATTCAAACCAAAAACAAAAACAAAATAGTGGTGTGTACTAGGCTTAAAGGGATAGGAGAGAAGTATGCTGTTTACGTATTGCAATGAAACAGTAAAGCTAAAAGTCAAAAAGTGCTTTTAAATTTAGGACAGCTTTTCCTTTTAATCAAGTTTTTTTTTTTTATTGAAGAATATATAATAATATAAATATATTTCCCAGCCAGAGATACACACACACACACACACACACACACACACACACACACACACACCTTATTTAGTAGTTACAGAAGCATCAAAGTATAATCAGCAAGTTGGTGTCACAAACTTATTACAAAAAACAAGAAAAACCCTAAACAGTAAAGATTAGCTAGAACCATCTCTGGCATTTTATATTTGAGCTCTTACATTTCTAGAGATACAATGCATGAGTAAATCGCCATAAATTATCCAGTTATTTTTGCTTGGACGGAAATCAGCACAAAAGCAACAATTTCACTGGGTTGCAATTGTAATTTTTTTAAAGCTCACACAGCAAGCCCAAATGTTATCCAGTGAATTTTATGGTATTAAATGAGAAGGGGTTCTTTTTTTTTTCTTTTTTTAAACCTTTCACTGTTCAAGACAAATCCTATATGCCATGGCATTGAAGGGGTTAAAACAAGCTTGTGGTTGCAATAGTAGCCATAAGCCTGCATCTATTTTAGTATACAAGACCAACAGTAAGAGGCAAGATAGTGAGCTGAGGGGGGGGGGGTCGAGAAATAGATATGAATGTCTTCAGCATAGAGATGGTATTGGGAGCCGTGGGAGGCTATCAGCTGATCCAGAGAGGTGGTGTATATTGAAAATAGGAGAGGTCCAAGAACAGAACCTTGGGGGACCCCAACAGAGAAAGGAAGAGGAGGAAGCAGAACTGTAAGCATAGCTAAAGGTGCAGTTGGATGTAGGAAGAGAAGCAGCAAAGAGTACAGTCACAGAGACCAAAAGACGTGGAGTTTTTTTTTTTTTTTTTTTTTGAGGAGGGGGTGGTCAACCGTATCAAAGGCAGCAGAGAGGTCCAGGAGTAGGAGTACGGAATAGTGTCCATTGCTTTTGCCTGTTAGTAGAGCATTTGTTAGTTTCAAGGAGGTTGGATAAATAGGGGAGAAAGGAGATGTGGCGTAGGTTGTTAAGATTGGATGGGTCCAGTGAGGGCTTTTTAAGTATGGGGTATGACAAGTGCATGTTTTAGAGAGTTGGGGGAAGATGCCAGAAGAGAGGGAGAGATTGAAGATGTGGATTAGAGAGTGTAGAATAGAGCCAGAGGGTGAACATAGCATTTGAAAGGGAATGGGGTCTAGAGGGCAGGTGGTAAGATGGGCGTTAGCAAGTAGTTTAGCAACCTCGTCTATAGTGATGGGGTTGAAAGAAGGAAGTAATGATTGTGGAGGGTATCTAAACAGTAGAGATCTCCTTGTGAATTGCATCAGTCTTGTGTTTGAAGTGATTGGGATTCTCCTGGGCAGTGAGTGAGATGGTAGGTGGAGGACGAAGCAGAGAGTTGAAGGTAGAGAAGAGTTGACGGGGACGAGATAAGGTGTTAATGAGAGAGAGATAAAATAGGTCTGCTTGGCAGTGAGGAGGCAGGAATTTTATTTTTGGAGGGCAGATTTATACTGGCTGAAATCTTTCTGGGATTTTATCTTATGCCACAGACATTTAAGAGCACGGCTGTGTTTTAGCATAATTCTAGTGTCATCTGTTTGCCAAAGTTGAAGGGGATGAGGCCTGAGTGTGTGTAGTGAGGGAGGTCAGTGTGTCCAGTGAGACTATAAGTGAAATGTTGTAAACAGAAGTGGTGGCTAGCTCGGTGCAGGACAGGGGTGTGATTTTGTCATAGAGGTGGTCAGTAGCAGAGAAGAGAAGGGTTGAGATGGCATTGGTTTCTACAGGTAACCATTAGGCAGTCGGAGGAGAGGGAGAGAGTGAAACTGATGAGGTAGGGATCAGAGATAGGGAAGGATAGTTGGAGAGGTTGTACGGAGTGCATAGGTGGGAGAAAACAAGGTCAAGGATGTTGCCTTCAGAGGGAGTAGAAGCATGTATCCATTGCTTCAGGTCAAAAGGAGGAGGTTAGACAGAGAAGTTTGGAAGTAGCAGGAATGTTAGTATTAGTAGGGACGTAAAAGTCCCCAAAAGAATGATAGCGGGAATTTCAGAAGTGAGAAAGTAGGGTAGCCAGGCAGAGAAGTCATCAAGAAAGGTTGAAACTGGTCCGGGGGGGGGGGGGGTGGTAGATCACAGCTATCCTTAGAGAAACTGGGGAGAAGAGACAAATGCAGTGTGCCTCAAATGAGGAGAGTGACGTACCTGAAAGAGGTACCTGAATGAGTTAGCGGTAAAGAGATCATGGAGAGAGGTGAGTTTGTTACAGACCGAGTGGGCATTCAAAAAGGGAGGAGGAGAAAGGGAGTCCGGTCTTGGGAAGAAGAGAAATGGGAACTAGATTGGGTGCATTGCGGCCAGAGGGTGTAGGGTAATGGGTGCATCGAGTACAGTTATATGAAGGAGGCCCAGGTTAAGAGAAGCAGAAGGGTGAGCTTAGCCCAGGGGTCTCAAAAATTGGTGACCCTCTAGCTGGTGCAAAACAGCTGATTGGACTAAGTGTGCCTCTGCCTGTGGGAGTCATGCTTGTAACTGTCAGCCTTGCAATGCCTCATGGGACTTGGAGAGCCGCCAGTTTGAGACCCCTGCCTTAGCCTCTCTAGATCTGGGTTCTTGAGATAGAGATATAGATATAGATATAGATATAGATATAGATATCATTTAAAGTGGAGAAAACACACACACACACACACACAAACTCTTCCAAAAAGTAGAATTACTCAAAATAAAAATCATAATATAAAATAGACAAAGCCTGTGTCGGTTCCTTTGGATTCTGTTCAATGCATTATGGGAAATCTGCTGATACTGGAGATCAAATCCTAGTCACAGCATCAGCTAAGGTATATTCCTGGAGTTGTTAAACAGGCACATAGAGGGGTGACTGGTTAAGGTTCCATATAACACATTTAAACATTTTCTAATGCAACTTTAAATCTTACATGTCTACCAAAAAAATATATACAGACAGAAATATTATAACAACTTTCATGATGCACATTACGAAATCCCTCTTCCCTCTGAAAATACTCATAAATGTCACTCATTCATGACTGCAATCTTTTTATGGCAACAAAGGGCCCCAAATAAATTTTATAAATATACAGATAATGTACAGAATGTAATTTCCCTTTCATCTAAAGCCCATCTAATTTTCCATTTTCCTGGCGGGGCAGAATGACACATACATAGGTGAGGTAGATGTTAGAACTAAATGTTTTGGATCTGCCCCATAGCACCAATGAACAAACATACATTTTACACTTGGCATTTACTGCAGCAATGCTCCACTTCCAAAAAACATGCTTAAAGTGCTGTCCAACTTCTTAACCACTGGACAAAACATTTATAATACATGTTGGAGAGTTAAACATAATTATTCACCATGAAATACTGTGGATCTCTATGTAGTAGCTATATATGTATCTATGCACAGGTCATGTTTTTCCCCCCAAGCAGTATCTCCTTGCTGGTATGTATGCATTTATGAAGCTCTCTTTCACACATTCTTATACTAGGGCCAATTTAAACAGAAGCCAATTAACCTACCAGCATATCTTTGGAGTGTGGGAGGAAACCGGAGTACCCAGAGAAACCCCACGCAGGCTCAGGAAGAACATGCAAACTCCAGGCAGGTAGTGTCGTGGTTGGGATTCGAACCAGCGGCCCGTTTAACTGCTAGGTGAGAGTGCTAACCACTACACCACTGTGTCACCAAATTTGTTTGGAAGGTGGAAAAAAACATTCAATTCTGATAGAAGTCCAGTAAGCTTATAACATTTCGTGCCTAGTTCTTCCACTAAACTACAAAACATCTACACCTATTTTTTGGGGATGTAAAAGTGGTGGATGGGGGATGTCAGTCACTATGGATATTTCGCAGCTGTGGTGGTAACTCTGCACATGCTCAGTTTTCAGTAAGTTTCTATGCTGAGCATTTCCTCCCTAGCACATTCGAGCAGCACATGTGACTATAGAGTCACACATGTGGGTGTATACACAATGGTAAATGACAGCCCACTTCCACCACCCAGCTAAACACAAAGGTGGCAAGATAATAATGTAGAATAATGGAGGCTTCACCTTCCTCTTATTCTAGGACACAGCCTGTGACTGGCAGAAATCCACCCACACCATGTTATTGCCAAAAATAATAAAGATTTGATTTCAAATATATATATTTGTATGACCATTGATAAAAAGTTTGATATTAATGATTTATTTTTACTCTGTATTCCAAGGGCTTTTTTTTTTTTTTTTTTTTTTTTTTAAACGTGTGACCAGCAACAGAGGACCAGAAGCTCCTCCTGTTTGTGTTTCCCTGCAGACAGGCTAGGAAAGATCTGAGTCATGTGACAACTATATATCAATAAAAATTATAGTGCCATCATCCACATACAGAAACAGAAGGAATCATATAAATTAAACAGTGTGTTTGGTATCATTTTAACATACAAAGTAAATGGACAAGCTATGTATTTCACTGCACTAACAATGTTCTGCTGCTAGAGCCTGATTTATCATATTTATCGGCGTACAGTGGGGCAAGCCACCAATTGTGCAAGTTCTCCCACTTAAAAAGATGAGAGAGGCCTGTAATTGTCATCATAGGTATACCTCAACTATGAGAGACAAAATGTGGAAACAAATCCAGACAATCACATTGTCAGAGTTTTTAACCACTTGCTTACTGGGCACTTAAACCCCCCTCAGTCCCAGACCAATTTTCAGCTTTCAGCGCTGATGCACTTTGAATGACAATTGCGCGGGCATACAACACTGTACCCAAATGAAATTTTTATCATTTTTTTCCCACAAATAGAGCTTTCTTTTGGTGGTATTTAGTTACAGCTCGGAGTTTTATTTTTTGCTAAACAAACAAAAAAAGATGCAAAAAAAAAAAAATCATGTTTTAATAGTTTGTTATAAAATTTTGCAAACGGGTCATTTTTCTCCTTCATTGAAGTGCGCTGATTAGGCGGCACTGATAGGCTGCATTGGTGGGCACTGATGGGCTGCATTGGTGGGCACTGATGGGCTGCATTGGTGGGCACTGATGGGCTGCATTGGTGGGCACTGATGGGCTGCACTGGTGGGCACTGATAGGCATAGTTAAGGCGGCACTAATAGGCACAGATAAGGCGGCACCGATGGGCACAGATAAGGCGGCACTGATGGGCAAAGATGGGCACAGATAAGATGGCACGGATGGGTGGCACGGATGGGCACTGATAGGTACCACAGATAGATGGGACTGATGGGCACTGATAGGTGGCACTGATAGGTGGCTCTGATAGGTGGCTCTGATAGGTGGCACTGCTGGGCACTGATGGGCGGCACTGCTGGGCACTGATGGGCGGCACTGCTGGGCACTGATGGGCGGCACTGGGGTGCAGCACCTTTGAGGCAGATTTTGGGTGGCACTGTGGGTGGCACTGCTGGGTGGCACTGTGGGTGGCACTGTGGGCACTATGGGCACTGCTGGGTGGCACTGACAGGGGGCACTTACTTTATTTCAGGATGGCACTGCGGGTGGCAGGTGGGCACTGGCAGGGGGCAGGTGTCCGTTTAAATTGCTGGCCGTGATCGGGACTGATGTCCCGAACACGGCCGCCGGCGATCGGCTTTTTTTTTTTCTCCTCGCGCTGTCAGCGCGAGGAGGAATACTAGCCGATTACCGGCTCCGTTTTATCACATGATCAGCTGTCATTGGCTGACAGCTGATCACGTGATAAGGGGTCGGGATCGACCCCTTACACGGATCGGTGATCAGGCGAGTCTCACGGACTCGCCGATCACAGAGCGCGCCGCGCGCAGGCCGCTCGTAACCGGGACTACGTCAATAGACGTAGTCCCGGAAATGTGGGTCCGCGCTATTGCCGTCATTTTGCAATAGCGCGGTACCCAAGTGGTTAAAGAATGTATTTGCAAATATGGTGGAAAATAAGCATTTGGTCAATATCAAAAGTTAATCTCTATACTTTGTAATATATCCTTTGTTGGCAGTGACAGAGGTCAAACGTTTTCTGAAAGTCTTCACAAGGTTGTCGCACACTGTTGCTGGTATGTTGGCCCATTCCTCCATGCAGATCTCCTCTAGAGCAGTGATGTTTTTGGGCTGTCGCTGGGCAACATGGACTTTCAACTCCTTCCAAAGGTTTTCTATGGGGTTGAGATCTGGAGACTGGCTAGGCTACTCCAGGACCTTGAAATGCTTCTTACGAAGCCACTCCTTCGTTGCCCGGGTGGTGTGTTTGGGATCATGGTCATGCTGAAAGACCCAGCCACGTTTCATCTTCAATGCCCTTGCTGATAAAAAGGAGGTTTGCACTCAAAATCTCACGATACATGGCCCCAAAGCATGATGTTGCCACCCCCATGCTTCACAGTAGGTATGGTGTTCTTTGGTTGCAACTCAGCATTCTCTCTCCTCCAAACAGAATGAGTTGTGTTTCTACCAAACAGTTCTACTTTGGTTTCATCTGACCATAGGTCATTCTCCCAATCCTCTTCTGGATCATCCAATGCTCTCTAGCAAACCTCAGACGGGCCCCGACATGTACTGGCTTAAGCAGGGGGACACGTCTAACACTGCAGGATCCGAGTCCCTGGCGGCGTAGTGCGTTACTGATTGTAGCCTTTGTTACATTGGTCCCAGCTCTCTGCAGGTCATTTACTAGGCCCTCCCTTGTGGTTCTGGGATTTTTGCTCACCGTTCTTTGATCATTTTGACCCCACAGGGTGAGATCTTGCATGGAGCCCCAGATCGAGGGAGATTATCAGTGGTCTTGTATGTCTTCCATTTTCTAATTATTGCTTCCACAGTTGATTTCTTCATGCCAAGCAGCTTGCCTATTGCAGATTCAGCCTGGTGCAGGTCTACAATTCTGTTTTTGGTATCCTTCGACAGCTCTGGTCTTCACCATAGTGGAGTTTGGAGTGTGACTGTTTGAGGTTGAGGACAGGTGTGATTGTCTGGATTTGATAACACATTCTGTCTCTCATAGGAGGGAGGAGGGAGGGTAACCAGAAAAAAAAAAAAAATAAATAAAATAAAAACTGAGCTATTGAGATCTTTACAAGCTTCGTTTTATAATGACACTGACACAGGAGGAGCGGTGTAGGAGAAGGGGCTGGCAAACGATTTTTTAAAAATCAACTTTAGACTATGCAGGCAGCGCTGTACCCGGGCCAGGAGAGGCGGGGTGGCCCGTCTGACACCCCCCAATGGGGGAACTGCCCCCTGTTGGTAAAACATAGTATCAGCGTATAACAAGCAGACACTGTTTGTCCCATTTTCAGGGGGGGGAATGTGCGTTATACGCCGATAAATACGGTCTTTATAATACCTTAGTTACTAATCTATAGCTAGAAATTCAAATGTAAAATGGCAACAAAACAATACATACGTGAGATATGTTCCTCTAGTGTTGATTCCCATCATAAGGTCCACTTTCTTCATCGGAGTGTCTACAGTATTAGTCAAACTGATTGCACTGGCATTGTTTACCAAGATGTCTATACCTGTTCACATAAATAAAAGCATATGTAAGCATCCTTAGGCAGAACTAGGACCCCATACACACCTAAGGGTTTTACAGCTCAAAGCTCCAAAAGTCGCAACATAAAAATCTCATGGTTGTTAGTTGTGCCTATTCACACCAGAGTGTATCATCCCTTGAAGCTTAACCCAGCCTGATAAACATACACATGCGTCTTTTAACCGGTTCCCGACCAGCGCACGGCGATGTACGTCGACAGAATGGCACGGGCAGGCATATTGGCGTACAGGTACGTCCAATGCCGCCCTGCCATCGGGAGCGCTCCGCCGGCGGCGCACTCCCGCGCTGGTCGGGACCCCTGTGAGTCAGGTCGCGGGACCCGCTGACTGGATCGCCGCGGGGATCCCCGCGATCGTCTCACGGGACGGCTGAATGGAGGAAATGCCGTGTAAACAGCATTTCTCCATTCTGCCTAGCAACTAGTGACGCTGATCTCTGCTCCATGTGATTGGAGCAGAGATCAGTGTTCACTAAATGAAAGCCCAACCCCCCCACAGTTAGTAACACACTCCTAGGAACACTTAACCCCTACACTGCCACCCACTGGTTAACCCCTTCACTGCCAGTGTCATTTACACAGGAATCACTGCATTTATATAGCAGTGATTACTGTATAAATGACAATGGTCCCAAAAATGTGTCAAAAATGTCCGATGGGTCCCCCACAATGTCGCAGTCACAATAAAAATCGCTGATCGCCGCCATTACTAGTAAAAAAAAAAAAATAATAATAAAAAAATTATTATTAATAAAAATGCTATAAAACTATCCCTATTTTGTAAACGCTATAACTTTTGCGCAAACCAATCAATAATCTCTTATTGCGATTTTTTTTTACCAAAAATATGTAGAAGAATACGTATCGACCTAAACTGAGGAAAAAAATGTTTTTTTATATATTTTTGGGGGATATTTATTATAACAAAAAGTAAAAAGTAATGCGTTTTTTTCAAAATTGTCGCTCTATTTTTGTTTATAGCGCAAAAAATAAAAACCGCAGGGGTGATCAAATACCACCAAAAGAAAGCTCTATTTGTGGGAAAAAAAGGACGTCAATTTTGTTTGGGAGCCACGTCGCACAACTGCGCAAAAAGTAATCTGGTCTTTGACCAGCAAAATGGTCCGGTCTGTAAGTGGTTAAACTACAAGCTTCAAGCATTTTGGCCTCCCAGACTTCAGTGCAAAGTGTGCATAAACATTCTTTTTTTTTCCCTCCCTGGTAACTAGCTTTCCATTCCCAAAAAATTATTAAATACAGAAACGCCTAAGCGAAAACACTTGAAAATGTTTGTACAAATGCAAATAAAATGCATGTAAAAACCATTAATGGCATTCAGTGTGAATGCAGCAACCGGTAGTAGCTTACCAGTAGTGATTTCTTTACAGCCGATAAAAGGTTTCTGGCAGATTTAGAGACCCGTTGGGCGTATTGGCTGTGTGCGTCTCCCAACTCCAGCCACTATGCTGGTTTATCCCTGCAGCTATTAAAATGTATCTTAAGACCAATTGTTTTGCAAGTTAGTTTTGGAGTGGTGAGGGGCTAGAACAAAGGTTTTCAATCACTGCCTGTGTCTTTTGTTAGGGAGAGTTACACTCCATTTCTCTTAATGACCATTGTCACTGGGACCAAAATTGAGGGGAAATCCAACATTTTTATTTGTCACTGGAACAAGAATAGAGGGGAGATCCTCCAAGAGGGAAAACCCTTCTGGTGACACTTTCAGGTGCTTTGGATGCCTACGATTTCAGCATTACCTCTGAGCTGCAAGGGAACAAAGTAATACACCTCTATTTGAAAACACTGTCTTTGCATTTTTTTTGCAACACTGACGCTTTTCATTCATTCTTAAAAAAAAATAAAAAATTTACACCAAAATAATCAAAAATTGCTTTTCCATTTTTTATACAGTAAAGAATGGTTACAACTCCATCAGTATTTTATTTTTATTGCGTATGTGCATAAATTGCTGCACTCAAGCGTAAAATTTCTGTTCTCATTGCTGTATTATGGATCTTTACCCAACTGTAAGCACATTGTGCCATAGAGAACTATGCATCCGTGTCTAGATCAGGTCAGTAAAAAAACATGGCCTTTTCAATCGCTTGCTAGGGGTGCTACGGATCAAAAAACTCACGGATCAGAGTAATGGATCGGATAATTTTTTGGATCAGCAAATATTTGAATTTGCAAAAACCTGTGAAAATTCCACCACCATATAGTCCCCACTGCAATATTCACAATCTCTCCCACTGTAATATTGGCTGGGTTATGGAAAAGTATTGGTAGACTATTGGCAGGGTATTGCAGAGTATTTTTTATTCTATAGGGCCTCTGCTTTTAGATAATATATATTGTTCTAGGGGTTTCCAGCAATTTTATAGGAAAGACTACAGATTTCAACGTGTGCAAAAAAAATATGGATTTTTTCTACAGCTTACAGCCTGCAGGACTCTGAACATAACAGGAGTCCAATCTTCACCCATCACGGCAAGCCTGGTCATAAAAGACCTTCAGAGACTGGGCCCCCCTTAATCTGGGGTCCACTCCCCTGGACCAGTATAGCACCCTGCTGGAAAGCACCTTGGTCAGAACAAACACTGCATAGGGTTCCATTACACAGGGTCTAGCGCCATTAGGCTGCATTACAGGCAAAACCTCGAAGAATCTCCTCTCCTTCCAATGAGGCTCGGGAACCATCCATTTTGGCCGATAGCCTTTTCGAATGGATCCGACTGAAGTCCATGATTCTTAATAGAACTGCCCAGACCTCAAAGTATGCTCAGAGAGGACATGTCAAATCAGTGAACATCCACCTAACAGACACTGGCGAAAAAACGTAGGTACTTCTTGTGTAGGAGGGGGGGGGGGGGGGGTTATATATGGGAGGACTTCTTGTTTGATTGATTTATCAGTGTCCATTCACCAGTAGGTGGTGTATAACCCAGTTATTATGGCTGCTGTGTCCTGTGATGTACGATAAAGAAAATGAAAATATTGTTCTAGAGGCAAACTGGTTAATCATCTTGCTAGACATTTGATGCTTAAATTAGTATTTATAAACAGATTAGGCGATATGTATTCGTTTAGAGCCCTAAAACCAGCTCTAAAACATTGAAACGTTATCTCACAAAAAGGTTTCTGGTAGGGTTGCACCGATACCAGTTTTTGTAAGACAGAGTATGAGTACCGATACTTTTCCTCAAGTACTCGCTGATACCGATAACAATTTTTACTTTTTTTTTTTATTTTATTTACATTTTTATAACTAACATTTTTTTGGTGGAGAGGGGGTTATTGTTTAGGGCGGAGAGGTGGAAAAGGGGGGGGGGGCTATTGTTTAGGGTGGAGAGGGGGGTAGTGCAGGACACACTACTCACCAGGGAGGCAGATCTGTCACCCAGCAGCCACCCCAGAAGGAGAAGCACATCACCGGAAGACACAAAAACAAAAACACGGAGCTAAGGGGGTGGGGCGGAACCGGCGGAGGAGGGGGCAGAGCCTGGCAGTCCACTGTGGGGAAGGAAAATCCCAACTGACAGCTGAAATGTCATTGGTTAAGTACGCGACGGCCCCGCTCTCCTTAACTAATGACTGCCTGCATTCTTTTGTGTATATTTCATGTCGGGGGGGGGGGGATCTCTCTGACAGATGAAAGAGCCGAACATTAAGGTATTGGCACATTTGCATGAGTACCAATACTCAAATGCTTAGTATCGGTGCAACCCAAGTTTCTGGTTTGCCCTTGTAAGCATCCTGGTTATGATCCTGGTTTCTGTTTGCTTGGATGCCATCAACCCTAACCTTTTACCCATGTCACAACACTACCTGAATACCACCTCCTCAAACCATATCCAGCTACGAACTTTACACTTGTCTAATGTTTTAACACTTTGCTTGAGTTGTCCATCAGCTGTCACTAAAGATGTAAAACCACAAGCTGCAACTTACGTACTTACTTAAGCATTACGTAGTGAAGCCCAAACTTCACTGTATGGGTACCTGCAAAAGACTGGGCACTGTTTAAGCTTCATGGCGCTAGGCAGCCCATGTGTACCACATACGGTTAGACAGGGTCCAACACAAAAGCATAACATGTAATTATTATTTTTTATCAAATACGTCAGAACACAAAAAAATAAATAAATAAAAGTACACATTTCAAAAATGTGGTCCCAATAAACAACTGTAAGTTCTGCAGCAATGGCAAGCTTTAAAGTTTCTAGATATTTTGATATTGATTTCTATGCCATTACCAAACCTAAACTACATACCTTAATCTACTTTTACTTTCTGCATTTACTAGCTACAGTTAAAAATGTAGATAACTGCTGCTTGCTTGCCATGCTATTTTAAAGATACACTTTGGTGGAACTCTTGAGACTGGATCTGAAACAAGTTACAGGCCAACAATAAATCTTACCTCCAAATGTGCTCACTGCTTTCTCCACAGCATCACTGACTTGTTTTTCGTCTCTCACATCAACAATGCAAGACAAGGCTCTTCCACCAACCGCTTCAACTAAGGTTAAAATAGAAATGCAAGTTAAGCATGTATTTTATTTATCCATTACTGTATAAAAAATTGAGACAGTACATACCGGATACTAATACAGCATTTAAAAAGGTAACGGTTTTTATTTTTTTGGCCCAAAAAAAAAAAAAAAAAAAAAAAAAAGGCATTAGCTTTTCCAGCTCTATGCAACAAAATTAGCAAAAAGCAGTCCCTTACATACTTTTTGGCAGTCTCCCACCAGCACTGTCTGCTTCTCCCTCCTTCAAATGCCCCCTCTGCAAGCCGGGTGCTATGGAGGTACCCACGTGTGCGTCCAACGCCAGTAAGCCACAGATTTTCACTGAGAGCAGCAAGAGCCTATAGCTCCCCTGCACTTAGTGTCTGTTAAAGCAGAAAGTAAAAAAGTTTTTTTTTTCTTTATAGCGCAAAAAAAATAAAACCTGCAGAGGTGAGCAAATACCACCAAAAGAAATAATTTTTTTTCCCCATAAATAGAGTCATCAATTTTGTTTGGGTATAATGTCGCACAATTGTTAGTTAAAGCGGTGCAGTACTGCATCGCAAATAATTGGCCTGGTTATTAAGGGGGTAAATCCTTCTGGGGCTAAAGTGGTTAAAGCATATGTAAACCCTCACTTTAAAATAGAAATGAAAGGCAAACCATTTGTGTTTTGCTCATCATTCCTTTATGACAGAACTGAGAGCTGGGAGATGAGAAACAACAGGACACTGGTGTGTGTGTGTGTGTACGTGTGTGTACGTGTGTGTACGTGTGTGTACTAGTTTGATCATTAGAGGAAAGCAGACCGAGTTGCCAACACAAATAGAGAACTGTCCACGCTGTGTTCTCCTGCTCAATATATATTTATATTGAGACAAAGAAATGATTTTAGAACTTTTTTCACCTTTAATGTGACCTATAAATTTAACGACTCAATTGAAAAACAAACTGAAGCACATTGCCCAAGGAGATAATCAGTGAGGGAGGTAATGAAGATCCAAGTATGGTCCTTCTAAGATATGTCACACAGGACACATAGAGTGGCCACAGGATTGGAGGCTTTAGCCAAGTCCAACAAACTCTTTCCTACCTATGCTCTGATGCAGAAAATCTGTAACACAGGCAGCTACAGGATATTACCAGCTTCATTGGTTATAGCCCTATTTGGGACAATAGGTACTATAAAAGTAACTACAATCCCCGATATGTGCAGCAAGGTGGAAATTCTTTGGTGTTGCACACCTGGTACATAGCTTTTCTAGTGGTAAACTGTGCTTTTTGGAATTACAGGCTAAATTTAGGTTACCACAATCTATGCATTTCCCTTATTTACAGCTACATCGTGTGATTAAGGCACAAACTGGCTGAGCCTTATGGATACAATCTCCAGCTCCTGTCTTCCATTATATGACAGAGGTATCCCATTTTAAGGGATTTAGCTCCAGGTCTTACTTTATGTTATTGTCTGTATTCCTAAATGGCTTCCCAGCCAGAGTGATAACCAGGTAGGAGAGTGATGTGGGCACTTTTGAAGACCAATGGGAAGAAGTGTTACAGGCCGTACAGTTGTGCTCTCTCAATACAGCACAACGTTTATCCCAGCTGTATATTGTACTGAGTCTGGGAGTACACCTTAAACCTGTGGGACTGTATAAGATTGGCATAAGAGAGAGCTCTGATTGCACTAAGTGTTCTAGGGACCATTTTTATTTATTTATTTTTCTGTTTCAATATGTTTATTGAAAATTTGAATAAACAGGAATAAACAAGAGACTACAATCTGCTCCTTGTGCGCCCTCGCAGGGGCTACAAAGCATGAATATGAAACCAAAGGGCCAGCCATCACATTATACTTATAATAAACACAAGAAAAGGAGGGAAAATGAGTAGGGGATGGTATCGAGACTGGTTCCAGAACCAGGCAACTCGTTCCCTCGTCGTTTCCGGAGGGCAGGCCCTTCTTCCACTACCCCCTCCTGCGGGGGGCAGCAGAATTCGTTAGCAATGGGAGAGATTACAAAGAAGAGTGAAGAGAGATAGGGAACAAAAAGAAGAAAAGATAGAGAGAAAAGAGGGGGAAGGAAGGAGGGGGAAAGTTCGGGTGTGGGCGCCTTGCCAAGAGGAGTTAGACCAAGCCCAGGCATGCAGCTTGGAGCGCTAGGGATCATTTTTAAGGCATTGCCCAAAACAACACCTCCACTGGACAGGAGTTATTACAACAACTATTAATAAAGTATTTCAGGTCAATGTTCCACAGGATCCCAAACCGTGCATTTTTGGAATCCTTGATGACCTTCCAATTGAAGATAACACTTAACAGGCAATTACAAGGGCTCTCTTTCAAGCCCGTAAGCTCATTCTAAGATGCTGGAAGGTGACTGAGCCTCCTACTCTAAAAGGAATGGATAGCCCTGATGGGAGCTACCTTACAATTTGAAATATATTTCTTCCGACATCATGGCCGCTCTGGTAAATTTGACAGGTTACGGTCCTCACGGTTAAACACAGCTGGCTTATCTCCAGTAGATCTAATTATGGACAGGTTACCGCTTTAAATTCAAATGCCGATTTAACTCGGGATGTGTAGTTGATAGTACAGAAACGTAAAGATGTATTTATCCTGATGCTTGGGGGGAGGGGGAGGCGGGGTATCTACTGTGCATTGTTTTAACTGAAACCTGTGTTTGTGTATTTCCTATGTTTAATCGCAATAAAAATTCTTTTTTGAGGGAAAAAAAAAAACCTGAAAACCTTTCGGGGGGGGTTTGTAAAAAATAAAACAATAAAATAATGTGGTTGCATAAGTGTGCACACCCTCTTATAACTGGGGATGTAGCTGTGTACAGAATAAAGCAATCACATTAAAACTCTGATTAACCCCAAATAAAGTTCAGCTGTTCTAGGTGGTCTTTCCAGACATTTTCTTAGTCGCATCCTACAGCAAAAGCCATGGTTTGTAGAGAGCTTCCAAAGCATCAGAGGGATCTCATTGTTAAAAAGTATCAGCCAGGAGAAGGGTACAAAATAATTTCCAGGGCATGGAACACATTGAAGACAGTCATCATCAAGTGGAGAAACCATGGTACAACAGTGACATTACCAAGAACTGGACGTCTCACAAAAATTTATGACGAGAAGAAAACTGGTCAGGGAGGCTGCCAAGAGGCCTACAGCAACATTAAAGGAGTTGCAGGAATATCTGGCAAGTACTGGCTGTGTGGTTCATGTGACAATCTCTCATATTCTTCACGTCTGGGCTATTGGGTAGAGTGGCAAGACGGAAGCCTTTTCTTATGAAGAAAAACACCCAAGCCTGGATAAATTCTACAAAAACACATATGAAGTCTCCCAAAAGCATTCAGGAAAATGTGTTATGGTCTGATGAAACCAAAGGTTGAACGCCATACCCACAGTGAAGCATGGTGGTGGCAGCATCTGCTTTGGGGCTGTTTTTCTTCAGCTGGAATAGGGGCCTTAGTCATGGTAGTGGGAATTATGAACAGTTCCCAATACCAGTTAATATTGGCACAAAACCTTCAGGCTTTTGCTAGAAAGCTGAACATGAGAAATTTCATCATGACAACGACCCAAAGCATACATCCAAATTAACAAACGAATGGCTTCAAGAGAAGAGGATTAAAGTTTTGGAATGGCCCCGCCACAGCCCCGATCTAAATCCGAATGAAAATCTGTGGGGTGATCTGAAAAGGGCTGTGCACAGGAGATGCCCTCGCAATCTGAAAGATTTGGAGTGTTTTTGCAAAGAAGAGTGGGCAAATAATTCCAAGTCAAGATGTGCCATGCTGATAAACTCATACCTAAAAAGACTGAGTGCTGTAATAAAATCAAAACGGTGCTTCAACAAAAGTATTAGTTTAAAGGGTTTTTTGTTTTTTTTAACCACTTCAGCCCCAGACCATTTTGCTGGCCAAAGACCAGACCACTTTTTGCGATTCGGCACTGTGTTGCTTTAACTGACAATTGTGCGGTCATGCGAAGTAGCTCCCAAACAAAATTGACGTCCTTTTTTCCCACAAATAGAGATTTCTTTTAGTGGTATTTGATCACCCCTGCGGTTTTTATTTTTTGCGCTATAAACAAAAATAGAGCGACAATTTTGAAAAAAAAACGCATTTTTTACTTTTTAAATATCCCCCAAAAATATATAAAAAAACATTTTTTCCCTCAGTTTAGGCCGATACGTCTTCTACATATTTTTGGAAAAAAAAAAATTGCAATAAGCAATTATTGATTGGTTTGCGCAAAAGTTATAGCGATTACAAAATAGGGGATAGTTTTATGGCATTTTTATTAATAATAATTTTTTTTACTAGTAATGGCGGCGATGAGCGATTTTTATTGTGACTACGACATTATGGCGGACACAACAGACATTTTTGACACATTTTTGGGACCATTCTCATTTATACAGAAATCACTGCTATATAAATGCAGTGATTCCTGTGTAAATGACACTGGCAGTTAAGGGGTTAAGTGTTCCTAGGGGTGTGTTACTAACTGTTGGGGGCTGGGCTTTCATTTAGTGAACACTGATCTCTGCTCCAATCACATGGAGCAGAGATCAGCGTCACTAGTTGCTAGCCAGAACGGGGAGATGCTGTTTACAACGGCATCTCTCCATTCAGCTGCCCCGTGAGACGATCGCGGTTATGCCTGCGGGGCGATCGAATCCACGGACCCGCGACCGGACTCACGGGTGCCCCGACCGGCACGCGAGCGTGCCGGCGCACTTGTGATGGCAGGGCGGCAAATTTAAAGGGACGTAAAGGTACGCCCATTTGCCTGCCCGTGCCATTCTGCTGACGTACATCGGCGTGCGCTGGTCGGGAACCGGTTAACCACTTGCCGACCGCCGCACGACGATGTACGTTGACAGAATGGCACGGGCAGGCATAAGGGCTTACATGTACGTCCTTGCCTGCCCGCGGGTCGGGGGCCCGATCGGGCCCCCGCCCGGTGCCTGCGGCGGTCGGTATTCGTTCGGGAGCGATCCCGGACGAGGGGACGGCCATACATTCATGGCCACCCCCTCGCGATCGCTCCCGACGAATGAAAATGTCCCGTGACATCACTTCCTCTCCTGTAATGTAAACACAGGAGAGGAAGTGATGTATTCTCTCCTCCGTGTCGATATTTTTCGTTCCGGCACCGAGGAGAGAGCATCGGTGAGTTGCACAAGCACTACACTACACAGTAGAACATGCCAGGCACACTCACACCCCCCCTTTACCCCCCGATCACCCCCCAATTACCCCTGCCCCCCCAGTCACAGTGACACCAATTGCTTTTTTTTTTTTTTTTTTGCATTGGTGTCATTTGTGACTGTAATAACTGTTAGGGCAGTTAGGGTTAGCCCCCTTTAGTTCTAATGTGCCCCCCTAACCCCCCCAATAAAGGTTTAACCCCATGATCACCCCCCCTCGCCAGTATCACTAAGGCTGGGTTCACATTGCAGCGGTTTATGAGAACGAATGTGATTCGCACCGCACTGCAGTGCAAATCACATCCGATCTCTGTGCGATTCGAGTTCAGCCATACAGATAGTATGGCTGAATTCGTGTCGCACCCGCCGCAAATTCGCACGGGACCCTTTTTTTGGCCCGCAGCAGAATCGGATCGCATGGGTGTTCACACCATGCGATCCGAGTTTGCAGATCGCACTGCGATATGCGAACTGATCTGGGGGTGTCAATAACATTTCACTGACACTCCCAGCAGTTCGCATAGGGCAGTGTGAACTGCCGCCGGGAGGCATGCGATGCGGGAACCCGCCGCGCATTCGTGGCGTTCCCACATCGCTCCAGTGTGAACCCAGCCTAATAAGCGATCGTTTTTCTGATCACTGTATTAGTGTCACAGGTGACGCTAGTTAGGCAGGTAGGTATTTAGGTTCGCCGCAGCTTTTTATAGCGCCAGGGAACCCCATATACTACCGCATAAAGCCCCCTGATTGCCCCCTAGTTAACCCTTTCACCAGTGATCACCATATAATTGTTACAGGTGACGCTGGTTGGTTAGTTATTTTTTTTATAGTTTCAGGGCACCCGCCATTTATTACCTAGTCTCACTAGTGTACCCCTAAATTTAGGGGTGTCTACTTTCCAAAATGGGGTCATTTGGGGGGGGGTTTGTGCCATCTTGGCATTTTATGGCCTTCAAAACTGTAACGCCCTTAGAAAGCCTGAAGGCGGTGCTTGGTTTTCGGGGCCCCGTACGCGGCTAGGCTCCCAAAAAGTCCCACATATGTGGTATCCCCGTACTCAGGAGAAGCAGCAGAATTTATTTTGGGGTGTCATTTCACATATGCCCATAGCATGTGTGAGCAATATATCATTTAGTGACAACTTTGTGAAGAAGAAAAAAAAAAAAAAAAAAAAGTTTGTAATTTTCCCGCAACTTGTGGCAAAATATAAAATATTCCATGGACTCAACATGCCTCTCAGCAAATAGCTTGGGGTGTCTACTTTCTAAAATGGGGTCATTTGTGGGGGTTTTGTGCCATCTTGGCATTTTATGGCCTTCAAAACTGTAATAGGTAGTGAGGAGTGAAGTCAAATATTTACGCCCTTAGAAAACCTGAAGGCGGTTCTTGGTTTTCGGGGCCCCGTACGTGGCTAGGCTCCCAAAAAGTCCCACATATGTGGTATCCCCGTACTCAGGAGAAGCAGCAGAATTTATTTTGGGGTGTCATTTCACATATGCCCATGGCATGTGTGAGTAATATATCATTTAGTGACAACTTTGTGAAGAAGAAAAAAAAAAAAAAAAAAAAGTTTGTAATTTTCCCGCAACTTGTGGCAAAATATAAAATATTCCATGGACTCAACATGCCTCTCAGCAAATAGCTTGGGGTGTCTACTTTCTAAAATGGGGTCATTTGTGGGGGTTTTGTGCCATCTTGGCATTTTATGGCCTTCAAAACTGTAATAGGTAGTGAGGAGTGAAGTCAAATATTTACGCCCTTAGAAAACCTGAAGGCGGTTCTTGGTTTTCGGGGCCCCGTACGTGGCTAGGCTCCCAAAAAGTCCCACATATGTGGTATCCCCGTACTCAGGAGAAGCAGCAGAATTTATTTTGGGGTGTCATTTCACATATGCCCATAGCATGTGTGAGCAATATATCATTTAGTGACAACTTTGTGTAAAAAAAAAAAAAAAATTATTTTTTGTCATTATTCAATCGCTTGAGGCAAAAAAATAAAATATTCAATGGGCTCAACATGCCACTTATCAATTTCCTTAGGGTGTCTACTTTCCAAAATGGGGTCATTTGGGGGGGGGTTGTACTGCCCTGCCATTTTAGCACCTCAAGAAATGAGATAGGCAGTCGTAAACTAAAAGCTGCGTAAATTCCAGAAAACGTACCTTAGTTTGTAGATGTGACAACTTTTGCGCAAACCAATAAATATACAATTATTGACTTTTTTTTTACCAAAGACATGTGGCTGAATACATTTTGGCCTAAATGTATGACTAAAATTGAGTTTATTGGATTTTTCTAATAACAAAAAGTAGAAAATATCATTTTTTTTCAAAATTTGCGGTCTTTTTACGTTTATATCGCAAAAAATAAAAATCGCAGAGGCAATCAAATACCATCAAAAGAAAGCTCTATTTGTGGGAAGAAAAGGACGCAAATTTTGTTTGGGTACAACATTGCATGACCGCGCAATTACCAGTTAAAGCAGCGCAGTGCCAAATTGTAAAAAGACCTCTGGTCATTTACCAGCAAAATGGTCCGGTCTGAAGGTGGTTAAACAACATTTTGTACTCAACTCCACTGTGCAGTACGTTTTGCACAGAGTGGCCCGATCCTCCTTTTCTGGTGTCCCTCAACGGCGCTGGTGGCTCCTCCCCGAATCGAGTGCCCACGTTGGAGAAGCGCTCTGCTATGGTAGACACCTGTGTGGGCGCACTCCCGAGTCCTGCTTCTGGGTCTATTGACACAGAAAGTAGAACTCGTACCCGCTCCCCGCTTCATTAGATTTGAGTGACAGAAACGGGAGCAAATGGCTGTGCTGCTATCAAGTTGAGCTGGTGTGCCCACTCCCGGAGTGGGAATTACGGGGCTCAGGTAAGTATAAGGGGGGCTGCAGCACTACAGAAGTTTTTTCACCTTAATGCATAAAATAAGACGTTTTATATCCACTGTGACTTCACACACACCAGTCACCCTAATCATTTAATCCACAAATTAATAGTCTTCAGCCTCACTGCCCCCCAAATATTACAAAATCATCATTGTAGGAAATGCTTGCTGATCATGTCTGACTAAATAAATAAAAAAAAAATCTGAACACAAAGAAAGCAGCAATTTCTTGCAGACTTGTCTTCTAGTACTGTTTATCTATAACCACTGCAGAAGTGTCACTCTTCCCATTTACAAACATATTTCTAAGAAAAATGAAATACGGTGTTTTCAAGCAAAAAAGCACATTTATAAATAAATAAAAAACACAAATGGTCAATATTTACTTTCTGCAGCTGCAGTGTATATTGTTCCTGGAAGCTTAGGGTGTGGGTCTGCAGTCTTTGCCGCTATAACCACATTGGCACCATCTCTTGCAGCCTTCAGAGCAATCGCTTTTCCAATACCGCGACTGGCCCCGGTGATGAAGAGAGTGCATCCAGCAAGTCTCCTGCAATACACGAAGAGCTGAATAGTCAGCAAGGTGAATATATATATATATTTTTTTTTTTATTAATAATAATAATAATAATAATAATAATAATAATAATAATAATAATAATAATAATAATATGGTACAATGATGCCCTAACACATTTATTTCATCAAACCGCCATAGATGGTTTCACATGAGTACCTTTAAACAGGCTTTTTATGTAACTAATCGTGGAGTTTACATTTTGTAACAGATGCTGTAGATAACACATAGTAGCTCATTACACAAAGCAGAAAACCCCATGAGCAGCGTCAGTAGTTTCTCACACTAGTAAGCAAAGCTTTGCTATGCATCTCTAGGGCAATCACATAATCCCATCAGAATGGATGTCCTAACAAAGTTTTATTCATGCAGCCATTCTTCAATGGAAGCCAAGTCCTAATAAAAGACCAAGGTAAGATGGGAAGGCAAAGAGTGATCCCACATATTTGGTTTGATTTACAAGTAATTATGTGCCTTGTAGGAGTCGTATGGACTATTACAGCTACGCTCCAGAATCGAAGATAAATTTTGCTACCTTTTTTCTGTGGATCTTTAAAAAAAAAAAAAAAACATTATGGGGGATTTACTAAAACCTGAGGGTGCAAAATCTGTTGCAGCTGTGCATGGTAGCCAATCAGCTTCGAACTTCAGCTTGATTAAAAAAAAAAAACGGAAGCCGATTGGTTTCTATGCCACGCTGCACCAGATTTTGCACTCTCCAGTTTTATTAAATCTCCCCAACTATGTCTTTGTTCAACATGGTAAAAAGCAAGGAAATTCATAGAAATAGCTCCTCATTCATCTGCATTGCACAAAACTGATGAAAGGCAAAAGCTTGATGTATTCCATCATCGTTGCATGGAAATCATGGGACTAGTTAAAATACTGGCACACAACAGCTACCCTAAAAACTACTTTATTGGAGAAAGTCCAGCACACTAAAGCCTTGTATACACAATCGGATTGTTGGCCAACACAATCATGGAATTTTGTCTGAAGGGCGTTGGCCCAAACTTGTCTTGCATACACACGGCCACACAATTGTTGGCCAACAAATGCGAACGTAGTGATGTACTAAGTTGTTTTTCAGCTCTTTAGCGCCACCCTTTAGGCTCCTTCTGATAATTTCATATTAGTAGAAGTTTGGTGAGTGTTGATTCGTGCTTTCCGTTTTGTGCTTTTCAGTTCATTTCCGATTGGCCATTCATCAACCAGCCATGTTGCGGAATCGGAGGAGATAACGTGTTATTTATTATGGCCTTTGATTTATTGCTTTGACATAATTTCTTTGGTTGAATAATAATTTGATTTGGTATATTTTCTATATTTTTGGATGCATAGAATGCACGTTTTGGTTAAGTTCTATTGGCAGATAGCATGTCTAATTTTATTTGTTTTCTTTTTTTAAATGCACAATTAAAAAAATTGTGTAGAATAATACTTGGCTGTGTTTTACTTCAAATTACATTTTGGGAGTAGGCAGTTACATTTTAAAAAATCCAATGTAAAATTAACAAGGGACACCAACATAGTTGTATCTTTGATCTAAAAACTACGGGATAATGGTGTTGTGTTAAAGTGCCCGAATAAAAAAAAAAGGCACATTAAATATTATTCTTGATATCACTAGAAAAAAAAAAAGCCTTTGAAAATTCATTTGCAATAACTCCATCGGTATCACCAGCAAAGCAGCTTCATTATTATCCCATTAAAGAAGATAGTTTACAAGACCGACCGCTTCTGGCTCGTCCTTGCTTCCGCGTATACATGTTTGTAATTTGGACTTTTGTCCAACGGACCTGTGTACACACGCTTGGAAAATACGACAACAGACATTTGTCCACAGAAAATGTATAAACCTGTTATTCAACATTTGTCCACGGAAAGTTGGCCAACAATTGTTTGATGGAGCTTCCAAACGGTCGGATTGTCAGCCAACAGCCTGTCATCACACATTTCCAGTTGGAAAATCCAATCATGTGTATGAGGCTTAACACCTCAGCGTTTTGATGCTTGAAGCTCCAAAACACTGGAGGAGAAAAAAAAAAATTAAATAAAAAAAATAATTGAACGGGAGCCAATTCTCCTCCCAGCCTCTGCTCCCTGTCATTTACTTAGCAGGGTCTGGCATACAGCAGGAGGGGCAAAGAACTGGGTGAGGTGAGGGTGGGGCGGGGCGGGAGCTGCCAAAGTTTACTTTTCCTATTAAGCTGATGATTGGTTGCTCAGACTGCCTGACAACCAATCACCGGCTTGTTAATAGGAAAAGTTAACTTTGGCAGTTTCTGCTCCCCTGTCCAGTGTTGTGCTCTGCTGCAAGTCTCCCTGCATCCTAAAAATCAGTGAGTGTCATTCATTGGTTTTAATTTTTTTAATGCTATATTTAATATATTAAATGCATTAAAATATTTACTTAACAAGGCAGTAATGATGTGTACAGTGCCTAGAATAGCCAGTCATATTTTATCCTTATTTTATCACACTCCGATCAATGAAATATGCTATGTTAATATTGTTAAAGTTGTTGTTTTTATAACTTAATTCTGCACAAAACAGTCAACAGTGTCATTTCATGAGATAATTTACGAGGGTGTGTTTTTGGGGTAGAGTTAGGGCGGTGCAGGGTGTGTTTCATGGGCAGAGTTAGGGGCGTTGCAGGGTAGGGGTTTGGTAGGGAAACTGGTGGCGTGCAGCTCTACAGGCCTGGCTTGTAGCTCAAGACTTGAAATTTTGAGCCTTGCACTAACCCCTAACCTAACAAAATAAATAATATAATACAATAATAAATCCCTAACCCCTTACAAAATAAATAAATAATTAAAAGTGGATGAAAAAGCTGAAAAACATAGCAACAAATGATGAAGCAGATATTTTTCTCTATTGGCTAATTAAAAACTGCATACAAATGCTCGAAAAAATTGCCAGAAAAAAAAACACTCAAAAATGTGACCCTCAGGTGTGAATGCAGCCTTAAAGTGGTTGTTAAGCCACAATATCATAATAAAACTAAATCATCTGTATACCATCCCATCTGTTATATAATGCTATGTATCCCAGTGCCTGCGCAGTATTAAAAAAAAAAAAAAAAACTGCAGATTTCTACCTTATCTTAGAGCGTCTCCCGCTCCTCGGCCCGCTCCTTTCCCCAGATGACAGCTATAGCAGGCAGAGCCAAGAATCCCCCGCTGACGTCATCCGGGTGGAGGGGGAAGAGAAGCAGAGAGCCGAGGAGTCACGCTCTGAGACAAGCTAGAAATCGGCACGTTTTTTTTTTTTACAGCATAGGCACTGGGACAGACAGCATTATAAAACACATGGGATGGCATACAGATGATTTAGTTTTTTATAGCAGCAGGAGGGGGCAGGCAGTGTCTGGAGATGACAGGGAAGAGCAGAGTGGAGACACAGTGGATGACAGAGGCACATAAACTGACCATGGGTGTCAGGGCTCAGAAGCCATGATGAACCATGGTCAGTTTACAGGTGGAAGGGCAGAACCAGCCAGGTATTTCAGGTGATAGAAGGGGCTGTGCTGTATAACATGCTTTAAGGGAACAGGATCTATGTTTTTTTTATTTTTTTAGGGTAACAAACACTTTAAGGCCCCTTTCACATGATAAGCACACTCAGCTCCGCATGTCTGTTTTTCAGGCAGATCTGAGCGGGTCACCCACTGACGCCTAGGGGCAGGCGGATGTCAGCGAAGATGTGTCTGCTGATACCCATCCGCCATCCAATCAAAACAGATGTATGGCGATACGTTTGCCATCCGTCTTGGTGGATGGGATCTGATGAAAATGGACATGCGAAGATGTGTCCGCTGATACCCATCTGCCATCCGACCAAAACAGATGTATGGCGATACGTTCGCCACCCGTCTTGGATCTGATGAAAATGGACATGCCATCAGTTTTCATCCGATCTCCCCATAGAAAGCAGCGGGGCTCTGACAGGTCCATTCCTGCTCAGTGAGCAGAGACTGACCTGTTCCGCTGGCTCAGCAGAGTTTAACGGAGCGATCTCCCGCTGAGCGGATCCGCCCCATGTAAATGGTGCCTAAAGCAACAGCTGACCAGCTGGTTAGATGTTGCTTTAATGCGTTGGGCTTTCTTCAACAAAGTAATTTTTTGGAGGAGCTGCTGTGTGCTAGTACTGTATCTGTTCACAATGTGAATATACTAGTGTCTCAGGGAAATCGCTTTTTTTTTTTAAATCTTGGTAGACATTACAAGACAACCTGTGGACTGATGGTGCACAGTATGCAAAAAAAAAAAATGTATACACTGTTTCAAGAATCACAGAAATTATGCATATGGATATATTCTCAGCAGTCTTCTATGGCCTTCAGTGGGCTACTCTGCCATCACCCAATACTGCGAAGAGACCAGGCTTTGCAGTTCTACAGTAACCCCAGTACTACAAGGCAGAATTACTCACCACTAAGTCGTTGTGCTCCCCTTTGTTATACAACTAGATTGCAAAAGCACAGCGGACATTTGTACACAAAAAAAAAAAAGACTGAGTGTAAATAACACTCTGCACTATACCAGCCACTGTCACAGGACCCTTTGCCCCAGGTGTATTGTGACCTTATACATTTACTAATGAGTATGCTCTGTGTAAATATAGAAGGGGCTTGTTGCTTTGCCGACAGACCACATGCCCCCCTGTGTTCCTTCCTATGCACACTGTTCTGGCTTACCCTGTATTTGGCAGCATGGTGGCTGTGTGTGAGCACAAACTTCTTCCAAGTCTGCAATAGCCGAGGTGGCTGCTGGCTGCTGCAAGTCTGAAAATCTGCAAATGGAGAAAGGAGGAGTTAGAGGTGATTTCAGACACTACTGGTGCCCTTTGCACCACATTACCAAGTTCACCAGTAACGTCACCACCTAAAGGTCAATACGTTTCCATCTGTACACAGTAATACATGAAAAGCTGGCACTAAAAGTACAACTGCACGGCAAGTCTGCTACACAGTTATACCTTTGTACCACACCAGGAAGTCCTCACCATGACCGGTCACCTACTTCCAGATAGACTGATACAACAAGCACACCCAGAGTAGGCTGTCACATGGGACGTGAGTGCAGCATCGTAACCAATAGCTGATCACCTCACTTTACCTCTCTGCATTTGATTGGGTATGCTTGTGGCGTAAAAACGAGGCTTGGAACGCATGGAGGGGCGGAGCGTTTCTCAGCTCCGAGCTGTAATAGGGTGATGGTGCTCATGCTGTGTGACAGGTCTTTTTAGCTAGTGCGAGTGACATAAAAGCAAAAAACGTATTTATCACCTGTGAACCGTTTACAAGGTTATACGGCAATAAAATGTGTTTTTTGGTTGATTGAAAGTAGACCCTCTTTCACAAAAATCAGATCAACTTGCAACTCTGCATACTAATGTGAAATCATGTAGTTGTCATTTTTAACCACTTGACCTCTGGAAGATTTACCCCCTTTCATGACCAGACTTTTTTTTTGCGGTATGGCAATGCGCTACTATAAAGCCCCTTTCACACTGGGGCAGTAGCGGCAGTAGCGGTAAAACGGTGCTATTTTTAGTGCTGCTTTACCATCGTTTTAGCGGCACGGTTTTGTGAAATCATTTAGTTGTCATTTTTAACCACTTGACCTCTGGAAGATTTATCCCCTTTCATGACCAGACTATTTTTTTTGCGGTATGGCAATGCGCTACTATAAAGCCCCTTTCACACTGGGGCGGGAACAGCGTAGGCAGTAAAAAGGTGCTATTTTTAGCGCTGCTTTACCGTTGTTTTAGCGGCACGGTTTTAACCCCTGCTAGCGGGCGAAAAAGGGTTAAAACCGCCCGCTAAGTGGAGCTTTGCCGGCGGTATAGCTGCGCTGCCGAACTGATTTTAATGGGCAGGAGCGGTTTAGGAGCGTGTATACACCGCCCCTTTACCACTCCAAAGATGCTGCTTGCAGGAGTTTTTTTTTAACATCCTGCAGGCAAGCCACTCCAGTATGAAAGCTTTCACACTGGAGACATGGCAGCAGCTGTTTCAGGGCGCTTTGCAGGCGCTATTTTTAGTGCTGTAGCGCCTGCAAAGCGCCCCAGTGTGAAAGGGGCTGACAACTGCGTGGTTCTGTGAAGCTGTACCCAAATAAAATTTTAAAACCTTTTTTTCCCCACAAATAAAGATTTATTTTGGTGGTATTTGATCACCTCTGTGTTTTGTTTTGTTTTTTGAGCTATAAACAAAAAGAGACCAACAATTTGGGGGAAAAAAATAAATAAATAAAAAATAAAATTTTATATACACACATATATATATATATATATATATATATATATATATATATATATATTATATATAAAAAAAAAATTTTCCACTATAAAACATACCCAATAAAAAAAATGAAATAAAAAAAAATCAAATTTCTAACTTATAGCGGGACTGCGATGTTGTAGCGGACATTCTGATACTTTTGACACTTTTTTGGGAACCAGTGACACTAATACAGTGATCGGTGCTAAAAATAGACAATTTTGGAAAAAAAAAAAAAAATATATATATATATATATATATATATATATATATATATTTTTTTTTTTTTTTTTACGTTCTGCTATATTACATATCCAATAAAAAAAAGTAAAAAAAAAAATCTAATTTCTGACTTATAATGACTAATACAGTGATCAGTGCTAAAAAATAGGCAATTTAGAAAACAAAAACACAACAATATTTTTTACTTTCTGCTATAAAACACATCCAAAAAATAAATAAATAAATAAAACCTCAAATTGCTTCATAAATGTAAGTCAATATGTATTCTGATAGAAAAAAGAAAGAACACAGTTTGAAAAAGACTCAAACTGCAGAAGAGGTTACTTTTGGGCTCCAAAAAAATCCCTGGATAAAGTTAAATCATGCAAAATAATTCTATTTTTATTTTTATGTATTAAGTTACAATATTTACCATTATTAAAAAACCAAAAGGCAATTCACAAGGAATACCCATATTTAAATAGACAGTACTTATATAGAAAAAGACAAACTACCAACAGGACATACATAAATAACATATACAGACAAACATAGAGACTGATGCTGGTCCGGACCGATTGCTGTTGGCTGCCGTAATTAATCAAGGAGAAATTCTCCGGTTTCTTTAAACATTTCATTAGTAGTCAACAGTAGTGATGGGCGAACGGTTCGCCCGGCGGTCGTTTCGCAGCGAATTTCGACTGTTCACGGTCCGCCCGTTCGGCGAACTATTGGCGCTGTTCGCCCGGCGGACTTCCGTGTTTACTGTGTAAAAGAACTTTGACTTATGATGACACATCCATCATGGGGTACAGGACAGGCAATTGAGACATTACAGCACATGGACACTTGGACATTCTCCCTAACTTATAAATACATCCTATCCGGCGGCCATTTTACATTCTTTCTTCTGTCACTATAGGTAGAGGTTGCTGTGTGGAGCAGGGAGAGATTGCAGTGACCCAAATCGCTAGCTATTTGGTACACAAAAGTTAATTTCAGGACTGGTATAGGTGTTAGGTGTATATAGGTTTGCTGTGCTACTGATTGTTGCAGCAGCCTGAGATTCTTTTGTCAGTTTAGAGAAAGGGGCAGGACGGAGTGTCTGCTGTAGGGACAGTCAGTTTAGTCATTAGCTGTTACTATCAGGTCCACAAAAGTGTTATTCCAGTTATTGTTCCAGTAGCCTCTGTTTTGTCAGTTTATATAGGGACAGGCAGGAAGCAGTGTGTGAGGCAGTGAGGGTCAGTTTAATCAGTAGATGTTAGGCCCCTTTCACACATGCGGACGATATGTCCGTATTTCATCCATCCGTTTGCGGATGAAATACGGGCATACATTCATCCCTATGGGATAGCGGGTGTCTGCGGATGAACATCCGCAGACACTCGATTTCGTCCGCCTCCGCTACTGTCCGATTCTGCAGACGGAGGAAAATCCTATTTTTCTGTCCGTCTGCAGAGCGGATCGGATGAACACGGACAGACGGTCCGTGCTCATCCGATCCCCATAGAGGAGAGCGGAGAGCTGACAGGGCGGTCCCCGCACAGTGTCCGCCCTGTCCGCAGCCGGCTCAGGGAGTGATCCCCGCTGAGCGAGCGGATCATCACGGGGCGGATCATTACTGATCCGCCCCGTGTGAAAGGGGCCTTACTATATTAGGTCCACAAAGGTTATTTTCAGGACTGGTATCAGTGGTATGGTAATAGGCTTGTACACGTATAATATTCTTTCTTCCAAATATAGAGAGAATATTATACTTGACTGCTGCCCTTCTGCTGCAGTCTGCTAATCATTCACAACCTACTTGTTCCACAAAGGTCCTTATAAGGACTGGTAAGGTAATAACCTGTTGTAGGGTGCTATAGTACATAGGGTTGAGTGAGGTACAGTCTGCTATTCTATAAGGACTGTTATAGGTCCACAATACATAGGGTTGAGGTGCACTACTGCTGACCGCTGCCCTATACTGCAGCAGTCCTTCATCGGTATAGGGACTGCCGTACAGTCTGCTAATCACTCACACACAACCTACTTGTTCCACAAAGGTTCTTATAAGGACTGGTAACTTGGTCTGTCTAGGGTGCTACAGTACATAGGGTTGAGTGAGGTACAGTCTGCTATTCTATAAGGACTGGTATAGGTCCACAATACATAGGGTTGAGGTGCACTACTGCTGACCGCTGCCCTATACTGCAGCAGTCCTTCATCGGTATAGGGACTGAGAGTTTTGTCACAGGGTCATTTAAAAAATGACAGGCAGAGGAAGAGGCAGGTCCTTCTGCAGGGGTGGTAGGGGTAGGGCAGGAGCAACAGGCTTGAGCCAAAGTGGGAAGTTGCAGAAGGTGCGTTCAATTACTTTAAAGGACGCACCAGACTTGGTTGAGTGGCTCACTCAGCCTTACTCTTCTGCACCCTCCTCATCCTCTCGATCTGCACCCTCTTCTTCACTCTCTGCTATGTGCACCCCCAAAGACACTACCACCAACACCACCACCACATACCTTCCGCTTGAGTCAGGAATTATTTTCCGATCCATATCAAGACATTTCTGATGCGCAGCCACTCTTGGTATTGGATCAGGAAGAGGAGGTAGCAACAACCGCTACTCAGCAGTCTGATGACAGTACCCAGATCAGCCCAAGGAGGAGGTTGGTCCCCGGTGTTGCTGCCTACTCCGAGATCTCTACTTATAGCGGTGGAGAAGGTGACGTTGACGATGACGTGTCTAGTGATGTCACGTGGGTGCCCACAAGAGAGGAAGAGGGGGGGGGGGGGGGGTTCAGAGGGAGATATGGACCAGCAGATAGGGAGGAGAATCAGGAATAACTTACATTGCACAGGAGGGACAAAGCAGACTGCAAATGTTTTAGGAGCGAGTCATCGACCATGTACGGTCACATCTGGCGCTCCCAGGACACCGGCACATGGCTCCGCAGTGTGGGCTTTTTTTAACGCGTCTGCTGCTGACAATAGCGTTGCCATCTGTAATCTTTGCAGTCAACGCATTAGTCGCGGTAAGCCCAACACTCACCTAGGGACGACCGCCTTAAGAAGGCACATGAGCAGCCATCACCGAGCCCAGTGGGAGCAACGGAACACACAAAGCCACACTCCAGGCTCTCACCGTCCAGCATCGTCTTCTACTTCTCCTCTCTCCTCACAATTGTCCTCCACTCCACCTTCCATCACGCCAAGCTCACGTTTTTCTGCAAGAAGGCAGGCTTCCGTGGGCCTGATGTTCGAGCGTAAAAAAATGATGACGCCGGATAACCCTCTTTCCCAACGGTTGACGGCTGGCTTGTCAGAACTCATAGCCCGCCAACTACTGCCATATAAACTGGTGGACTCGGAGGCCTTTTGCAAATTTGTGGCCATTGGAACACCACAATGGAAGGTCCCAGGAAGGAAGTATTTCTCAGAGAAGGGCATCCCAGAGCTATATGGCCATGTTCAGCGGCAAGTGAATGTATCTCTGGCACACAGTGTCGGTGCCAAGATACATCTGACCACAGACACGTAGTCTAGCAAACACGGGCAGGGAAGGTATATCACTTTTACTGCCCACTGGGTGAAGCTTCTGACGGCCGTCAAGCATGTAACCCATGGCACCCGTGTAGATTTGGTTTTACCGCCACGGATTGCATGCAGGCCTGACTCTTCTTCTCCTCCTCCTCCTACTCCATCCTCCTCCCTCTCCTCCTTGGCTGACTCCTCCTTTTCCGCTGCTAGCGTCTCTTCCGCTGCGCCGCCCAAGCTCCCCAGAACCTATTCGACATGCCAGGTGAGACGTTGCCATGCCGTGCTGCGTCTGCTGTGCCTGGAAGCCAAGAGCCACACTGGCCCGGCACTCCTTTCAGCTTTGCGTTCACAGGCAGATTAGTGGCTAACACCGCTCAATTTGACAGTTGGTAAAGTGGTGTGTGACAACGGTGCCAATCTGCTTAGCGCATTGAAACAGGGCAAAATGACGCACGTGCCATGCATGGCACACGTCTTAAACTTGGTCGTGCAGCGATTCCTTGTCAAATACCCTGGGGTCCAGGACATCTTGCGGCAGGCAAGGAAAATCTCGGCCCATTTCAGAAGATCTTACACGGCCATGGCTCGCCTTGCTGACATTCAGCGGCGACACAATCTGCCGGTCAGACGTCTTATCTGCGATTGCCCGACGCGATGGAACTCAACCTTCTATATGCTTGATAGGCTGCTCCAGCAGAAACGTGCAGTTAACGTCTACCTGTATGAACTCTGCGGCAGAACAGGTTCTGGGGAGCTGGTTTTTTTTTCACCACGCCAGTGGCTTCTCATGCGCGCCGCATGCAGACTTCTGCGCCCATTTGAGGAGATCACCAAACTGGTCAGTCGCAGCCATGGCGCCATCAGTGACATGGTACCTTATGCCTTCTTTATGGAGCGTGCATTGCGTCGTGTCATTGATCAAGCTGTTGAGGAGCAGGAGCAGGAAGATGAGGAAGTCGCAATTCTGGATGAATTCCCAGGGGGGGCTACTCTATCTGAGACAAGTCAACAAAAGGAGTCTGAAGAGGAGTCAGAGGAGGATGGTGCCGGGGCGGATGAGGAGGAGCAAGAAGAGCATGCTTTAAACCTTTCTGGGATCCCTGTTGTGCGTGGATGAGGAGAGGAGAATGAAGAGGATGACATTATCCTGGATGATGAGCAGGAGCCAGGCCACCACACCGCTTCCACTTTAGTGCAAATGGGGGGCCTTCATGCTCCAGTGTTTTAATAGGGACCCCCTGTATAAAAAGCATAAGGGTCAAGGACCAGTACTGGGTGGCAACGTACTTAGACCCCCGGTACAAACACAAAATGGCGGAAATGTTACCGCCGTCACAGAGGGCTGGCAGAATGCAGCACTTCCAGGCCTTGCTTCGAGAAATGCTGCATTCTGCCTTTGCGTGCGCTGGCAGAGGAGCAATTCCCACTCCCAGAGAAGGAGTTGCGGGTACCAATCCAACAGCCCCTGCAAGAAGAGGGGGGTTTGAAGATGTGTTGGTGACTTCGGATATGAGGTCATTCTTTCAGCCGACCCATCGACAGGTGTCATCCGGATCCAGCATCAGGGAACGCCTAGACCGTCAGATGTCCGACTACATCGGGTTAACGGCCAATGTGGATGCTCTGAGGAGTGATGAACCCCTGGACTACTGGGTGGGCAGGCTTGACCTCTGGCCAGAGCTTGCCCAATTTGCAATCGAACTGTTGGCTTGCCCCTCATCCAGTGTCCTGTCCGAAAGGACGTTCAGCGCAGCAGATCGTGACTGATAAGCGTACTCGCCTAGCTCACGACAGTGTTAACTACCTCACATTTCTAAAAATGAATGAGGCATGGATCTCGGAGGAATTCAACACATGTGATCAGTAGACCATGTATATGTCTATAAACTATTTTTTTAATCGAGCACAGAGACCTTCTTTCTTCATTTGGCTCACTTCCTTGTCCAAAAAAAGCACACCGTACTATATGCCCGTACCCTCCTCTTTGAAGAGGTTGAGCGGTGTCATATTTCTACTGGGGCTGCTTATTATGAGGGGCTCCCACCATCCCTGTGCTATGCTGACATCCTCCTGGGGCTGCTTATTATGAGGGGTCCCACCATCCCTGTGCTATGCTGACATCCTCCTGGGGCTGCTTATTATGAGGGGCTCCCACCATCCCTGTGCTATGCTCATTATGAGGGGTTCCCACCATCCCTGTGCTATGCTCATTATGAGGGGTTCCCACCATCCCTGTGCTATGCTCATTATGAGGGGCTCCCACCATCCCTGTGCTATGCTGACTTCCTTCTGGGGCTGCTTACAGTGCAGGTGTCAGTGCTGTATATCACGGTGCTGATGTCAGTACTCTCTATCACGGTGCTGCTGTCAGTGCTGTATATCATGGTGCTGGTGTTAGTGCTTTATGTCACGCTGCTGATGTCAGTGCTCTCTATCACGGTGCTGTTGTCAGATGACTCTATCACGGTGCAGGTGTCATTGCTGTACGTCACGCTGCTGGTGATCATCTCCTGCACCCTCTTTGCCTACCCTGACCTTCCCTCTCCTCCATTGCCTTCATGCGCTCCACAGTCCTGAATTGTCACAACAATTTCCCATATAAAATAAGAATGCTTGTAGTTGTCGATCCCAGATTCACCTCATACATGTGTTATGTCATTGGCCATGTGGTGGGACTATGTTTGCACAGCTATTAATTATTTTGTGGCTGTAAATTTGACCTGTAGATTTGCGAAGTTCGCCTCCCACTGAAGTCAATGGGGCCTGCCGCGAACGTTCCGGTTCGCGAACTATCGGCCGCGTTCGCGGTCCGCGTTCCCGAAACGTCCCGTCGGAAGTTCGTCCATCACTAGTCAACAGCAAGTTTTGGGGAGAAGGCTATTAATCCATGGTTATAACCAACAGCCTGGTTTCTACCTAATTTTATAGCAGAGTGTTCGTTGACTAATAAATATAAGCTGCTAATCCGTGCACCAATATTATTGTAAACAAATTTGTTATAAGTAAGTTTTTTTCTTTTTTTCCTCTTAAACCAAGTTACTTTGTTTCAAAAAAATGTTTGTCCATACAAATATAAACTCTTCTAGATGAACTAAGACCGGAATCATTCAGGGTAAATATGTTACTTCCCAGCAAAGTTATTCATTGCAGTTATATTCATAAGCGCCGCAGTATCACAACATTCTTTCGGCTAATCCCAATATTCGTTCGGCTAATTCAAAAATATACAGGTGGATGTACTTTACCACGGCTCTCCTGAGCACCGTTACCGGGTTCTCCGTTAAAGCAATGGCCGAATGTCCAGCCCTTCACTGTTCACTATGTATTCTGCTACATATTTTTGGTAAAAAAAAAAAAAATCCCAATAAACGTATATTGATTGGTTTACACAACAGTTATAGCATCTACAAACTATGGGATATATCAGCGATATGAGTCGCGATCAGCGACTCATAGCAGGACTGCGATATTACAGCGGACATTCTGGCATTGACACTTTTGGAAACCAGTGACACTAATACTGCGATCAGTGCTAAAAATAGGCACTGTCACTGTAGTAATGACCCTGGGAAGGGGTTAAACATAGTTAGGTAGCTAGTCAGGTTGAAAAAAGACACATGTCCATCAAGTTCAACCACAAAAAAAATAAAATTAATAATAATAATAATATCATACAAACCCATATACCCAATTCTATACCCACAGTTGATCCAGAGGAAGGCAAAAAACCCCAGCAGAGCATGATCCAATTTGCTAAAGCAGGGGAAAAAGCTCCTTCCTGATCCCACGAGAGGCAATCGGATTTTCCCCGGATCAACTTTACCTATAAATGTTAGTACCCAGTTATATTATGTACACTTAGGAAATAATCTAGGCCCTTCTTAAAGCAATCCACTGAGCTGGCCAGAACCACCTCTGCAGGGAGTCTATTCCACATTTTCACAACTCTTACTGTGATGAAATCTTTTTTCCTCCAGACGTAGAGAGTGCCCCCTTGTCCTCTTTGTTGACTGTAAAGTGAATAACTCAACACCAAGTTCACTATATGGACCCCTTATATATTTGTACATGTTGATCATATCCCCCCTTAATCTCCTCTTCTCAAGAGTGAATAAATTCAGTTTCTCTAATCTTTCCTCATAGCTGAGTTCCTCCATACCTCTTATCAGTTTGGTTGCCCTTCTCTGCACTTTCTCCAGTTCCCTGATATCCTTTTTGAGAACTGGTGCCCAAAACTGAACTGCATATTTCAGATGTGGTCTTACTAATGATTTGAACAAGGGCAAAATTATATCTCTCTCCCTGGAGTCCATACCTCTCTTAATACAGGAAAGGACTTTGCTTGCTTTGGAAACCGCAGCTTGGCATTGCATGCTATTATTGAGCTTATGATCTACCAAAACCCCCAGATCCTTCTCCACTATGGATTCCCCCAGTTGTACTCCCCTAGCATGTATGATGCATGCATATTCTTAGCCCCCAAGTGCATAACTTTACATTTCTCAACATTAAACCTCATCTGCCACATAGTCGCCCAATTAGACAGAGTATTGAGGTTGGCTTGTAAATTGGAGACATCCTGTAAGGACGTTATTCCACTGCATAGCTGTCATGGTTATGCAATAGAGTTGGTCTGCTTACCTGTTTCTATGTGTTCATCTCTAGAGACCAGCCGACCCTCACCTGACTGCTTTTGTAATCCATCCTCTGGCATGACTCCACCCTAGCTTCTATCAGAGAACTCTATATTAACCTGTGCACTGCAGGCCAGCCCTGCTGATCAACCATTGTGTATTCCTTTGTGTGTTAGCTTCCTGTTACCTGCCGTGTGCTCTTCTGTTGTTCCGTTACCGACTTTGGCGTGTCCTTGACTATCCCTGTTTGCCTGTGATCCTGACCTTTTGGCGTGTCCCTGACTATTCCTGTCTGCTTGTGGCCCCGACCTTGGCTTTGTCCCTCACTATCCCTATCCTCCTGTTGCCTACTGTGGGTGTGAGCTGGGGGACCCTGGGGGTCGCGACCTGGAGCCAGTTGCAGCCAAGTCCATCCTCACCACTAGAGGCGCTGGTAAACACCTGCTGGCTCTTAGACTCCGCGCCCCAGGGAATCTTACGCTCTAACCCCAGTGGGATCTGTCTCCCGTCCGCAGCAGTCAGCCGTAGGGTCCACAACCTTGCGGTGCACTCCTGATCCCTACGGTCTGCATCTGTCACCTCGCCTCAAGGTGACCTGACAGTTTGATCAGCCATGGACCCGGCTGACGTGCCGCTTCCTGCAGTCGATCCATTGCAGGGCTTAGTTCGCAGACTCAACCCAAGAATCGCATCAGACCCAGATGATGCAATTCCTTCAGGATTTGGCATCCCGTTTTGAACAGGTTCAGGCCTCATTAGGACCCTCAGTTCAACAACCTCAACCGCTATCTGCTGCTGCACCTATCGCATCAGTCGCAGCCACACATTCCTTACAACTGCCAGCTCCGATCCGTTTCTCTGGGGACTCCAAGGCTTGCAGGGGGTTCCTTAGCCAGTGCACAATTCATTTTGAACTTTAGCCCCAAAACTTCCTGTCCGATTGGGCGAAAGTAGCATATATTATATCCCTCCTGTCCGGCGAGTTGCTAGCTTGGGCTGCCCCTCTGTGGGAACTGAATGATCCAGTGGATTCTAGCCTGTCTGATTTCTTGAAACTTTTTCAGAATATCTTCAAGGAACCGAGTCGTGTCTCCTCAGCGGCTAGCACTCTTCTACATCTGAAAGGTGGAGTATTAGACCCTGAAATATCACCTTCACCTTCTCGTCTTCTCCTTTCTGTGTTGCTTCATGTCGGTGCTTCCTCTCGTTCGGTCTCAGCACATCTGGATTCCGGAGCCACTGCCAATTTCATGGATTGGGAAACTGCATCCTCCATGAGACTTATCCTTTTGCCCCTTACAACGCCATTGTTGGTGTTGGCGATTGATGGCACGGTTCTCCCAGGGGGCCCTATCCGCTTCTAGACTCATCTACTATCATATTAGGTCTTCCTTGGTTACGGCTCCATTCTCCACATGTTGACTGGTCTGCTGGACAGATCCTGGCTTGGGGTTCCTCCTGTTCCTCTTCCTGCCTACTCAAGGGTACCCCAAAGGAGAAACTTCCTGTTACCACCATCCCAGTATCTTCTGCTCTTCCCGCTGTATATAGCGATCTCTGGGATGTGTCCTGCAATAGTCGGACTGATGCACTCCCTAGGTCATGTGGTACTCTGGATGAGGGGCCCACCTATGAACCTGAGTCGATCATTCACTCCAGTTTGCATGGCCATTTACCTTTGCCTGTCCCTAATCTACCTTGGACGCACAGCCAGGCTAACTTGTCTGCAAGTTCCACAGTTGCTATGCCCTGTGATGCGATTGAGATGGTCGCTACACCTGACAATACTATTCAGTCGGCCTCTGCACCAGTTATGCCAGTCCAGCCCATGCCCAATGATCTTCCTGCTTCTTGTTCAGGACCTTCAGTGACCTGGCCTCACCCTACTGCTACTTTGTCCGTTCAAACCCGTTTAAGAGGCTCAATCCATCCTTTGGATAGACTGCCTCATTCGGCCAGGTGGGGTTTTCAATATTTTTCTCAGGGTTCTCTGAATTCTGTTTGTGTTTCAGCTATCCAGCTTGACTCTTGTGACATGTCACCTTCTAACCAACCTGACCTCAGGGATCCACTGACCTCTGCCCAGTCTGGTGGTCCTGTTCTAGATGCCCAGCTCATCTTTAAGGGTCTGGGAGACCCTGCTCAGGCTCCTGATCTTCTCATGCCCTTACCCATTCCTAAAAAGCCTTTAGTCCTCAAGTCCTCTCGTCCTCTTCCTACCTCGGGTTCCAGTCTCTGAGGATAATCTAAAATACGAGGTTAGTCAAGTTTTGGATTCCCGGCTCCGTAAAGGCATTCTTCGGTACCTCGTACATTGGAAAGGGTTTGGCCCTGAGGAGAGGTCTTGGATCACTGCATCTGAGGTCTTTGCTCCTAGTCTGTTGAGGAGGTTCCATCTGGAGTTTCCCTTTAAGCTTGGACCCAGGCAGGGGAGGGGGAGGCCTCGTAAGAGGGAGGGTACTGTCATGGTTATGCAATAGAGTTGGTCTGCTTACCTGTTTCCATGTGTTCATCTCTAGAGACCAGCCGACCCTCACCTGACTGCTTTTGTAATCCATTCTCTGGCATGACTCTACCCTAGCTCCTATCAGAGAGCTCTATATTAACCTGTGCACTGCAGGCCAGCCCTGCTGATCAACCATTGTGTATTCCTTTGTGTGTTAGCTTCCTATTACCTGCCGTGTGCTCTTCTGTTGTTCTGTTACAGACTTTGGCGTGTCCTTGACTATCCCTGTTTGCCTGTGATCCTGACCTTTTGGCGTCTCCCTGACTATTCCTGTCTGCTTGTGGCCCCGACCTTGGCTTTGTCCCTCACTATCCCTATCCTCCTGTTGCCTACTGTGGGTGTGAGCTGGGGGACCCTGGGGGTCACGACCTGGAGCCAGTTGCAGCCAAGTCCATCCTCACCACTAGAGGTGCTGGTGAACACCTGCTGGCTCTTAGACTCCGCGCCCCAGGGAATCTTACGCTCTAACCCCAGTGTGATCTGTCTCCCATCCGCAGCAGTCAGCCGTAGGGTCCACAACTTTGCGGTGCCCTCCTGATCCCTACGGTGTGCATCTGTCACCTCTCCTCAAGGTGACCTGACAATAGCTTAGTGTCATCTGCAAAGATGGAAATGTTACTTTTGATTCCAGACCCAATATCATTTATAAAGATATTAAAAAGTAAGGGTCCCAGCACTGAACCTTGGGGTACACCACTGATAACTTTAGACCATTCAGAGTAAGAATCATTAACCACTACTCTCTGAATTCTGTCTTTTAACCAGTTTTCTATCCATTTACAAACTGATATTTCCAAGCCTGTAGACTTTACCTTACACATGAGCCGTGTGTGTGGAAATGTATTGAACGCTTTCGCAAAATCCAAGTATACCACGTCCACCGCCACCCCTCTGTCCATGGTTTTACTTACCACCTCATAAAAAGAAATCAGGCTTGTCTGACAACTTCTGTCTTTCATAAATCCATGCTGTCTGTTGCTTAAAATATTTTTTCCTGCTAGAACTCGTCGATGTGGTCTTTTATTAATCCCTCCAGTATCTTCCCAACTATAGAAGTTAAACTAACAGGTCTATAGTTACTTGGTAGAGACTTTGTTCCCTTTTTAAATATAGGCACCACATTGGCCCTGCGTTAATCCATTGGTACTATTCCTGTCATTGAGTCCCTAAAAATTAGATACAATGGCTTTGAAATTACAGAGCTCAATTCTTTTAGGATCCGTGGGTGGATGCCATCAGGTCCAGGTGCTTTATCTACCTTTATTCTGTCCAAATATTTCTGGACCATATCACTTTTGAGCCATTGTGGATTTGGGGCTGCGTCACTACCACCCCCATTATAGACATGCGCTCCCCCATGCTTCTTTGTATACAGAGCTGAAGAAAGTATTTAATAAGTTAGCCTTCTTTTTGTCCCCAGTCATCCACTCCAGATTATTTTGTAAAGGGCAATCAGGGCAATCAAAGTGATCAAGTGGATGTAAACCCTCACATACAGTTGTGCTCATAAGTTTACATACCCGGGCAGAATTTTATGATTTATGAATTTATGATTTCTTGGCCATTTTTCAGAGAATATGAATGATAGCACAAAAACTTTTCTTTCACTCATGGTTAGTGTTTGGTGGAAACCATTTTTTATCATTCAACTGTGTTTTAAATCATAATGGCAACATAAACTACCCAAATGACCCTGATCAAAAGTTTACATACCCCAGTTCTTAATACTGTATATTGCCCCCTTTAACATCAAAGACAGCTTGAAGTCTTTTGTGGTATTTGTGGATGAGGCTCTTTATCTTCTCAGATGGTAAAGCTGCCCATTCCTCTTGGTAAAAAGCCTCCAGTTCCTGTAAATTCTTGGTCTGTCTTGCATGAACGGCACGTTTGAGATTTCCCCAGAGTGGCTCAATGATATTGAGGTCAGGAGACTGAGATGGCCACTCCAGAACCTGCACTTAATGCTGCTTTAGCCAATCACAGGTCGACTTGGCCTTGTGTTTTGGATCATTGTCATGTTTGAAATGTCCAAGTACGTCCCATGCGCAGCTTCATTCTATGGATAGCGTAGGACCCACTAATTCGGGGTACTTTGTCGCAATAAGTGGGCTTAACACTATATGACCATATAGTGTGACCAAACCCCCGTATTTTTTTTAATAAGTTCAGGTGTTTTTAAATAGCCTTGCGGGATAAATGTCATTTTTGTATGTGTGCACTGTAATCTTTTTTTCTATGCGCAGCTTCCTGGCTGATGAATGCAAATGTTCCTCCAGTATGTTTTGATAACATACTCCATTCATCGCCCCATAAATTTTGACCACATTTCTGTGACTTTGTAGCTCACACATCCCCAAAACATCATCGATCCACCTCTGTTTTTCACAGTGGGTATGGTGTACCTTTCATCATAGGCCTTTTTAACTCCAAATGTAGCATTTATGGTTGTGGCCAAAAAGCGAAATTTTGGTCTCATCACTCCAATGACTTTGTGCCAGAAGGTTTGAGGCTTGTCTCTGTTTGGCGTATTGTAAGTGGGATACTTTGTGGCATTTGTAGTAATGGCTTTTTTTTGGCGACTCCACCATTCAGCCCATCTTTCTTCAAGTGCCTCCTTTTTGTGCATCATGAAACAGCCACACCACATGTTTTCAGAGAGTCCTGTATTTCACCTGAAGTTATTTGTGGATTTTTCTTTGCAGGAGATAAGAAAACATTACAGATAAGTGTGCCTATGTCAAATTTCATGATCAGGTTTACATGCACTTTAGCTGTGTGCCTAACCTGTGTTGTATATAGTGTGTGAGGTGTTTTTACTAGGCTAGGGGAAGAAATCACCCCCTGTCAGAACAGCAATCTGCCTTGTTTACATAGGCAGATTGCAATTCTGTCTCTCTCCCCAACGATTGGTGGGTGCCAGCGGACATCGAGTATCTGACACTCGCCGATCGGCTTTCAATGTGTACAATGACAGCAGAAGCAAGCCCCGTACCTTGAAGTGTCTGATCGCGTATATACAGGTGATCTGGCGTAGAGGTGCCGCCCTGTAGCAGTAAAGCTACTGCTACTCCTACAGCCCCTTTTACATGTGCGGACCAATCAGGACCACCTGTCAGTTTTTTAGGTGGACCCGATGGACCACCCATTGCCCTCTATGTAGTGGTGGGTGTCAACGGACATTAAACTTCAGGGGCGAATATCTGCCGACATCAAATTCAATCCTGTTCGCTAAATACAGAGGGATAGGTATCCATTTCCTATCTGTCTATCAGATTGGATTGCAGTTGGGTGTAATCAGACAGAAGGTGCATTTACATCCGACCGCCCATAGAAGAAAGCTCATGTCTGTGTCCGCTATGCATAAGCGGAGTGGGCACAGACAAGGGATCTGCCTTCTCACCGGGGATCAGCTGACAGATTACCCTCTGAGCAAACAGACTCCGCCCATGTGAAAGGGGCCTAAAGCATAGTCAAAATGTAAAATCATATATTAATTTCCACGTTGTATTTCTATTATTTCTAGCTAACGCCTATTAACCTGAACGATTTTAAATTTTGTAAACTTTGTGAAGATCCCCACACCTTTACTGCCTTGGATTCTGTGACACGTATTCACTATTGACTGTATGTAGGCACTACTGTGTCACACATTTCACAGAGCCTGCCTTCTGAACTACATAAGTACTGAGAGGAGGAGTTTCAGGAGGGGGAATCGGTACAGGAATCACTGCTTGCATGCAGAAAGGTACCATGGGATATGTAGTCCTTAGATATTGAAACAGCAGACGAGAAACTGGAAGGCATGCAGGGAATCCAGCAAGTTGTGGAAAGAGATAGCAAAGGAAATTTGGCCACACGTCCGGCTAAAACCACCTTTGTTCCAGCATGTTCGTAAAGGAAACTCCAAAATACAAACATGGGGGAACAGCATCACCAGCTAACGCGTTTCATGCTTATTTAGCGCTTAATCATAGCTCACAGGAAAGAGATGGCCAGCAGAAAGGCAGCGATCAACAGCTATAGTTCCTACTTCACTCAGCAGGTGGTGACACCTTAATGTAAGGAAAAAAAATTGCGCCAAAGAAATACAATAATAAAACAAAAATCGCCAGCAGCAGGTGTGAAAGTGAGCTATCTAGCATCACTGTGAATTGAAGTGACTTGTGACCTACTGTGCCTGAGCAGGGGCGTCCGCAGGGGGTGGCTGGGGGGGCTGAAGCCCCGAATATGTCCCCCTATAACCCAGAGTGTCAGCTCTGCAGGCTAGGCGAGAGCGCCGACAGCGATCAACAGCTATAGTTCCTACTTCACTCAGCAGGTGGTGACACCTTAATGTAAGGAAAAAAAATTGCGCCAAAGAAATACAATAATAAAACAAAAATCGCCAGCAGCAGGTGTGAAAGTGAGCTATCTAGCATCACTGTGAATTGAATGTAAATGTCAGTGTGTGTTAATGTCAGTGTAGGTAGGTCAGAATAGGTAGGTCAGTATGTGTTAATGTAAGTGTAGGTAGGTCAGTGTATGTAAATGTCAGTGTGTGTTAATGTCAGTGTAGGTAGGTCAGTGTGTGTTAATGCCAGTGTGTGTTAATGTCAGTGTAGGTAGATCAGTGTATGTAAATGTCAGTGTAGGTAGGTCAGTGTGTGTTAATGCCAGTGTAGGTAGGTCAGTGTAGGTATGTCACTGCCGTCAGTGTAGGTAGGTTAGTGTATGTAAGTCACTACCGTCAGCGTCACGGCCCAGCCAAAAAAAACCTGCGTCGCGTACAACACCCGACCCCCCCCCCCCGTTTCCGGCTTGGACTCTGGGCTGAAACCCCTGGTCCTTTTGCCACCTAGCAACGCCCCTGTGCCTGAGGATATATAACGCTGCATATCTGTGATAAAGGGCTGTAGTTACCAGGTACAAGCTGGCCTAGCTATATTGCTCAGTCACTCCTGTGTATTAGACTGTGATGGCACCCTGCTTCGACTTGAGCTGTGCATATGTGGAGTGGTCATAATACCAGTTATTACAAGTGTTACTGAGCCTGTTACTGCAAGCATTCTGTATTATTGGCATCTGTGTTCTGCAAGTAACTTTGTTATCCTTTAATCTGCACTCCACTAAATACAGTAACTGTCAAGGAGGACGTTCTGGCAATCTGTCTGTCAGTGGAAGATCTGTGCACATGATTCCTATCAAAAGAGCCGTCTGGCACGCACATGCACGATAGTGCAAACGGGCACACACGCGGCGCGCTGTGTGACAGCACTTGGCGCCAAGAATCCTTATTTAAAGGAGACTGTCACCATGCCTTCTTGCTGTCCGGTGTACAGCGTTTCCTGAGACCCTTGCTACCCGTTTATCTACTTACCTGATTCCTGTCAACCTGGCTTGTTCCTGACTACTCCTGCTTGCTGTCAGTCTCCGACCCCGGTTCGTCTTGACTACTCTTCTGCCTCTCTCTTCGGTCTGATTGCTGCCTGCCTGTTACAAACCCGGCCTGCACCTTGACTACTCGTCTGCTTCCATCTGGTACCTGCTCTGCCTGCCAGTGTTGACCCGAACCTACCTGACCTTGCCTGCGCCCTGCTGAACTATGGAGCACCTCTTTGCAGCCAGCTGTTTCAGTTGTTCCTGCTGAACTACAGAGCACCTCCTTGCTGCCTGCTGTTCCAGTGTTCCTGCTAAACTACAGAGCACCACCTTGCAGCCAGCTGTTCCAATTGTTCCCGCTGAACTACAGAACACCTCCTTGCAGCCTGCTGTCCCAGTTGCTCCTGCTGAACTACCGAACTCCTGCTGTTCCAGTTGTCCCTGCTCTGCTACTGAACACTTTCTTGGTGTCTGCTGTTGCCTGTTGTTCCAGCTGTGCTACTGAACTCCTCCCGGCTGTTCGCTGTGTTCCAGTCACCTGTTCCTGTCCGCTGTTTCCTGCTAGTCTCTCTTTGGCCACTTCTTCAATTTATATTAGACTGTCAAATATAACTATGGTTTGTATTGTTATTACAATGCTGATGTTATAAAAAGGAAGTATATGCTGTGACTGTGTAGAACTACTGTAAATATATTGGCTATCACTTTCCTTTAAGGGCTTGTTTTCACTTCACTGAAAAGCAATATGTGATGAATTGCTTTTCAGACAGCATTTGACAGGGTGTTATGGCACCTCCTCATTGCCTATTTTAACCCCTAAAAGCCTGCAACCACAAGATAATTTTTGCTAGCCATGGCATGTGAATAATCTGTACAGCTGCCTTTAAGGCTGGGTTCACACCTGATTTGCATGCAGCTGACAGCAGAGGTCCAGTGCATCCCTGTTCTGCTTTGAAGGGAAGGAATCAGGCCCTCATTTTTTGCCTGAATTCAGACATGAAATGGAGCCAAAGACACACAGGATCCCTGTGCAATCCGCTCCGCAGCCACCGCGGAGATGTGTGAAACGGGTCCGTTGAGAGCCAGGCTCAATCTACTATCATGCAAATTGGATGGGGGGAAACCCCCATCCAATTTGCATAAGTGTATACCCAGCCTAAAGCTTGGAGGGGGAGGGTGGTTCCCGCAACTTCCTGGTCTTTAGAGGCACTGGTGATGTAGCCAGGGCCTCACAAATGCCCATTGGGTAGGTTATGTCACCAGTGCATTCAAGGGAGATTTTGGGGATATTAATATTTTATTTCTTTTTACCGAAGAGTGTTTTGTTGTACAGCACATGTGTGAGAGGAGACAGATGACATTGTGTGTCCTTATGTTGCTCCCTTGCAGCCAGCAAGAAAGCAAAACATGAAAAGGAGCATTTTCTCTGCTTTTTTTTAACAATGCTATCTCTGGCAACAACTCAGCAAAATTGCTGGTGTAACCTGGCCTCCCTGTTAGGTGGCTGCTGTCAGTACACCTAATACAAAATGGGACAGGCTGTCACACTGACAAGGGAGCCCTAATAATTACATTGGCTCTCCCAATTTAACCACCAGGGCTGGGCGGCAGGAGACAGCAGGCCAGAGTCACCAGGAAAGGACCATGGTGCAGCTGTGACACCCTCCCCAAAACAGAGCCTAGCTTGGCCTTATAGAGAAGACAATGAGAGGAGAAAGGGGGGATCAGTTTAGAAGCAGGTGGATAGGAGGTATTTTGGGGAGCCAGAGATCACAAGGGGGCAGTGTGTGTGTGTCTCAGAAAGATGCTCAGATATCTCAACGAGCTGAGCTGCGGGAGTCTCCCACATTTGGTTGATCCCTGTGCAGCGGCACCCGAAAGTGGAGAAAGAGTCCGCTTGACAGGGGAAAGGTTTTTTTTCTCTTTTAATTGCTACAGCCTACAGATCACAGCACCCAGTCTTCTCTCTGCCCCTGCCCACCCCCCTACTACTGGGGAATTCTCTGACTTTGATGTCTCCCCAGCACCAGTGGTCAGACCCCAGGACCAGTGGCCAGACCCCAGGACCAGCCGCCAGACACCAGCAGACAGACCCCAGCACCAGCAGGCAGACCCCAGCACCAGCAGGCAGACCCCAGGACCAGCAGCCGGACCCCAGGACCAGCAGACGGACCCCAGGACCAGCAGACGGACCCCAGGACCAGCAGACGGACCCCAGGACCAGCAGACGGACCCCAGGACCAGCAGACAGACCCCAGGACCAGCAGACAGACCCCAGGACCAGCAGACAGACTCCAGGACCAGCAGACAGACTCCAGGACCAGCAGCCAGACCCCAGCACCAGCAAACAGACCCCAGCACCTGCAGCAAGATGCCTGGCCCTAGCACCTGGACCCCAGCACTAGCAGCCAGACCCCAGGACCAGCAGCCAGACCCCAGGACCAGCAGCCCAGCTCCAGCAGCCAGACCCCTGGCTCCAGTAGCCAGACCCTTGGCCCCAGCAACCAGACCCCAGGACCAACATCCCAACTCCAGCAGTCAGGCCCTAACAGCCAGACCCCAGGACAAGCAGCTCAGCTCCAGCAGCTCAGCTCCAGCAGCCAGATCCTTGGCCTTAGCAACCAGACCCTTGGCCCCAGCAACCAGACCCTTGGCCCCAGCAGCCAGACCCCAGGCCCCAGCAGCCAGACCCCAGGCCCAACAGCCCAACACCAGCAGCCAGACCCCAGGACCAGCAACCCAGCTCCAGCAGCCAGACCCCAGGACCAGCAGCTGTGTGATCAGGCTGCACTTCATGGGCACTGGTAAGTTTGCATTTTATTGGGGGGCGAAGCATCACCTCCCTGAAATGAGTTTGAAACCTCCCTGAAATTCGTTTTTGCAGGTTGGGATGTCTGGATGCTACTTCTTGTGAAAAATATACATTTTATGTTTAATTAAATATAGAATGTTATTTTGTTTTCCCCTACAATTAAAATATACCTGTGTGCTGCCGTTTTGCTGTAGTTGACTAGCATTACCAGTCCCTAAGGGGAAAAGAGGACAGTCAACCATATGCTGAATGCAGGGATAAAAGGACCAGTACCAAGACCAGTGCAGAGCTGTGGGTGGGAAAAGCAGGAAGCTCAGAGCATAATGCACCAACCCTTTTCACTCTGGCAGTAGTAGCATTGATATGTGCTTGTAGCAAAAGCTTCACTTGAGGTCACATCACTCAGTCACAACACCTACATTGAATTAAAGTGGAGCTTCCGCTCATTGGAACCCTCCCCCCCTCCTGCGCCACAATTGCCACCTTTCAGGGGGGAGGGGGGTGCAGGTACCTGTACAGTACAGGTATCTGCCCCCACTTCTGGCATAGATATCTGCAGAAGCTACGCCCCTTTCCCCAGAATCTACGCCCCTTTCTGAAGGTCCCCCGCTGTCTGCTGGGAAACACATGGATCCCAGAGACAGCGGGGACCATCCTTATTGCGCAGCGCGACTCGTGCATGCGCAGTAGGGAACCAGGAAATGAAGCCGCAAGGCTTCACTTCCTGATTCCCATAACCAAGATGGCGGCGGCAGCACCCGAGAGACGATCGAGAGATCGGCTTCGGGTGCTGACATTGCAGGCGCGCTGGGCAGGTAAGTGTCATTATTTTAAAAGTCAGCAGCTGCAGTATTTGTAGCTGCTGGCTTTTTTTTTAAAAAAACGGCGGACTCCCGCTTTAAGTAACTGCTGTTGGAAATTTTTTAAAAAACAAACGATTTTATAATTTATGATGGGAGAATCATGCGAGAAATGTAATCGAAAAAGAAATGCGCATGTGCAAGAAAAGAAAATTCCCAGAACAAAAAGACAATTCCCAGCCACGAAAATTATTTTCTGTAGCAACAGGAGGAGAAAATGAAGGCTTGGTTGGTAGAATTTCAAAATCAATCTTGTCACAAAATGCACTAAATTTTTGATTTTCAAAAGAAGATGATTTTGATATTTGACCATGTATACCCAGCCTAACACTCCCCTCCCCCCCAGACTGACAATGCTGCTGCTCAAAGGTGACCCTGTGCTCTTTCATCCAGAGTGGGGGTACTCTAATACAGGAGGTGTATTACTGGCTAGATCACCAGGTGGAAACAGAGGGGAGAAAAACCCTAAAAATGTAAACGGATGCAGCCACCACATCTAATGATTGGTAAGCTGCAATTCTTTTAAATTTTTGATGAGCATTGCAGTAACGCATAGGTGTGAATAGGCCCTAAGTGGCAGATGCTTCTATTCCATTTTACTGGCCAGCTCCCTTGAACTTCACCAGTTTATAATGGCGTCCACCCTTTTTTGCATACACAAATCCCCTATGAGCTGAGAAAGAGAAAAAGGGGGGGGGGGGGGGCACAGCCTGCATCTTCTCTCAGCTCTCTCCTCCACTCCTTGGGCTGACAGAATTAGTGATGCTGATGTCACTACTCCTGTAGCCTTATAGTGGAAGGAAATTGCGCACCCCCGTGCCTACAATACACACTGCGTCCAGGGCAGCCTTCCCTTCTGCCCACCCCTTGTCCTGACCCTGGTGTCTAAAGATAAAGGTGATATACTTGAATAAGAAAATTTGCCTTTTATCCATTAATTCAACAAAAATATTAACAGGTGTAATAGTGTACTGTGTGTAGCACTGACCCCCAAAGGAGTGGCTGGTTTTGTTTGGGCTTACTGTTACTTTCTCCACCTCGTGCTCGTCTAGGGGTTTCCCGAGGTTGATGGCCCAATAAACTCTAGAGACCGACACTTGAATCCCTTTAGGAATCTTTATTTGCAAAAACGTTACATAGAACTCAGTCTCTCAGTAGGGAATAGAGGGTACAGGTAGTAAAGCTCAGGTACTCTTGGAACTGCTGCCACTTGAAATGTCTCTCTCTAGGCGATCCAGGGAATAGCCATTCGCAACTGGATATTTCAACTATCGGATAAATCCCCTTTTAGTGAATTTAGCAGCCGACAGGTGACTTAAGTTTAGCAAAGTCTCTGCCCCAGACTTGGTTGTAGAACTTTAAAACAGATCAGAAAGTCTCTCACAGAACTTAGTTGTAACGGAAGGATGAAATTAGGAACTCTTACGGTACCAGTATCTTGCAGCCGGTCCGGCGATACCGTAAGAATGCGGATTCACTTGGTGTCCTTTCAGCTTAGCTTCCAGGCTCTTACCGAGCAGCCAGCCTTGTGCGTGTCCCTCTTCTGAAGAGTCCTCCCCTGGTTGCATTTCCAGTTGCTGGGCCTCTCCAAACCTAAGACAGCACCGGACCACCTCGGAACCCTCCTTCAGGTTACTGTGCCTCAGGCTAGCCAGCCCCGAAACTCGGAAATGGATGGATCTGCACCCCAGGCCATGAAGGCCTTTGGGGCTGGTCAGGAGGACCAGGACCAGGGAATCAGCGCATACTTCTAGACCGGAACCCAGAACCACGTGATCTCAGCCCCTTAAAGGGGTTGTAAAGCTTTGTTTTTATTTTCTAAATAAGTTCCTTTAAGCTAGTGCATTGTTGGCTCACTTACCTTTTCCTTCGATTTCCATTCTAAATGTTTTTTTTTCTTTGTCTGAATTTCTCACTTCCTGTTTCTCCTCAGTAAACTTCACACCATCACCCGAGCGGTGTTTAGTCAGCCAGAACAGCTTACTGAGGAGGAACATGAAGTGAGAAATTCAGACAAAGAAAACAAAGAAAAAAAAGAAAAAAAACATTTAGAAGGGAAATCGAAGGAAAAGGTAAGTGAGCCAACAATGCACTAGCTTAAAGGAACCTATTTAGAAAATAAAAAGCAAACCTTTACAACCCCTTTAAGTACCCTCTCCCGGAATACACAGCGAGACAACGCACCCCTGATTGGCTCCAAGAGAGAGATTGGTACCCAATGCGTCCAACCAGACTGCGTTCCAATGCCTGTCAAAGGTGACACCTACACCTATGACCAGGCAGAACATAGTACAGTCCAGCCAAACTGATGTCAAAACCATAATTTACTGAAATCAACCTCAAAATCAACTATGGTCTTAGGAAAAACTAAATTTACAAAACATAGTGCATGCTCTTCAAGAACCCGGCGCTACATGTGGAAAAAGTAAGTACACTCTGGACATCAAAAGCTGGTATTGCCCCCTTTAGCAGAACATACTTTTGTAGGAATTTTGCATAACTTCTCGCCATTCTCTGACATTGATTCTCTCCTTTTCCTAGTGAGCTCACTAGCTGCCGCTCCTTGCCATTCAAACTGCATAGGTGCACATTGTGTGCTCTCTCCTTCTCTAAGATGAGCTCAGAGAAGCTCTCAGCTTGAAATGCCTGGAATGGCCGCTATTGAGCATGCACCATTTTTTGGCAGTGCTTAGTGCACTGCACTGCAATGTTTGCTGCACTGTACTGCAATGCATGTTCATCAGGAGGTGTGCTGATGAATGAATGGCACCGTATCTCACCAACATATTTAACATAGTCGCACATTGCAGTCACACACTTTACTGCAACAAGCATAGGCGTGCGCAGGGGGTGTGATGGATATGTTTCAGGATGGATATAAATTTACCAACCCTTTGCTTTTCTAAGTGAACACAGTGAGCACGCTCACACACTGTGTTCATTCATAACTGAAGCATAGTAAACTGTGTTTACTGTACTTCAGTTTGCGAATAAACAGGAAGCCTCTCAGCACAGAGCACTTCCCATTCATTCACTGACCTGTGCAGCTGAGACACGGAGCCCCGACCCAGCCCAGCCCACTCTCTCCCCTTATCAGCAAAGAGGTACCGAGGCCAAGATGCAGAGAGTGGTGGCTGTTGCGACTCAGCGCACACACCCCCCCCCCCCCCCCCCAAGGTTATACAGGGAGTGGGTTGCACCAAGAGGCACAAGCCTCCAGCGGGATACCTGACTTGTGTGAAGGTCTGGAAGAGGGCTCATGCAGGATGGACCAGACCAGAAGGTAAGTAGCAAGCAAGTCTGTAAAACAGGTAAGGAAAGTACAGAAACAGGCCGAGGGTCAAACACAAGTAATCAGTCTAGGAGCCAGCAAGGCTAAGTGCAGAGGATAATCCAGAGGCAGGCCAAGGGTCAAACACAGGTATCAGTCCGGGAGCCAGCAAGGCTAAGAGCAGGAAGTCCGTTAAACAAGCCAGGGGTCAGGTCAGGAGAGAATCAGTGTAGTCTTCAGGCAATCCGGGTCACAACAGGAAGCAGAGGAACACAGGTGAGCTGAAACAAACCAGCAACGTGTCTGTCTGCTAAGGCTCCTTTTATAGGCTGGTCAGGGAATTCACGTTTTGCGTGTGCTCGTGCGCACAAGCCGCTCAGTAGGGCCACGAATGTGTGTGCGCCGGTCCATGGCGAATTTGTGTGCGCAAAGGCGCCGTTCCCCTCCGCCTGTGCGCAGGGAGATGGTGAGCTTGATCCAAATTACTTCCCTGATACCCCTGATTGGCTAGCAGACTTTGATTGGCAGCAACAGGAGCCAATGGCGCCACTGCTGTGTCTCAGCCAATCAGGAGGGAGAATCTCTGACAGCCGAGACACTTGTGGACCCCAGGTAAGTATTAGGGTTGAGTGGGGCTGCTGCACACAGAAGGCTTTCCTATTATCGTAATGCACAGAATGAAGATAAAAAACCTTCTGACTTTACAACCCCTTTACTAATAGAAAAATATTAGTCTGTAACAGTGGCGTCGCGTGGGGGGTGCAGGGGGTGCCGTGGCCCCGGGCGTGACATTTAGGGGGGTGCCAGTGTGCGTCACTTGCTGCCTCCACCTAATTTTAAATTCCTGTGTCCCCCGCGCTCTGGCCGCCATGTTCAGTGCCCGGTTCAGTGCCCAGTGTAATGTGTAATGGTCAGTAAAGTAATCAGTTGTTCAGTGTTGAAATCAAGTAGGTTAGTGTAGTGGCCAGTATAGGAATCAGGTAGGTCAGTACTATTGTATTTGAAGGGACTCGGGGAGTGCCAAAAGTCCACAGGTTAGGGCGTGCAAATGACTTGCCTTGCCTCGGGTGCTGACAACCCATGCTATGCCACTGGTCTGTAACACATACCTTTAAAGTGGTTGTATACTCAATTTTTTAACTTTTACCTACAGGAAAGCCTATAATAAGGCTCAGGCCGCGTACACACGGGCGGACTGTTCGCCCAACTTTGTTTGTCAAACAGTTTCGGCAAACAGTCCGCTCAAAATTAGCATGGACGGACATGGCCACACACGGCACTTTTTGAGCGGACTGTTTCAGCGAACTGTTTGCCAAACAGTTCGCTCAACTTTTGAAATGAACGGACTCGCCCACGTAAGGCGGAGGCAAATCCGCCCATTTCGAGCGCGTGTACAGGTAGGCGGGGCCCGCGAAGGAGACGTCGCGGGCTCCGCCGCCTGGAATGGACTTAAAGGGGAACCCCAACGCCGAAAAAAATCGGCGTGGGGTCCCCCCAAAGTCCACAACAGACCCTTGTCCGAGCACGCTACCCGGCCGGCCAGGAAAGGGGGGCGAGCGAGCGCGCCCCCCCTCCTGAGCCGTACCAGGCCGCGTGCCCTCAACATGGGGGGGTGCCTTGGGGAAGGGGGGGCCGCGCGGCCCCCCCACCCCAAAGCACCTTGTCCCCATGTTGATGAGGACAAGGGCCTCTTCCCGACAACCCTGGCCGTTGGTTGTCGGGGTCTGCGGGCGGGGGGCTTATCGGAATCCGGGAGCCCCCTTTAAGAAGGGGGCCCCCGGATACCGGCCCCCCACCCTATGTGAATGAGTATGGGGTACAATGTACCCCTACCCATTCACCTGTGAAATAAAGTACAAAAAAAAACACAACACAGAGAAAAAATATTTTATTGCACAGCTCCGGGGGTCTTCCGTCTTCGGGGGTCTTCTCGCCGGACTCCTCCGCTATCTTCGTGTAGCTCTTTTACTAGCGGAGGAGCCCGGCTTTCTTCCTCCCCGCCGCCGGCCTCTTCTCCCGACTTCGGGGGTCTTGTCCCCCTCTTCGGTTCTTCTGCCGGGCCACCGCGCCTTCTTGTAGCTCTTTTGCAGGCGGTGGCCCGGTCTTCTGTCGCCGCTGCCTTCCGTTCTTCTGTCGCCGCCTTCGGTTCTTCTGCCGGGCCACCGCGCCTTCTTGTAGCTCTTTTACAGGCGGTGGCCCGGTCTTCTGTCGCCGCTGTCGCTGTCGCCGTTGCCGCCTTCCGTTCTTCTTCTTCTTCTTGTTCTTCTTCTTCTCCAGGAGATGTTGACACGTCGCTCTCTCCGACCGGAATGCCAGAGCCGCGCTGTGCGGTCACTTAATTAGTGACAATGGGGCGGTGTCACATGGTATATGTCACATGGGTTGGTCACATGGGTTGATGTCACATGGGGACTATGACATCGTAAGGGGGCGGGGTCACCATGTGACCAACCCATGTGACATATACCATGTGACATCGCCCCATTGTCACTATATAAGTGACCGCACAGCGCGGCTCTGGCATTCCGGCCGGAGAGAGCGACGTGTCAACATCTCCTGGAGAAGAAGAAGAAGAACAAGAAGAAGAAGAAGAACGGAAGGCGGCGACGGCGACAGCGGCGACAGAAGACCGGGCCACCGCCTGTAAAAGAGCTACAAGAAGGCGCGGTGGCCCGGCAGAAGAACCGAAGGCGGCGACAGAAGAACGGAAGGCAGCGGCGACAGAAGACCGGGCCACCGCCTGCAAAAGAGCTACAAGAAGGCGCGGTGGCCCGGCAGAAGAACCGAAGAGGGGGACAAGACCCCCGAAGTCGGGAGAAGAGGCCAGTGGCGGGGAGGAAGAAAGCCGGGCTCCTCCGCTAGTAAAAGAGCTACACGAAGATAGCGGAGGAGTCCGGCGAGAAGACCCCCGAAGACGGAAGACCCCCGGAGCTGTGCAATAAAATATTTTTTCTCTGTGTTGTGTTTTTTTTTGTACTTTATTTCACAGGTGAATGGGTAGGGGTACATTGTACCCCATACTCATTCACATAGGGTGGGGGGCCGGTATCCGGGGGCCCCCTTCTTAAAGGGGGCTCCCGGATTCCGATAAGCCCCCCGCCCGCAGACCCCGACAACCAACGGCCAGGGTTGTCGGGAAGAGGCCCTTGTCCTCATCAACATGGGGACAAGGTGCTTTGGGGTGGGGGGGCCGCGCGGCCCCCCCTTCCCCAAGGCACCCCCCCATGTTGAGGGCACGCGGCCTGGTACGGCTCAGGAGGGGGGGCGCGCTCGCTCGCCCCCCTTTCCTGCCCGGCCGGGTAGCGTGCTCGGACAAGGGTCTGTTGTGGACTTTGGGGGAACCCCCCACGCCGATTTTTTTCGGCGTTGGGGTTCCCCTTTAAGCCCATTCCAGGCGGCGGAGCCCGCGACGTCTCCGTCGCGGGCCCCGCCTACCTTCGCGCGCTCTAAATGAGCAGACTTTCCTCCGAGCGGTGCGGTGCATACTAGCTCATTATACCTTTTGCTTTGCAGGTTTAAAAATAAAAAAAAAATGTGCGGGTTTACTACCGCTTTAATCTGGAGCTGTTCCCTGCAGTTCTTCTATTCCGCCACTAGATGCCCTCAAATGCCCAACATCATTGAACCTGGACCACTTAGGACATATTAAATGGATGCCATGACCTTGTCCCTGAGGGGCAGCACCCTTTGTACAGATAGCGCTGCTGACATCATCCCTGCTCTGAGCATCAACAGAGGACTCCCTGAGGCCAGGGAAGAGGTGAAAAAGAAGACGACCCAGCTTGTCATGTGACTGACCTGAAGACATATGAACAAGGTATGTAAAAAAACAAAAACAAAACAATAATATAGCAAAACATACATGGTAGGGGTCTCTATAGGGGTGATGGTTGAGTGCTGAGCCTAGAGTAGGGCTTTTATCCAACATGTCTACAGCCCTTCATTTCCTGCATGTTAAATTAAAATGCATTGACTTGATTTCCATTTAGGGCTTATTCACACCAGGTGCGATGCAGGAATGCATGCAAAATCCTGTATTTTCCCGCACCGCAATAAAATGCGCTGCCTTGTGCCGATGCATGCAGGTGCGATTCATTCCTAATGGCACTCCCATGCATCTAGTAAATGTGCTCACCAAAACTCATGGTTCCACAGTACTATGTATTAATGAGAGGCGCAATTTAAAAAATCATGCTGTCACCTTTTTTGTGATTCTAATGCCGCGTACACACGATCAAACAATCCGGTGGAAAAGTCAAGTCCGCCGGACAATCCCCCCGTGTGTAGCCTCCGGCAGACTTTTTTTTCCCAAAAGTACGGCGGACTTGAAAGTATTTTTGCACTCCCGCAGGACTTGCATTTCGGCGGACAATCCGGCCGTTGGTATGCCAGTCCGCCGTACTTTTGAAATGAGCGGACTTTTCCTGCACGGAGAAAAGTCCGCTCATTTTGAGCTCGTCTCCAGGTAGACGGGGCCAGCGACGCCTCCTTTGCTGGCCCCGTCTACCTGGAGACGAGCTCAAAATGAGCGGACTTTTCTCCGTGCAGGAAAAGTCCGCTCATTTCAAAAGTACATCTGGTATGGACTTAAAGGGGAACCCCAACGCCGAAAAAAATCAGCGTGGGGGTCCCCCCCAGGTCCACATCAGACCCTTGTCCGAGCACGCTACCCGGCCGGCCAGGAAAGGGGGGGACGAGCGAGCGCCCCCCCCCCTCCTGAGCCGTACCAGGCCGCGTGCCCTCAACATGGGAGGGTGCCTTGGGGAAGGGGGCAGCGCGGCCCCCCACCCCAAAGCACCTTGTCCCCATGTTGATGAGGACAAGGGCCTCTTCCCGACAACCCTGGCCGTTGGTTGTCGGAGTCTGCGGGCGGGGGGCTTATCGGAATCGGGGAGCCCCCTTTAATAAGGGGGCCCCCGGATACCGGCCCCCCACCCTATGTGAATGAGTATGGGGTACAATGTACCCCTACCCATTCACCTGTAAAAAAAAAAAGTAAAAAAAAACCACAACACACAAGGGTTAAAATCGTTTATTGCACAGCTCCGGGGGTCTTCCGTCTTCGGGGGTCTTCTCGCCCGGCTTTCTTCCTCGCCGCCGCCCTCTTCTTCCGACTTCGGGGGTCTTGTCCCCCTCTTCGGTTCTTCTTGCCGGGCCACCGCGCCTTCTTCTAGCTCTTTTACAGGCGGTGGCCCGGTCTTCTGTCGCCACTGTCGCCGCTTTCACCGTCTTCTGTTCTTCTCTTCTTCTCTTCAGATGTTGCCTCGTCGCATCCTCCGCTCACATTGGCACAGACGCGACGCACGGTGACTTATATAGGGACATCACCGGATGATGTCCCCGCCCATTATGGTGTCACAGTCCCAGAGGCACCCCCCCATGTTGAGGGCACGCGGCCTGGTACGGCTCAGGGGGGGGGGCGCTCACTCGTCCCCCCCTTTCCTGTCTGGCCGGGTAGCGTGCTCGGACAAGGGTCTGATGTGGACCTGGGGGGGACCCCCACACCGATTTTGGGGTTCCCCTTTAAGTCCATACCAGGTGGCGGGGCCAGCGACGCCTCCTTCGTGGGCCCCGCCTACCTGGAGTCGCACTCAAAATGAGCGGACTTTCCTCCACGTGTGTGGGCGAGTCTGTTCATTTCAAAAGTACGGCGGATAGTCCGGCGGACTTAGTACTCCGTATTAGTCCGCTAAAAAAGTGCAGTGTGTGGGCGTGAAGTCCGCCGGACAGAGGTGTCCTTTTATGAAGCAGTGAAATCTATTCACTGCTTCATTCTCCGGCATTCACATAGGAGATCTTTCTCCTCTGTGTGCCACTTTATGAAGCGGAGTAGATCGCTTCACCCTTGGAGGAGTGAAGCGATCTACAAACGCTTTTAACTCTGGAGAACAGCCCCTAATACTGGAATCTCATGAGACTTTACGAGAGTACAGTACTAGAAATTCCCCGATACACAGAGATGTCAATTTATTAAGCAGTGATAAATTATCACAGCTCAATACACTGACACACGGTGTGATCAATGTTAGTGAAATAAAGAGCCCCCCTACATAATATATACATGTATACACACACAGACATTATACATACATGTATATACACACACATTATATATATATACATATACACATTGTATATATATGTATACACATAAATATGACAGGGGGACATGGTTACAGTGTTGGGGGGTCTGAATGAGGCATAAGGAAGTTAATTATCTTCCTCTTTCCTCCTCAGATCCCCCCACATTCTCTCTTCACTCCCCGGTTCTCCACCTCTGAGCTGGTGAATCAGGGAGTGTGACAGATCGCCAGTGAAGCGCTGAGATTGCAGCTTCATAAAGTGACCGTTACTGTGTCAGTCTATGAGGATTCTCAGTGTGCAGAGATAATCGGCGGGAGAACAAGTTCAAACACTTCTCCCCTGATTATCTCTGGTTTATATACTGTTTATGGGCTGTGATCAGCGGCGATCCTCTAGATCTCCACTGATCACTGCTTCATAAACGGACACCTAAGTCCGCCGGATAGTCCTCTACGTGTGTACGCGGCATAATGCGCATAGGAAATCCCATTAAAATTAATGGTATACGTAAAAAACCAGCTGTGTGGAAATGTGCAAAAAAGCGCAAGCGCAGACAACGAGCCCTTGCTGCAAAACAATTTTGTGTGGCCAATGAGAGTATCTTAACCTTAGTATACCCTCCACATGCCTACAAAGAAGATTTACAATTAGATACCTTGAATTTTGGAAAATGATGCTGGATTATAAGGCCTCATGCACACTGGACGTTATAAAAATGGCAGTAAGTTTAGCTGTAGAATGTCGTGATAAAAACACGAGTTTTGACACATTTTGCAAAGTTTTTGTATTAGCGTTTTTTAGCAAAACTATACTCCCACAAAAGCTTATGGCTTAAAAATGCTCAGGAATGGTGAATAGCCACGTTTTTCAGAGTTATGCCTCGTACACATGATCAGACTTTCCGTCAACAAATCTGTGGAATTTTGTCCGAAGGCCGTTGGCTCGTACATGTCTTGCATACACAAATGTTGGCCAACAATTACAAACGCAGTGACATACTAGATGTTCTACGTGGTTTTCCAGCTCTTTAGCACCACCCTTTGGGCTCCTGCTAATTTCATGTTAGTAGAAGTTTGGGGAGTGTAGATTCGTGCTTTTCTTTTCGTGCTTTTCAGTTAGTTTCTGAATGGCCGTTTGTCAACCAGACATGTTGTGGAATCGGAGGAGATAATGTGTTATTTATTATTGGCCTTTGAGTTATTGCTTTCCAAATCATTTGGTGGAGGGGGATTATGGTGTGGGGTTGTCCCTTTTATTCTAGTGAAGGGAACTCTTAAGGCATCAGCATACCAAGACATTTTGGACAAATTCATGCTCCCAACTTTGTGGGTTTGGAACAGTTTGTGCATTGGTGGAGGGAAGGGGCCATCCCCAAACAAGGTCCATAAAGACATGGATGAGAAAGCTTGGGGTGGAGGAACTTGACTGGCTTTGCAGAGAGTCCTGACCTCAACCCCAAAAGAACACCTTTGTAATGAATTTGGGGCGGAGACTGCAAGCCTGTCCTCACAAAATGCGTTTCTGGAAAAATGGTTAAATATTCCCATAGACACACTCCTAAACCTTGTGGACAGCCTTCCCAGAAGAATTGAAGCTATTATAACTGCAAAGGATGGGCCAACCCAATACTGAACCCTACAGACTAAGATTGGGATGGCATTAAAATTCATGTGCGTGTAAAGGCAGGCATCTCAATACTTTTAACTATATAGTATAGGATAAAATGCTGGGTAGTTTACTGGCTGCAAAAAAAAAATGTCTGAAACCATACACAGCAGCTGTAAAAACGTCTAGTGTACATGAGACCTAAGTGGTCATACAACAATTTACAAGGATAAGACCAGTAGGGGATTGCTAGTGCTTAGAAACACTCATTATTACTGTAGCAGATTGTTGGAAAAAAATCAGTGCAACCTGGCTTAATACACATGTAAATCCTAAATCCATCAGGGAAGGTACATGAAAATGGTGGCATAACCCAACACATAATGGCAGTAGACAGCCAGATATCTATCTGCTCAAAAACAAATCTGCCCATCTGTGGTTAACATTTGAACACTGTTTTATGTCCACAGTAATAAATAATGTTTCTCTATATATTTCTTGTTTTTGATTCTCTGAATTGATGAGACAATTTTATTTTATTTTTTATCTCTCTACAGATCTATTTGCTTTTGCAAAGCAGTTGTAGAATAATCTGCTCCTCAAAATATCATCTACCATGAAGGCACATAGAAAAATCAATTCCAGTTGAATATTTTATGAATAATAACATCCATTACTAGACTATAAATATAGACTTCATTGTAAGAAATGTGTTTTCTAATTTCCCTTGGGAAGGTCTTGGCTGTGCCAAATATCTATCTGACGCTTTCTAAGGTTTGCCACATTTGAACTAACTGTGGCCTTGCCCTAACTCCTTTGGGAAGCAAGACAGATTTTGTCTTTACAAAGCTTTTAGTGAGCACATCCCTGTACTGCTAGATTGATTGATCTTTTCCAGCTAATAAGCTAGAGGCAGCAGATATATACTCTATGTATGTTACTCAATGGCATTAATTACTAAGGGATATTTAAAGGAAACCTTTACAGAGATATATTTATTGGCTGATAATGCTGACCTCATTCTGAAAAGACACATTGCCTGGCTGTCCCTGGCTTTAACACTTTCTAGATGAACGGCACCTGCGCACTTGCTAGTACCTTCTGCTCTGAGTCCGGGTTCAAGCCCCACCATGCATTACTTAGTAACAGGGCCCCCTGCGAGCTCGCTTCTCTTGCCACACTTCGGGCACAGCCTCGCTTCGCTCGCAATTTTTTATTCTGACTATATGTCCACTTGGATGGTGGGGCTTGAACCTGGACTCAGTGCGTAGGCGCCGTTCATCTTCGGAGACCTTCGGCCTCTCCTTGTTCTCCGTACTGTGCAAGCGCAGTACAGGGCGGCAACTATCCGTCGGAGGGCAGTATTCGACAACACCGGCCATAGACAGTTCAAATCTCGGGCGGTTCAGCAGGGACCAGCCAAGATTCCAAACATGTATGGGCAGGCTAAATGTACCCTAGTTGATTAATCAATCAACTTGGGTACAACCAGCCTGTAGAATTTTATATGAGATTATTGCTAGCAGCTTTTACAGGCGCTAGCAGTAATCACTGTGTTCTCCCAGTGGAGACGGCTCTCCCCACTGGGAGAACACAATGGCTCCTCACGAGGGATTGCCCCATCAACACTGAATGTGTTGGTGGAATCAAGCGATTTTTCTTTCCTGCAACCACAGGTAAGAAAGAAAAATTGCTCTTTCTATGACCAGCTTCAGGCTGGTTCACACTATCTTGAGATGCATCTCCCATCAGGAGTCCGGTACATCCCCGTTCACGGCTTCAGGTCCGATTTTAGTCCGAATTTTTGGCTGGATATGGACCTGAAACTGACCAAAAGACGCACAGGACAACTGTGTAAATTCACACCGGAGCCGCAGCAGTGATATGCGAAATGGCTCAATAGAGAGCTGGTCAAAATCTCCTGCTATTGTGAATTGGATGCAGGGATCCAATTTGCAATAGTGTGAACCCAGCCTAAACCCTCGTACACACGATCAGATTTTTGCCAGGGAATTGTGCGATGACAGACTGTTTGCCTAAAGTCTGACCGTTAGTACACTCCATCAGACAATTGTGGTCCAACTTTCTGCCAACAAATGTTGGATGGCAGGCTAGTAAATTTTAGGCGGATGATGATGGTCTGTTGTCAGATTTTCGTATCGTGTGTACACAAGTCCGTCACACAAAAGTCCAAAGTGCAAACACACATACTCGGAATCAATGCTTACCAAACACGACATTAGCAGAAGATGCCCAAAAGGGTGACGCTCAAGAGCTGAAATTCCTCGTAGTACGTCACTACGTTTGTGTTTGTTGGCCGACAATTGTGTGCTATTAGTATGCAAGACAAGATCCTGGCACACACCCTTTGGACAAAAGTCTGACGCTCTGTTGGCCACTAAATCCGATCGTGTGTACAAGGCTTAAGTCTTGGAACAAGCATTCAGCCCTTGATCTGCATACTTATTTTGGGAGTGATTAATTAAAATAATAAAGACATTAGACCTTAGACACAAAGTGTTAATACAATGATAAGAATGCTCGTTTTCGCCATGTAACAGTAATTTTCAAATCTCATGACTAGGTTGATAATAACTGTCACATTTTTAAATATAAGTCTCCTTATTATGGTTTGTTAGCTTTGTGAATTGAGCTTATCGTTATCGCATCCCTGTAATAGATAAAAAACAAACTATAATTTTTAAATAGAGAGAGAAATTTAAGGATTAGGTTAAGAGTGATGTTCCAGGTTAAATGTCAAAGTTTGAGTTTTAGTTCTGGTTCACACTGGAGCGACTTATGTCAAATCGCATGACAAGTTGCACCCTATTGTCAGCAATGGCACTGTTCAAAACGACTTTACGGTGCCGCATCAATTTGAAAAAGTAGTTCCTGCATTACTTTTGGCGATTTTGGTGCAACTTGCATAGATATCTGTGCATGAACCCGCACAGATGGCTTCAAAGTCGCACGTAAAATTGCACTGACTTTGAAATCATGCGATTTCAGGTGAAGTCACACAATTTCAAAGTTGCATTCAGTGTGCACGAGGGCTAAAGGGGCCCTGAACATATCTAAGTATATCTAAACCAAAGCCAAAAAAATATAGTATTACAGCTTAAATTGTCCTTAGATGTGGTGCCTGCATTAATTTTCTTTATCACATACAGTATACCCAGTGAAGTGAACAGCCTCAGATGATACACTAAAATGAAGCAAATCCTCCTACATACGTTTTACTTGTTTATCTGCAGCCCTCTCTTGTCTACACCCCTTCAAAAGGGCAGAAAAGTGTTGAAATCTTTCTTCATCTGTTAGTATCACAGAGGAGGGGGCAGAGAGGTTGCAGTCACAGTGTGTGAGAGATGATTGGAAGAATGTCAGGTCACCTTGAGGCGAGGTGACAGATGCACATCGTAGGGATCAGGAGTGCACCGCGAGGTTGTGGACCCTACGGCTGACTGCTGCGGATGAGAGACAGGTCCCACCGGGGTTAGAGCGTAAGATTCTCTGGGGCGCGGAGTCTAAGAGCCAGCAGGTGTTCACCAGAGCCTCGAGTGATGAGGATGGACTTGGCTGCAACTGGCTCCAGGTCGCGACCCCCAGGGTCCCCCAGCTCACACCCACAGTAGGCAACAGGAGGATAGGGATGGTGAGGGACAAAGCCAAGGTTGGGGCCACAAGCAGACAGGAATAGTCAGGGACACGCCAAAAGGTCAGGATCACAGGCAAACAAGGATAGTCAAAGACACGCCAAAGTCGGTAACGGAACAACAGAAGAGCACACAGCAGGTAACAGGAAGCTAACACACAAAGGAATACACAATGGTTGATCAGCAGGGCTGGCCTGCAGTGCACAGGTTAATATAGAGTTCTCTGATAGGAGCTAGGGTGGAGTCATGCCAGAGGATGGATTACAAAAGCAGTCAGGTGAGGGTCGGCTGGTCTCTAGAGATGAACACATGGAAACAGGTAAGCAGACAAACTCTATTGCATAACCATGACAAGGAAAGGAACACACCCCCCTTCACACAGCAGAAGAACTATGTTGTGAATAGGGAAGCTGTGTTCTGAGCTCCCTACTCAACACAAATTGTACCTCCTGTGTTGGAAAACTTCTCAGAAGTGACTCATGCTGATAACAGAGAGCACCAGAGAGAAACAACACTTAGAGCCTTGGAGAGAGATAATTAAACACTACAGATATTTATGCTTTGCTCAGATATCATGACTGTGGTTTACAACCACTTGAAATAAAAATGTTTCTTTAGTTTATAAATAAAGGAGGTACATGAGTCAACCCATATTTGTGCAATGTAATGCCGACCATAGATGGTTCGTATCTCTGCTGGTTCAACAGGCACTGGCCAAGATTCAATCCATGTATAGGCAGGCTGATTGTACTCAAGTTGACCCATCGATCCAAGGGAGGGATTCCCCTATCAGGACGGTTAGTGCTGATGAGGGAATCAAGCAATTTTCTTTCTGGCAACCCTTGGTTGGCAGAAAGAAAACTGCATCATCTAGGACAAGGGTCTCAAAATGACGACCCTCCAGCTGTTGTGAAACTACAAGTCCCATCATGCCTCTGCCTGTGGGAGTCATGCTTGTAACTGTCAGCCTTGCAATGCCTCATGGGACTTGTAGTTTCGCAACAGCTGGAGGGCCGCCAGCTTGAAACCCCTGATCTGGGACCTGCCTAAGTTTGCGGTTGTCTGACTTGTTAGAAATAGACAATCGGAAAGGTGAACTGAACCTGTTTATATCAAAACTTTATTGTACAAATAAACATTTAAGACAGGGTGCAACCATGACACAAGTTTTTCTAGAATTTTTTTTTTAAACACTGTACAAATTGTAATCACATTCTAAAATACAGGCAACCACTAGAGGGAGTACTTGCAAATCTGGATGTCAAATTCAGTCTTTAAAGTGGTTGTAAACCCTGATGCCACGTACACACGATCAGACTATCCGACTATCACACTAGAGGCGATTCAGTTCGCATTGTGCGCTATACAAGTATTTCATTCATTCATTCATTCATCTGATCAGACGATCAGACTATTGTCCGCCGGACAATCTGCCCATGTGTGGGCTCCGGCGGACTTTTTCTTCCCAAAAGTCCGATGGACTTAGAAAGAAGTTTTGACTCAAAATTGTGTTGTGTGCTAGTCTGCCAGACTTTTGAAATGAACGGACTTGCCCACACACGGAGAAAAGTCCGTTCATTTTGAGCGCGGCTCCAGGTAGACAGGACTAGCGAAGGAGGTCAATGTCGCCACCTCCATCGGCGAGATTCACACCTTTCTGGTCCCGTCACTTGGTATGGACTTAAAGGGGAAGTCCTCCCCCAAGGTCCATTACAGACCCTTATCCGAGCACGCAGCCCGGTTGGTCAGGAAAGGGGGTGGGGACAAGCGAGCGCACCCCTCCTCCTGAGCCGTACCAGGCCGCGTGTCCTCAATATGGGGGGGTTCGCTTTGGGGAAGGGGGCCCTGCGGCCCCCCCACCCCAAATCACCTTGTCCCCATGTTGATGAGGACAATGGATGGGGGCAGGAGGCAGAGAGGTGCTGCAGATGGGGGCAGGAGGCAGAGAGGTGCTGCAGATGGGGGCAGGAGGCAGAGAGGTGCTGCAGATGGGGGCAGGAGGCAGAGAGGTGCTGCAGATGGGGGCAGGAGGCAGAGAGGTGCTGCAGATGAGGGAAGGAGGCAGAGAGGTGCTGCAGATGGGGGAAGGAGGCAGAGAGGTGCTGCAGATGGGGGAAGGAGGCAGAAAGGTGCTGCAGATGGGGGCAGGAGGCAGAGAGGTGCTTCAGATGGAGACAGGAAGCAGAGAAGTGCTGCAGATGGAGACAGGAAGCAGAAAAGTGCTGCAGATGGGGGGCAGGAGGCAGAGAGGTGCTGTAGATGGAGACAGGAAGCAGAGAAGTGCTGCAGATGGAGACAGGAAGCAGAGAAGTGATGCAGATGGAGACAGGAGGCAGAAAGGTGCTGCAGATGGGGGCAGGAGGCAGAAAGGTGCTGCAGATGGGGGCAGGAGGCAGAGAGGTGCTGCAGATGAGGGCAGGATGCAGAGAGGTGCTGCAGATGGGGGCAGGAGGCAGAAATGTGTTGCAGATGGGGGCAGGAGGCAGAAAGGTGTCACAGATGGGGCAGGAGGCAGGTAAGTGTTTAGGGGTGGAGGGAACAGTTGGTAGGGCGTTTTTACCTTGCATTAAGGTAAGAAACTGTTTACTTCAAAACCACTTTAAGGCTACTGTGTCGGTACAGACAGTAATAAAAACCTGACAAAGATACTAACCCTTCCCCACTCCTTTAAAAATTAATAAATGGTCTTTGACAAACTTGTACTATGTTTGCTGTCAAAAATGGATTGCCACATTTCCTCGAATCACCAGAAGAGCTGATTTTACATTATTTTATTCATTCACAGGCACGTATGGAATGTGACATAGAAATCCAGAGTACACAAAACACTTCCAAAGCTAAATAGCAACATATTGTACCATGGCTTTTAAAACATGAAAGAAGGGAGAAAGATTTGCTTATAATATTTTACCTGATTTTCCAGTTTCACCTGACATGTTCATAAAAACCTTACAAAAATAGAGATACAATAAAAATGTACTGGATATGTTGTGTTAAGCTTTGTGCTTACATAGTTAATTTGTTTTGCAGCCCTTATTGTGATTTTTGTATGTTGCTGAACTCACAATGCATCAGAGATACAAGGAAGTTTAAAGGCATGCACGTCATAAGCTTCTGCTTTCAGCAGCAACCCCTTCATTAGCATCAGTCTTTTCCATGGACATTTAATAATCAGAATAAATCACAAATGAATAAATAAATGTATGACGCTAAGAACAGAAGAGACCTAAGGGGACCTATGAAGATATATTTTAGACATGTCACATTTGAACGCAACTCTACAGAAAACAATTATACAAATTTAATTATACAAGCATGTTTTCTTCAAATCTATGACAACATCCTTATAATAGATAAGAGCAGACTTAGGAAATTACCTGAATAATCTGATAGAGGAATGGAGAGGTCTCTGTCTGTCATCAAATTATTGTGTTAATGGAAGGTAGGTTGTTAAGTCTGTTTTACAGCTTCTCACAAAATTATTTGCTTGCCATTTAGAGATTGGGAGACCGTGGGGGCTAATTATAAGTCCAAGGAGAGCTAAACTAAGAATGCTTGCTTATATAACATCAGATTATATCCACATGGGTTTTCTTTTTATATCAGCTACAGAATTAGCAGCATTAAGCCTCATACACACTACTAAAAAAAAAAACTGATGGCTCAGAACGGACCCGAGGTACCAACAATACAATGTTAGTACAGCAATCTCAACCACAGTTCTATTTCGTTCTGGCAGGAGGACGTCGCCCCCTCCTCCCCACCAGAACACTCTGGTCAGAGTAGTCAGCCGGTCGGCAGACCTTTTTTGGTCATGAGCACTCGACAAAAGCCGGGTGTCGGACTGGCTGCCTAACACATGAGCTGTATATCAGCTGGTTTCTCTTGAACCTACCCTATTGCACAGCAGAAACAAGCGTCCCCCCTCGTTATTTTGTGTGTGTGATTCCGTGTGTTGCGCACAGGGCAGCCCATTCACTTTTATAAATGGTCTTAAAGCAGCACCATCTTTAATGTGATGCATAGTTAGGGTGTGCCCCCCCCCCCCAAGTCTTTGTCTGTTATATGGGGCCTGACCAGACCCCTTGGGATGGAGCACCCCATCATCCCTCACCAGTACTTCTAATCAGTGTCCGCCTGAGTTATAGGAGGAGACCTTTTCATTCCCCCAAAAGAGGAGTGTATCTCTCCCATGGTTGAGAAGTGGGATCTTTCATTCTATGGTTAGTGTAGGACCCGCTGAAAATGGGGTACTTTGGCGCAGTAGTGGGCTTAAGCACTGTATGGCCATATGGTGTGACCAAATCCCCATATGCTTTGGCCAATCACAGTGCGATGTGCTGTGAGAGCCTTGATTGGCCAAAGGCACCCTGCCTTTGATCAATCATGGCTCAAGGGCTAAGTCCATGCCCCACACTATATAAGGCTGCTTACACGGCAGCCGTGTATAGTGTTTATGAATGGAGAGTGATTAGGAAGGTTAGTTATTGGATTGAGCATGCAGTCAGTGTGGTGTATATAATCATACAGTGTAGAGTATATAGCCAGTGTAGAATATATAATAAAGTGCAGTGTATGTAATACAGTGCAGAGTATATAGTGCAGTCAGTGTAGTATATATAATGCAGTGTAGAGTATATAGTGAAGTCAGTGTTGTGTATATAATTTAGTGCAGAGTATATACAGTAGTGCAGTCAGTGAAGTGTATATAATGCAGTACAGAATATATAGTCAGTGTAATGTATATAACGCAGTGCAGAGTATATAGTACAGTGTATTAAAGTTGTTAAGAGGAACCCTATGACAGAATTAGGAAAAAAAACAGCATGGGGTCCCCCACCAAAATCCATACCAGGTGCTTTGGGTCTTGTATAGATTTTAAGGAGAACTCCGCACCAAAATTAGAATAAAAATTTGTGTGGGGCCCCCCAAAATCCCCCCCCTGAACCATACCTGGCCGCTTGCCCTCAACATGGGGAGGGGGCTTTGGAGGCTTATCAGAATCAAAAAGTCGAAGCTCAGTTTGCTATGATTGCAAGAAGATCTGCACACCTACCGGAAGTTTCCTGTCATGTGGACTGGACTGCGATAATCCTCAAGAAAAGAATATTATGTATGAACACTGTATGCATTTTTAGGTGTTGCAGTCTTATGGAGGACTAGCTGTCAAAGTTATATTGGAGGAATCAACTAAAGACTCGCCGTTAATACACTGTTAGACCAACGTGTCATTTTTAGATATTTTTGTATTTGTTTAGCCTTGACAAAACAAAATTCGTTTTTTCGGCAGAAGTAAATTGGGTACATAAATTAAGAGAAATATGAACTAGAAAATAAATAATAAGGTTAGGCAGTTAGAGGGAGATGTAGGAATTTAGAAGGGATTGATAGGGATTGAAATGTTATCTTCCTTTCTTTAAAATGCCATTTATGTTAGGTTTCATATGTGTTATGAGACTAAAGCCCCGTACACAAAATCGGACTTTCGGATGGGAAATGTTTGATGTGAAGCTGTTGATGGAAAATCCGACCATATGTATGCTCCATCAGACAGTTGTTGTCAGACTTTCTGCCTACAAACGTTGGCTAGCATGTCTTTAAATTTTCTGTCAACAAATGTGTGTTGTCAGATTTTCAGATCGTGTGTACACAAGTCCGTCGGACAAAAGTCCAAAGTACAAAAACGCATGCTTGGAAGCAGAAGCAGTCGGTCTTGTAAACTAGCATTTGTAATGGAGAATTAACATTTGTGGCGTGGCAAATTGTGGCTTTTTTTTCTAGTGATATCAAGAATAATATTATGGTGTTTTTTTTTTATTTGTGCAAGTTACCACAACACCATTATCCCATAGTTTATATAATCAAAGATACAACTGTTGGTGTCCCGTGTCAGTTTTACATTGTGTTTTTTAAAATGTAACTGCCTACTCCCAAACGGTCATTTGAAATAAAACACATAGCCAAGTATTATTCGCCACAACTTTTTTTATTGCGCATAAAAAATTTTTTGACATGCTATCTGCCAATAGAATGTAACGTAAAAAGTGCATTCCATGCATCCAAAGATATAGAAAATATACCAAATTAAATCATTATTCAACCAAAAAAATTATGTCAAAGCAATAACTCCAAGGCCAATAATAAATAACACGTTATATTCTCCGATTCCGCAACATGTCTGGTTAACGAACGAAAAGCACGAAATGAAAAGCGTGTACGAGGCATTAGTTTGTCCCATTTTTCCAATATCACTACGCCTAATATTCACATTGAGTTAGGCTTTAACTGGTTTAACTGTCACCAAAGGAATCTCTACACTGAATAGTCATAACCAAACCGTTCACAACCAGTGTATGAATTGTTTGTTATCTGTTATGTTTTGTTAGTTGCGTGGTCAATTTTTTTATTTGACCAAGAGTTTACATTGATCGGGTAAATGGAATAGCCATTTTATTTATCAATTATATATATATATATATATATATATATATATATATATATATATATATATATGTTGTATATTCTGTTAGAAGTCACATGTGCAACAATTGTCTTGATTGTGTTCAAAGCTATTTATGCTTTAATTTGCAAAGCGTGCTATCTCGCCTGCCCTTTGAAGACAGCCTTAGAATTGACAAGCTTATGTAAATGACCATCCACATATCAAATAATATCACCAGAGTATTAAGATTTGACTTCAAAAGAACTTTAGATAATTAGCTAGCTCCCACCCTTTTGGTAAAACGTATAAATTATTGTTCTCCCTAGCTATTTAGAGCAATTCTCTTTGAAATGAACATGCACTGAACTTTATTGAATCCCGTTGAGTTCTGGGGTTTACCCAATCAACACCATCCTCACTGTGAAACATGGTGGTGGTGTCTTGTCATATAACGTCCTCCATCCGCTAGTGTCCGCTGCATACTGCGCATGCGCAGTACACAGCAACACAGATTCCAAAAATTGCCGAGGATGAACGGTGCCTGCGCCGTGAGTCCAGGTTCTAGCCCCACCATCCAAGTGGACATAGAGTAGGAATAAAAAAGAGCCGAGCACAGCAAGGCTGAGACCAAAGCGTGGCGAGCGAAGCTCGTCCGCGAGGGGCCCTCTAATATTCACAACCCTATGTCCGCTTGGATGGTGGGGCTACCACCTCCACTCACGGCGCAGGCGCTGTTCAGCTTCGGAGATTTTCCGAAGCTTCGCCTGCTCCGTATTGCGCATGCGCAGTACGGCCCGGACACTATTTGATAGCCGGACACTATACAGCAGAACAGTGGCAGCATCAAGTTGGGGGGATGCTTTTCTTCAGCAGCAACAGGGAAGCTGGTCAGAGTTGATGGGAAGATGGATGAAGTCAAATACAGGGCAATCTTAGAAGAAAACCTTTTAAAGTCTGCAAAAGACTTGAGACTGGGGCAGAGCTTCTCCTTCCAGCAAGAAAACAACCCTAAACTTACAGCCAGAGCTACAATGGAATGGTTTAGATCAAAGTATTGTAACATTGGGGTGTTTAGCTCAAGTGGTTAGAGGCATTTTTCAGTCCACATCAGGCAGGCGTTTATAGTTAAGGGCCTGGTAGCCCACGTTTATTAAAAGGAAAAACAAAATAAAAGTCCATCCAGGAATCCCACGCAGGGGTCCAATCTTAAATTAAATACACACAATCCAAATGAAAATGCTAGCCCACCTGGCTACTCTACAGCAGTAGTGCTGCTATAGGTACTTGCCCCTCAAACGAGCTGCTTGGATACACACAGTCTTAGGCTCCTTGGACGCACACAGCTTCAAGCCCTTCAACACACAGCTTTGGACTCCTTGGATGCACACAGCTTCAACCCTTCAACGCACACAGCTTTGGGCTCTTTGGATGCACACAGCTTCAAGCTACTCCACTCCACCATCCTCTACACTCCATTCCCAACAGCCCTTCATTATATGGCCTGTGTGCAGCTGGGCACACACACTGCTCGTTATCATCAAGACCTGGACACAGGGCTGGAGATATGCAAACTCTGTCTCTTTTTCCTCCGATTTCATAAGGACAGAGCCTCGCTCTGTCACATATCCCCCCCTTTGTTTCGATCCGGAGGGAGGAACACCAGCACCCATCATGAAGGTTGGGACACCTCTGTGCTGGCTGTCAGCCACGTAGGCAGAACCTTTTTTCCGGGTGTGCTTCCAGGCACGCCTTACCCTGGATCGCAACGGGGTCCTACAGTTCTGTATCCGCAGCCTACTTCCTCTGTCCTTGGGGTTCCTGAGCTCCCATTTATTTTCTGGTGGCCCACCGCCTTTCCTGCTACTTCCTTTCAACTCAGTTTCCAGATTCCGTAGGGAACCTGCTTCAGACACTACACCTGATGAGGAACTACCTTTTCCCTCACTGGTACTGGTTTTCCCCATCACAACAGGTCTCTTGGGTTTACCAACTCCTTTACCTTTACCCTTGACCAACTCCCCAGAGCTTAACATCTGTGTATCACGCTCATTTTCCAAGAAATTATTTATGTTCATATCAAGCCCATTATTTACACCAACCTTCAGTAATACACCACCATTTCTCCAATTACCAATACTGTCAGTTCTTTCTTGCTCGGGATTTGTTAGGGCCAGGCCCAAGGAGGGACAACACACAGGTGAGCAGCTATCCCCTATGGTATCTTCACAAGGCTTCACTTCACCTGTTGTCCAAATCTCTGTGGGCAATTGTCCTAACAATTGACATTGAACAATGCATGACCTATTTTCACCAGTATCAATCTTTGCCAGCTCACACTTTTCCATGTCACACTTTTTGTTCCTCTCCATTCTATATTTGAGAGCGTCTCCGGGTACACAAACTTGTACCTCTCTGCAGGTGATAAACAGAATCTCTGCTTTTACCATGTCCATATCTGGCCCTTCCTTCTTACGAGGTCTAGCGGGTGAGGCAGTATCCACACCATTTACTATACCCTGCTCAGTCGCACCTCGGACTGCACCAGCAGACATGTCTATCACTGAACCAGCAGCCCCCTAGAGCGCCTTCCGTACTGAACCGTATCCGGAAGCACTCTCACACCATACCACCCAGTTCCACTGGTGATTAATGTTACCCAGCACAGCTTGCATTACCTGGCTCCACCCTTTGGTACCATGCAGCATTCCCACATCTGACTGTAACAGAGGCACCCAGGTATACAAGGAATATGCTTTCATCAGTTCAAGTAGTTCTACTAGCATATCTGTAAATTCTACACACTCCACATCAATATGCAAAACATTTTTGGGGACCTTTCCCTTATCAGAGACATAGAGGGGCTCATTCACTTCAGCGTGAGGGGCCACGACATTTAAGGGGGCCTCCACCTCACTGGAGGTATCCATCACAACCTGATGCTCCTCTGGAACACTGTTAGATGCATGTCTCCCACTCATCCCCTCTAACTCACCAATAAGCCTCTGCAAGTCAAAATTTATTACCGTGTCACCTTGACACTTGACATTTAGCGGCTGGGTTGTGAGCACCACATCTGCCATGCATGCGCCCTGATCTGGTCCTTCCGACAGGAGGGAAACATCCCTTGCAGTGACCAACGCACCCTCAACCATTGGTCGCTCTGCAAACTCCCTGTCTGGCATAGCAGTTGTTGTATTCAGATCCCTGTCACTCAACATAGCCTTGTCTAACATGGCTAGTAATTGTTTGTCCCAATCCATTGTGCTTCCATAATGAGGGCTCAGCAGTACCTCTTCTGCTTTAGGAGGCACCTGGGATTCTGCAGCACAATCAGTACCTTTGTCAGTTCTATATAAATCACATTTTGACAACATGCTTTTATTCTTTGCTAATGCTTAATCAAACAAGGCAGGGTGCAACACACCATCACCACCTTGCTTCTGGGGCACAAGCACACTCAGCTGTGTACCTTCAGCTTTGGCCAGTGGACTTAACCCTTTACCAACGGGGTTACACATATAGTAAACAGACTGCTCACACAAACTATCACTGCATGGTGTAGACCCAGTCTGTTCCACCAGAGCAAGTTCAGTGCTGTCCTGGAAAATCTCTGGCTCAAACGCATGGAGAGCCCCTGAGACTTGCATGGACAACCCAGCGACTCTGCGTCTGGTTGCCAAGGGAGACATCCCTCTTTCCTCATTACTTTTGAACAAATCAGAATAAGTACATTTATCATCAGCAATACCTTTACCATCAGCATTCATAGACATAGCAGTATTATTATCTTTAACAGGCTGTTTTTGGTCAGTACACTCAGCACACCACCCTTCCTCTCCAAAGGCATTATTTTGCCCATTAGGGCGGCTACACAGTTGTCCTGGGAAACCACGTGCCTCACCACTGCAGGCTCCTGGTAGGTTTCCCTGGGCATCTCTGTAGCACCAGTCACTAGGGAACATGGCATACAAACTGTATTGGTCACCCCCAGGTTACCACTTCCAGCACTCTGGTGGATTACACCAGGCACACACAGAGTCCAGTCTTTTTGAGTTCTTAACCTTGCTGCAGGTTGAGCTTCAACCTGTGTCTCCCCACTACTCAGGGTAGCACACTGCAGCAAGTCCATTTTTACACCTTCTGCTGATCTCCCAGCTGGATATACTGCCACTTCGCTGGGATCATTCCCACAAACTGCAACAGTCTTACCATAATCTGTAGCAGGTAACTCTGGCTTCATTTGAGTACGTTGTCTCTCCTTTATCACGCTTTTACTGGCCACCTCTCCCTGGTGGCCATGGAACGAAACTGCAGCAGCCACTTCTGACTCCTTAGCACCCCCTGCAAGCACAACAGGTACTTCCTCACTGTTGCCAGAGGTGACTGACAACATGTTTGCACAAAAATCTGGGCTTGCGGACAAAGACTTCTGCCCAGTAACCACATCTCCAGGCATGTTCCATAACCTGGGACAAGAAAAAATACCATGCCCCAGTTGACCACATTCCAGGCATGGTACATTTCAGCACATATCTTTAGTGGGACGCCGTTCCACATCTCCACTGTAGCTCCTCCTTCCGGTTAACACTCCATCTCCTGTTGCTAAGGGAGATGGCACTCTTCCAGCTGAACTTTGCTGGCTCTCTCCAACATGATAAATTGGCTCCTCCTTAAACCACTTTCCACGATCCTTATTAGACATAGCCCATGGTACAGAGGCAGCCCGACTGGCTTCCTCTGCGTTGCTATGGGCAACCACTCTCATCCTCAGCCTTTGATCAGCCTCGCTCCTTGCATATAGCATGGGCTTCTCTCTGCTGGATCCCGTCTCATGCTGTGACACATTCACATCTTTCACAATAGCTGTTTTAACTGCATCAGCTTTGCCAGGGGCAACAACAGCCCTCTTCCAGTTATGGACATCCAGCGGCTTTCCCCTTGCACTGAGGGTTGGCTTCCTTTCCTCTGTAGCTTGGTTCAGTGCTGCTAAATGCCGCTTGCACCAATCCACTGCAGATTCAAATGCTGGTGGACTCTTCATAACAGCAGTCACCTGTGCACTCATTGCACCAGTGTTGCTAGGGACAATCCCAGCCCTTTTTCTCCTTGATACACTCTGATCGGGTATGTATGGGGCTCGTTCGGGCGGTAACAACCCCTCCAACCACAGAGTTCTGTCTCTCATTTCAGCAAACCTTGCCTCTTTTAGGAGCTTTGACCGCCCCATACTTAGAGACTCCAGAACAACTTTTAAACAGTCCAGGAAAATGAAAGTGTCTCTTTTAAAGCAAGTTGCTTTTCTCTTCATGCAAGCTTTCCTCACCTGCACATTGCACACACTGATTGTGTGTGTCTCATGTACACAAACCCAGTTCATAGCAAGAAAGAAAAAAAAAATTGACTTTTCATTCACAGGTACACCACCTGCACCACGCAATGCCTTTTGCCTGGCTGCACTTCCACACACAGCCAATAGTTCCTGACTTGAACTTACTGTAGAGCAAGGACCGGGATTCCACCGTCTTCTGCCCACATTCTCCACCACTTGTAACATTGGGGTGTTTAGCTCAAGTGGTTAGAGGCATTTTTCAGTCCACATCAGGCAGGCGTTTATAGGTAAGGGCCTGGTAGCCCACGTTTATTAAAAGGAAAAACAAAATAAAAGTCCATCCAGGAATCCCACGCAAGGGTCCAATCTTAAATTAAATACACACAATCCAAATGAAAATGCTAGCCCACCTGGCTACTCTTCAGCAGTAGTGCTGTTATAGGTACTTGCCCCTCAAACGAGCTGCTTGGATACACACAGTATTAGGCTCCTTGGACGCACACAGCTTCAAGCCCTTCAACACACAGCTTTGGACTCCTTGGATGCACACAGCTTCAACCCTTCAACGCACACAGCTTTGGGCTCTTTGGATGCACACAGCTTCAAGCTACTCCACTCCACCATCCTCTACACTCCATTCCCAACAGCCCTTCATTATATGGCCTGTGTGCAGCTGGGCACACACCCTGCTCGTTATCATCAAGACCTGGACACAGGGCTGGAGATATGCAAACTCTGTCTCTTTCTCTGTCACAGTATATTCATGTGTTAGAAGGGCGCAGTTAAAGTCCAGACCTAAATCCAATTAAGAATCTGTGGCAAGACTTGAAAATTGCTGTTCACAGACTCTCTCCATCCAATCTGACAGATCTTGAGCTATTTTGCAAAGAAGAATGAGCAAAATGTCGCTCTCTAGATGTGCAAAGCTGGTAGAGATATTCCCAAAAAGACTTTCAGATGTAATTCCAGTGAAAGGTGATTCTACAAAGTATTGATTCAGGGGGGCTGAATACAAATGTACACCACACTTTTCACATATTTGTAAAAAAAAAAAAAAAACTATTTATCATTTTCCGTTCACTTCACAGTTATGTTCCACTTTGTGTTGGTATATCACATAAAATCCGACTAAAATACATTTAGGTTTTTAGGTTGTAATATGACAAAATGTGGAAAATTTCAATAGGTATGAATACTTTTTCAAGGCACTGTATATCGGAATAAATAATAACGGAGTAGGGATAAAACTGTTTAACAAATGATATATGTTTCTCTGTCCTATCTAGCTACCTATCTCTATTCTCATCCTCCCCTTGAATACTATCTGTTTTGAATGATTTCTCTGGGATACTTCAGTGTCATATGTTTCTCCTTTATCTCCCTATACAGTGCCTGACATTTAGTGTTATCACTAACACTCCTTTTAACTTGTTTCAACTGGCTCCTAGGAATCAATTTAAATACCCCTGATGGGTGAAAGCTTTGATTGTGTAAACAGCTGATTACAGTCAGCCGGTTTAAAAAAAATATCACTCCATATATGGGCACCCTCTATTAGATAAATGTATTAAAAAATTAGACCAATTCCTGACTGTCCGTACTGTTAAACTGCAAGCCTGGCCACATTCATATATGTTTCAAATGCATTCATAGTGTCACAAATGTCACATCTACCTCAATGCAGGTGGTCAGACACTATAGTTAGCTACTGTGTGCCTCACCTATAGCAGTACCCTTTCCCTTAAAACAAGCAGGCATACCGGTACTTGGTTGCCCCCAGGACTTATACAAAATGCTACAGTGCCTGGCCACCACACTAGGGCAGATGCGAACAGGGCAAACAGACTACTTGCAGTTTAGCAGACAGATTGCATGGTTCTAAGACAGTCCAGATAATAAGGCAGGCTGAGTTCAGGGAATAGTACAATATCCAATCCGGGTCATACACAGGGAAATCCAACAGCAAAGCAAGGCAGAAAAATGGGAGACTTGAACAGGAACAATGCAGGTAACTGTCTCTATCACAAGCAGGGGATAGAGTGTTCGGTTGACTGATCAGATCAGTCATCTTGTAGGTGAACACAGATAGTGGAAAAGCAACAGCCCACACCCGGGTGCTGGAAAGAGGAACAGGGGCACTAAGGGACAATAACACATAGCTTGCTTGTCGCCCGCCATATTGCACAAATATTGGCAATAAAAGGATTCCATCTTAAACAGTGATCTTTAAATAGTGGGTTCTCAAAAATGTGTGCTATTTCAATCATGTTAATGAAAGCATTCACATAAGGTGGACCAACATGTGAGCCCTATTGCTACACCTTTCAGTTGTAAAAATATTAGTCCTAAAACATAAAATCATATCCCAAAAACATATCCCAAGTAACCAGTGTAGACTCAAAAGGAACACTCACATTCTTTAAACAGTAGAAATGTTATATTTTGTAAGTGGTTGTACACCCTGTGCAACCATTTTTACCTACAGGTAAGCCTATATTAACAAAAAAGTCATGCACCAATGACTACAGCACATGCACACTTTAGAAAGGGAAGATCGTGGTGTTTCTAATAGGAGTCATGCCGTGACTGGTGGCTCCCGTGCGCACGAGTGGAAGTGATGTCCTGCGATTTCGGGCGGTCACAGACCCGGAGTTCGCAGCCCCAGAAAGAAGAGGGGTGAAGATGGACGCTGGACGCTCGCTGCTAGTGGGGATATCGGTGACATCTCAGGCTTCAGTTTCAGGTAAGTGACACATAAAGGGCTACTATGCGATGCATAGTAGCCCATTATGCTTTACCTTTGCAGGGAAATTAGGAGGAAGTAAAACCCACCAGGGTTTACTTCCTCTTTAAGTTTTCATGTTACAGTGAAGCAAAAAGACAAAAATGTCAAAAGTTCATACCATAAATTATATACAGTGTACAAAGAATGTCATATAAAGAGACATATTACCCATGTAAGCCTCATAGAGACTAAGTTAAAGAAAATCATACAGATTGGAGTTTGGAGTTAGGATAGTATGGAGCAGCAGTCCTCATATACGAAACCCTTAAGAAAGGGGAGAGGAATGGATGGAGGGGAAAGAGGTAGCCTCTACTCATTCATATATGTTAACTAGTACATAGAAAGTGGGAAGTTAATCTCCAATAACTAATCATTATAAGATGGCGGGGAGGAAAGTTTCCAGTTAAGGAGAATTTCCCTTCTAGCATAGTAAGATGCATAAAAGAGTAGCAATTTATCATGTTTTTTGAGTAGGAAGAGCATCATAAATACCAAGCAGTAGAACATTCTACCTGTGATATGACCCCAATAAGCAAAAACGAGTGAGCAGTTCCATGCCATGTGTTAAAAAATGCCAATGGTGTTTTGGCATCTGTGCAAAGTAAAGCCCACCAGGGAAGAGTGTTGGGTAGATGTAATGCAACCTCTGGGGTGTATAGTTTCAGTTGGACAAGATTGTCCTTTGCAGAAATCATATGTTAAGTGTACTGGGTATCCACATCTTCCCATTCCTCTTCTGAAAGATTATTTATATCATTCTTCCACTTCATTAACAAGGAAGTCGTCTTTGATCTGTGATAAGTTATAGGATGGCCATAAACCAAGGAGAGGGGTTTAGTCAGGTCAGGTCAACAGCTCTCAATAAAGACTCCAAAAGGATATTGCCGAAGAGAGAATGCCTGCGGAAACTGGGCTCTAATAACATGCCTAAGTTGGAAGAAATACCAATTGGAAATGTCATATTCCTCTTAATCAAAGGTAATCAAAATTCGATCGTGTGTGGGCTCCGTCTGACTTTTTCTTCCCAAAAGTCTGACGGACCTAGAAATAGAACATGTTTTAAATCTTCCTAAGTTCCTATAAAGCTTCCTAGAAGCTTGTTCGTCTGTATGCTGGTCCAAGGACCAAATACAACGCAAGGGCAGCTACAGCACGTTTCCGCAAGAATGTTCTCGGCTGCAGGATACTGTACATCTTGAGCTTGCTGCAATAGGAAAAACAGATTTTCCTATTGCAGCGAGTGCGAGAGATATGTGGCAATGTCCCTTGGGTCTGGTATGGATTTTAAGGGGAATCGCTTATTCCGAAAAAAACGGCATGGGGGTCCACCCAAAGTCCATACCAGTCCCTTATCCGAGCACACAGTCTGGCTGGTCAGGAAAGGGGGTGGGGACAAGCGAGCGCCCTCCGGAACCGTACCAGGCCGTATGCCCCCTCAACATGGGGGGTGGGTGCTTTGGGGAAGGGGGATGCCCTGCGGCCCCCCCCCCACTCCAAAGCACCTTGTCCCGTGTTTATGAGGACAAGGGCCTCTTCCCGATAACCCTGGCCCTTGGTTGTTGGGGTCTGCAGGCAGGGGCTTATCGGAATCCGGGAGCCCCCTTTAATAAGGGGGTCCCCAGATCCCTGCCCACCACCCTATGTGATTAAGTATGGGGTACATTGTACCCCTACCCATTCACCTGGGGGAAAAAGCGTCAAAGAAAAAAAACACACTACACAGGTTTTTAAAGTAGTTTATTAGGCAGCTCCGGGGGTCTTATTCCGACTTCTGGGATCCCTTCCGACTTCTCTTCGCTTTCTGCCTTTTCTCCATTTTTCCGGTTCTTCTGACGGGCTCCTCCGCTATCTTCTGCTCTTTTGCTATCGGTGGCCCACTTTCTCCTTCGTTGCCGCCGTCGTGGCCGTCTTATTTTTCTTCCTTATTCTGTTCTTCCGATGTTGACATGATGCTCTCTCCTGCTGCAATGCCGTGGACACGGTGCACAACGACTTATATAGGCATAAGGGGCGGGGTCACCAAGTGATGTCACCCGGTCACCCCGCCCCTTATGACATCAAAGTCCCAGCATGCCCCGGGACTGTGACATTCAGCGTAGGGGTTCCCCTTAAAATCCATACCACGTGACGGGGCTCGCAAGGTGTTAATCTCGCCGATGAAAGCTGCGAGATTGACTTCCCTTTCTAGTCCCGTCGTACCTGGACTCACGATCAAAATGAATGGACTTTAGTCCGTATGTGGGCAAGTCCGTTCATTTTGAAAGTTCGTCGTGAAGTCCATCAGACCTAGTCTGCGGGAAAGTCTGTTTGTGTGTGCACAAGTCTGCTCATTCGAAAGTCCATCAGACCTCAGTTGGGAAGACCGTCGGACCTAGTCCGTCGAAAAGTCCGGTTGTGTGTACGCGGCATAAGATACAACTGAAGAAAATCTATGTCCTCTATATGCTATAGATTGGAGGTATTGAGAAGATCCAAAAATGGTTGCCTCTAGGTCTAGAACAGGGTTCCCAATAGGAAAGAAAAAGCATTGGTATAGGGTAACTAACAATGAAGCAAGATAGTAAAAATAAAAGTTGGGCAGGTCCATCCTAGTTGCATCTATAGGAAGTTGCAGGGTGACAAGAGCTATTCTAGGAGATGTATCTGCCCATAGGAAGGACGAGAGAGTAGCATCTATCATGAGGAAAATTCAGAGCTTGACTGAAGACATAGGTGAATTTGGCGAGAAAGAGTATTTTTATTAAATGGATTTGTCCCATTAATGAAAGATGGAGAGCAGACCAAACATGGCTGTCTTTAATGCAGGGCAAATGGGGCAGCTGCCCTGAGCCCTATCATCGTTGTGGGGCCCATTGCAGCTGCCCCCTGAGCTTGCGCTGCCCGCAAATATTTTTCCACATGCAGCGGGTGTAGCCGATCCCCCGCTTGCTCTCCAAGCCTGTTAATTCAAGTGGCTACTGTCACGTACCTGGTGGCTGAGCCCACGGAGGCTGGGAGCGGCTTCTCGTATTCCTCTGGCTCAAGAACTCCTGGTAGAGCAGACAGATGTTCAGGAGCACAGAAGGGGCACGAGTGCCTGGCAGGTCACTGATGCATGGGCTGGTCCGGACTCTAGGAAGCAGAGGGTACCGGATGCAGGCTGGAATGGAGGTCAGCGGGGAGCAGGAACAGCAGGAACACTCACACCGGATCAGAGAGGAAGGTGTCTCGTAGTTCAGGACACTCAGAGGATATTCAAGCAGATCAGGTTGGACACTGGTCAGCAGGAACAACACCAAGGCGGCAGGCAAAGCGTAGTCGTAGTCAAGCCGGGTCACACACGGGCGGGCAGGTATGGTACCAAAACAGCAGGCAGAAGAATCGTCAGACAAGCCGGGGTCTGTGGCAGGCAGCAAACAGGGAGTAGTCAGAGTCAAGCTGGGTAACAGGAATCAGGTAATAACAAGGTAGTAACAGGGGGTCTCTCAGGAACGCTTTAGACTGGACAGCAAGGAGGCAAGGTGACAGGTTCCTTTAAATAACCCCTTTGGCACCAAGATCTGTCATACTGCGTGTCCGCGCTCGTTCACGCACATCTGCGCATACTCGTGCGCATACACTAACTTTACCACACACCCACCAGCATTAGCGAGCACCCACGTGCGCCCGACAGAGCTAGCGCGCACCCGCGTGCGCCCATCAGCGTTAGCTCGCACCCGCATGCGCCAGTTGGCTCCTTTGCAGGGAATTCCGCAAGTAAGATTTCTGGGGACAGCTGGGTGATCAGAACATCCTTCTTGACAGCTACACTGTGACAGGAGATAGGCACAGCCGTTTGCTGTACATGCCGCAAGTTGTGCTTCTCCCTCTGTTAGAGCTGGAGCTACTGTGACAGGAAGTGAGCAGCTCTGTGTTCCCCTCGCTCGCCCCCCTTCTTTGGTCAGCAGCGCGGAGATCAAACACACAGACCGGGCTGTGTTTGGATTCTTCTCTCCCTTCTCTTGTCAGCAGGAAAGAGATTAATAGCGGGGGCAGTACTAGACCAGAGAAATTTGCAGAAGAGGACACAGGGTAAGTTGCTGGCAATTAGTGAATGGTGTTAATGTGCAGTAACCTCTCTAGCAACCAATCAGTATATGATAATAATGTGCAGTAACCACTAGCAACCAAATAGTGAATGGTAATAATGCACAGTAACCTCTAGCAACCAAACAGGGATTGGTAATAACATGCAGTAACCTCTCTAGCAACCAATCCGTAAATAGTGTGAATGTGCAGTAACCTCTCTAGCAAACAATTAGTGAATGGTAATGATGTGCAGTAACCTCTAGCAACCAATGGGTGAGCAGTAATGATGTGCAGTAACCTCTAGCAATCAATCAGTGAGTGGTAGAGAGGTGCAGTAACCTCTAGCAACGTCTTGGAGGTGTGTTTGTGGTCGTTATCATGTTGGAATACTGCCCTGCGTCCCAGTCTCCGAAGGGAGGGGATCATCCTCTGTTTCAGTATGTCACAGTGTTGTCATTCATGGTTCCCTTAATGAACTGTAGCTCCTCAGTGCCAGCAGCACTCATGCAGCCCCAGACCATGACACTCCCACCACCATGCTTGACTGTAGGCAAGACACACTTATCTTTGTACACCTCACATGGTTGCCGCCACACACGCTTGACACCATCTGAACCAAATAAGCTTATCTTGGTCTCATCAGACCAAAGAAAATGGTTCCAGTTATCCATGTCCTTAGTCTGCTTGTCTTCAGCAAACTGTTTGCAGGCTTTCTTGTGCATCATCTTGAGAAGAGGCTTCCTTCTGGGACAACAGCTATGCAGACCAACTTAATGCAGTGTGCGATGTATGGTCTGAGCATTAACATGCTGACCCCAACCCCTTTAATTTCTGCAGCAATGCTGGCAGCAGTCCAATGTCTATTTCCCAAAGACAACCTCTGGATATTAAGTTGAGCATGTGTACTCAACCTCTTTGGTTGACCATGGCAAGGCCTGTTAACCGCTGAGTGGAACCTGTCCTGTTAAACCGTTGTATGATCTTGGCCACCATGTTGCAGCTCAGTTTCAGGGTCTTGGCAATCTTCTTGTAGCCTAGGCCATCTTTATGTAGAGCAATCTTTTTTTTTCAGATCCTCAGAGAGTTCTTTGCCATGAGGTGCCAACCAGTATGAGAGAGTGAGAGCGATAACACCACACCACACACCTCCTCCCCATTCACACCTGAGACCTTGTAACACTAACAAGTCACATGACGCTGGGGAGGAAATATTGTTAATTGGGCCCAATTTGGACATTTTCACTTAGGGGTGTATTCACTTTTGTTGCCAGCAGTTTAGACATTAATGGCTGTGTGTTTAATTATTTTGAGGGGACAGCAAATTTACACTGTTATAAAAGCTGTACGCTCACTACTTTACATTGTAACAAAGTGTAATTTCTTCAGTGTTGTCACATGAAAAGATATAATAAAATATTTACAAAAATCTGAGGGGTGTACTCACTTTTGTGAGATACTGTATATAATTCACATCATTAAATGTCCATATGATCTCCTTTATATGGGAAAGAACACTCTACAGAGAAGGAACAAATAGGCCCCCACAAATATTGTATTGAAAATAAGAAATGTGACTTCCAGTGGCTAGACATTTTGTGGAGAAATCCCATTCAGTACCACAATTAAAATACTGTATATGGAGTGTGATAATGTACCCTCTTTAAGATGGGGAGAGAGGGAGGGAATACAGAATTGAGACAAAAAGGTTCAGTGGATACATACATTTGAAACGATACAACCCAGAGGATTAAAAATTGACATTGAGCTTTATTTGTTTTTCTGAATACATATTTGTAACAAAAAAACAATTGTTACATTGTTGCTATTTTGCTTTTAGGTTATCAGCAAAGAGATCTGAAATTAATTATTTTTTTCTAAAGTTACTAGATTATACATTTTATATGCAGTATTAGTAAGCTTTATTATTTTTAAGATGACATTTCGATATGAAAGGATGATCTCATGATGACTTAATATAAAAGAATGAAAAGTCCTCAGCAGACATTTAAGGATATATTTAAATATTTGCTTCCTCTTTATCCTAGTAAGATTTTCTGCAGCTGATGTTTACTTTAGTGGTGATGATATTTGTAAGTATAATATGTACTGATATTATAGGTACAGTATAGGGATGATGATTAAAAACTTAAAGCGGAGTTCGTCGTTTTTCTTGAAACTCAGCAGCTACAAAAAGTATAGCTGTTGACTTTTAATAAACACACACTCACCTGTCCCAGTGTCAGGAAATCCCCCGCAGAAGTAAACCGGCTGCTGGTACACATTTGCGAGTGCGGGAGAGCGTGCACACGAGAGTCTTGGCGCTAGCTTAATGATTTAAACAGGGCTTGTAAATAGAGCCAGTGCTGTGGTATCTGCAGCTTTCCTGTGACCTCTGCTACCTGTAACCTGCTCAGAGATCTGTTCCAGTGTTTGATCCGGCTTGCCTTTGACTCTTCTTGCTTTCTGCCTGCACCCGACCCCGGCTTGACGTTGATCCTGCCTGCTCCTCTTGTTACCATGCTGACAGCCATGTCTGAGCCCGAGCAAGGAACCTCCCCTATGGAAGAACTTTGTCAACACCTGGCAGGTCTGACTGAAACTTTTAAAAGTTTTCAAGAAGGGTACACCCGGCTGGGAGAACGGGTCCAAGCCCTGTCATCTCCTGCCAGTTCTCAAGAGGCAACTGCACATCCTCCTCACCTGACGTAGTCATGTTACCACCGGCACCAAGGGTACCCACACCCAAAAGGTTCACTGGAGAATGCAGCAAGTACAGAGCGTTCCGCAACACTTGTAAACTCTTCTTTGCCTTACAGTCCCGTACCTTCTCCCTGGAAGCAACCAAGGTGAGGTTTGTCATTTCCCTTCTCCAGGGTAAGCCTCAAGCCTGGGCACACCGTCTCCTGGAAAAAAAAAGGCTGTATATCACAAACCTTACCACCTTTTTTGATGCCATGTCACAACTGTACGAGGACCCTCAGAAAACCACCACTGAAACAGCATTACATTCTCTCCAGCAAGGCTGCCATGCGGCTGAAGACTATGTAGCTAAATTCAGGCCTTGGAGTTCCGACACAAATTGGAATGAAGCTGCCCTCCATTACCAATTCCATATGAGCCTGTCAGATTCCCTATGGGATGAGTTAGAATGGATAGGAGTACCTCAAACCCTGGACATTCTTATCAATTTCTCAATACAGATTGATCAATGCCTGAGAAAGCATCAAGAGAGAGATATTCAGGACAATAACGTCCAACCTGGATGCTACACAAGGTTCCCAGTTTTTCCAGTCAGGCTCCTCTAGCCCTGGCAGTTTCTGTTCCTGAATCATCGGAGCCTATGCAGCTGGGTTGGCTTCGTCCATCTCTACCGAAGAGTGCCAATGCCATCGACAGCACAATCTGTGCATGTATTGTGGAGAACTGGGGCATTATGTGAGATCCTGTACAGCAAAATGATGTGCCTATTAATCTCATACCTCTGCCTGGTCCAACCAATCCTCTCACCATGCTCTTCCCATCCTGTTACAGCTTCCAGGAAGGAACAGGTTTCCGTCATTATTGATTCTGGAGCCTGTAGCTGCTTTGTGGACCTATCCTTTGCAGCTAAACACCTGATTCCACTCCAAACAAAGCCCAAGGACTATTGGTACATCTGGCCGATGGGACCACCATTAAGTCTGGTCCAGTCACCCAAGAAAACGTCCCTCTGCCGGCCATCATCTCTAACCACCATCAAGAATTACTTTGCCTGGATGCCATCTCATCACGTCTGTTTCCTTTCATCTTAGGCATGCCTTGGCTACAGGCCCACAATCCTCACATCAACTGGGTCACTGGGGAAATAACATTCCCTTCAACTTACTGTCAGCAACATTGTCTACAAGAATTCACAGGTGACCCTTCACCCTTGCTCTGTCTGGACTCTGATACTGAAATGCCGCAAGTAGTTCAGTGGCGTTTCATGATTTCTTGGATGTATTCAGTAAGAAACGGGCAGAGACTCTTCCTCCCCATAGGTCCTATGACTGTCCAATCGAGCTCCTGCCATGGGCCGAAGTTCTGTTTGGGAGGATCTCCCCCTTAACTGAGCTAAAACTGGGCATACTGAGAGAATACATGGATGATAATTTGAAGAAGGGATTTATTCGTCCATCCACCTCTCCAGCAGGGGCATGCATTTTCTTTGTTGAAAAATAAAAAAACACACCTTACACCCCTGTGTAGACTATCGGGAGTTGAACAAGATTACTGTGAAAAATCGCTACCCGTTGTCTCTGGTACCTGAGTTTTTTCAAAGGCTAGGAGCTGCGATTATCTTTCACAAGCTGGATCTCTGGGGAGCCTATAATTTGGTTTGAATAAGAGAAGAGGATGAGTGGAAGACAGATTTTTGCAACCTAGTTCAGGCATTTTGAATAACTGGTCATGCCCTTTGGTCTATATAATGCCCCGCCACCTTCCAACACTTTGTCAATGACATCTTCCGGGATTACTTATACCTATTCATCATAGTATAACTGGATGATATCCTCATCTTCTCATCCTCATTGGATGACCACCACAGGCATGTAGGCTCTGCGGTGTGATTCAGTCGGTGTGCTGCCCCTAAGCTGGCCCCCGGAGGGCATCCTGCCCTGTTGGACATGTGCCTCCTACTCCTCCTCCTCCTCCTCCTCTCTCCTACCAGGCACCCACGTGGAGTCAGTGCCCTCATCATCCCCTCCCTCTACATCGCTGGAGCAAACCTGGTGGTATGCTGCAGCTTGTGGAACATGACTGCCAGATTGCTGTCCTTCTTGAGCATCCCCTCTCTCTGCGCTCATGCTACTGCCTTCCTCTAGCTGAGTATCATCATCAGAGCTTACAAAACACTGGGCATCCTCCTAGAGCATGTACCCAACACTGTGCTCAAAGAGTTCAGGAGACTCCTCAGGAGGACGTGGTGGGTCTAGGGAAGGAGTCACTGATGATGACATTGAGAGGAGGGAAGACGATGCGTTGGCAGGTGCTTTGCTAGTACCCTGAGCCTGGGTGAGAGAGGATGAGGAGGATGAAGAGGGCTTGGTCATCCACTCTACCAAGTCTTCGGCATGTTGCGGCTTAACATGTCCAGCTGCCGAAAAGGGCAAGCGTGTCCCATGGCCACGTGCTGATGATGACTATGCACCGCGTCCACGACCAGCACTGTTGTCTCTAGACACAGAGCCTGCTTGCCATCTTTTATCGGCTCGCGTCTGTCTGCCTCTCCTTGCTGGCCTTCCAGACATGGTAATGGCCTGAAGGGAGATGGGAAAACCAGCAATTGGGTAGTTTATATTGTGCTGGAGGCACACACAACACCCACTCCTGCAGATGGCAGATGGCTCAATTAGAGAAGAGCTATGTAGGTGGATATAACGGTGTATACTGAGGTCAGGGCACGCAGACAGCACGCACAATCTCCTACAGCTGACTGCAAGCTCTATTTAAAAAGAGTAATATAGCTAGCTATACAAGTGGATATAACGGTGTATTCTGCGGTCAGGGCTTGTAGACAGCAAGCACAATCTCCTGCAACTGGCTGCAAGCTCTATTTAAAAAGAGCAAGATAGCTAGCTATATAGGTGGATATAATGGTGTATCCTGCCTGTGGCCAATCATGGCTCTCCTCGCTGCCGGCGCTGTGATTGGCCAAGCATGCGGGGTCACAGTGCATGCTTGGTTGGCCAATCATGAGCCAGCAATGCAATGCGATGGCACAGTGCATTGTGGGCCGTCAGTGCCACACGAATTTGGCGCAAATGCCCCATAATGTTCGGGGGAGTTACCTGATTCATTCAAAATTCACCCTGTTTTCATGTCACCTTACTAAAACCTGTTGTCCCTGATCTTTTTCTAGAACGAAGCACTGGTCCACCGGAACCTGTAATAATCAATGAAGTGGACGAGTTTGAGATTGAAGTGAGTTTGAGGTCGAAGCAATTCTGGACTGCAGAAAAAGGTACAACCAAATTCAATATTTAATTAAATGGAGAGGTTACGGGCCAGAAGATAATTCATGGGAGCCCAAAAGCAATATTCATGCCAAAAGACTCATGCAATCACTTAAGAAAACCCATGCTGTAAAACTGGCAGAGATGGGCATCCGGGGGCTGCCCTTTGTGGGGGGAGAGCAATGTCAGGAAATTCTCTGTAGAAGGAATCCTGCTGCTGGTGCACGTTTGCTCGCGCCGGTGCGTGCGCAAGAGTCTTGATGCCAGATGAACTATAAGAGCCAGTGCTGTCATATCTGCAGCTTTCCCGTGACCCCTGCTACCTGTAACCTGCTCAGAGATTTGTTCCAGTGTTTGACCCAGCTTGCCTTTGACTCTTCTTGCCTTCTTCCTGCACCTGACCCCGACTTGTCCTTGATGCTGATCCTGCCTGCTCTTCTTGTTACCACACTGACCGTCTGTTGCTAATCTGGCCTGTACTCCGACTTGTCTTGGCCTATGCACCTGTCCTGTCTTCTCAAACATGTGTGTGCCTGTGCCTGTCTGTGCTCCACATCCCTCAAGGCTGACCCACTGAGCGCTGCTGCTAGCATTCAGGTGTGTGGTATCCTAATATCCAATGATCCAACTCCACAACTGCCTGCTGTTCTAACTGGTCTTCATCCCTGTGACATCAGGAATTCCGGAGCACCTCCTCTGACAACAAACCTGCCAGGCACTCATACCATTTTGATCTCTCAGGTCCCCTGTCTGCTCTATCAGGGGCCGCAAATCAGATCTTTGAGGGAGGTCTTCATCTGCATTACTGGCTAATCTACAAGGTATGTGAAAATGTGACACCCAGGCTTCAGCAATGTGTTCACCCGAGCCATCCCTTCTCTCCCTCTCCTCTTCCCAGGATCGGCATTTCAACTCTGGGCACTGGGTGGGCCTGGGGGAGTCCCCTTAGTCTGCTTGTAAAGTGGCACATCTGTACTGTGTATAGAACCTGCTGCAGCAAAACTGACATTTATAAAGAAAACAAATGACATTTCAATACATTTTTCCTGCAAGCTCTCTTTATTTAGTAAACAATTTAGGCCACAATGTAGTGCACTTGAAACAAGATTAGAGATTTTTAGGATAAATTCTGGTGTCTCTTTGGCAGACTTTGGATGGAAATAACAATTTTTTGCACCACAGTGAGCATGTAAAGAAGCCAAATTATAGTACACTCAGGCCAAGATTAACAATTAAAAAAAAAAAAAAGTCTGGTGCCTCTTTCACAGACTTTGTATAGAAGTAACTGCTGTGGAAAAATTGGTATTTGGATGGTGTTGGTGCCCTCACCTTCTAACCTTCCGGAGGTAGTTTTGATGCAAGCAAGAATTGGCCTTGCTGTAAAAAAAAATTAATTTGAAGCCCCTGTCATACAGTTGTGCAAAACTTTTCTTTGGATGTTGTTGGTGCCTTCACCCCATAACATTCTACAGGTAGTCTTGATGAACGCAAGAATTGGTCTTGCTGTAAAAAAATAAAATTTGACCCCCCTGTCAAACCTTTGCAAAAAAATTGTTTTTGGATGGCATTGGTGCCCTCACCCCGTTACCTTCTAGAAGTAGTTTTGATGAAAGCAAGGATTGAACTTGCTGTAAAAAAATGTAAATTTGACGCCCCTGTCACACGCCCCTTTTTTGCAAAAAATGTTCTTTGGGTGTTGTTGGTGCCTTCATCCCATAACATTCTAGAGGTACTCTCGATAAAAGCAAGAATTGGCCTTGCTGTAAAAAAAATTAAAAATTTGATGCACCTATCAACAGGTGTGGAAAAATTGGTCCTTGGGTGTTAATGGGTGCCCATGAAACCTATACCAATAAATAACTTCAAGATAAAATCAACACTCACAAAGTTAGGCAGCCTAGACAGTCTTCCAGAGATTTGTGATCCCAATATCACTTAATCAGCGACATCGGCATCAGGGGCTTGATAGCTGCTGCTAATCCAGGACTGATTCATTTTTACAAATATCAGCCAGTCAAGCACTTTTATCTTTTACAGATAACAGCTTCACAATCGGATGGCATAGGGTGGCTGCTCTCTAATCTTTCATGACACCTGCCTCTGGAGTGCATCCTGCCTCATTGGGGTTGTTTCTCCTCCTCACTTTCCTTCTCTGCTCTATCCGCACCCAAGTTGCATCAGTGACCTCATCATCAGCATCCCTTTCATCCTCATCATCACTGGAGCCAACTTGGCAATACGCTGTAGCTGGGGAAACATGACTGCCAGTTAGTTGTTTATCAGTGCTCTTCCCTCTCTGTTGGCTCATGTTAGTCCCTTCCTCTACTCCAGAACCAACATCTGAATCAAATAATGTCTGTACATCCTCAAGCAGCAAGTGGTTAACGCTGGGTTCAAATAATTCAGCTGACTCCTCCATGCACAATGCTGGGTCCATGGCAAGAGTAGCTGCAGTCAAGGAGGCAGAATAAGCTTTTCTAGCCGCTGTGGTGGACTGAAAAAGGTGAAGTTCGGCCCAAACTTATGCTCGGCTCAAACTGTTCGACTATCTCTAATCATTAGAAGACGTGTTATAACTGAAGAAAGGCTGACATGAGCCTATACTGTTGTATGAATGTTGAATGCATGAAGTGTATGTATTGAATTCTTATAGTAACGCTGAACTCACATTTTTCATAAAATAAATCTAATATGTTTAATTAAAATCCAAATTCCAGATTTTTGTTACTATGTCCCAACTTGTTTGAGACGTGTTGCTGCCATCAATTTCAAAATTTTTTATTACAAAAAAATGTCAACTTCACACTCTCAATCACGGAAAAGGATTTTTTATAAAGTAAATAATGTAAACTACTTTAGTAGTGAGAAATTAACATACTGCACTGTCACGCCTCAGATCATCCCCAATTCCTGCAACTCCACACTTCAGATCACTGTGCCCCCCTGTTCATCTGCCCCACCACTGTACCCTCCTGCTCATCTGCTCCACCACTGTACCCCCCCTGCACATCTGCTCCACCACTGTACCCCCCCTGCTCATCTGCCCCACCACTGTACTACCCTGCACATCTGCCCCACCACTGTACCCTCCTGCTCATCTGCCCCACCACTGTACCCCCCCTTGCTCATCTGCTCCACCACTGTACCCCCCCTGCTCATCTGCTCCACCACTGTACCCCCCTGCTCATCTGCTCCACCCCTGTACCCCCCTGCTCATCTGCTCCACCCCTGTACCCCCCCTGCTCATCTGCCCCACCCCTGTACCCCCCTGCTCATCTGCTCCACCACTGTAACCCCCCTGCTCATCTGCTCCACCACTGTAACCCCCCTGCTCATCTGCTCCACCACTGTAACCCCCCTGCTCATCTGCCCCACCCCTGTACCACCCTGCTCATCTGCTCCACCCCTTTACCACCCTGCTCATCTGCCCCACCCCTGTACCACCCTGCTCATCTGCCCCACCCCTGTACCACCCTGCTCATCTGCCCCACCCCTGTACCACCCTGCTCATCTGCCCCACCTCTGTACCACTCTGCCCTTCTGTCCCACCACTTTAACCCCCTGTTCATCTGCCTCACCAATGTTCCCCTTTTCTCATCTGCCCACCACTGTACCTCCATGCACATCTGCTCCACCACTGAACCATCATCTCATCTGTCCTAACACTGAACTTATCTGCTCATTTGCCCCACCACTTTAACCCCATTTCTCCTCTGCCCCACAAATGTACCCCCTGCACATCTGTCTCACCTCTGTTCCCCCTACTTTTCTGGCCCCACCACTGTAACCCCCTGCTCATGTGTTCCACTGATCTACCTCCTTTTTCTTCTGCACATCTGCCCCACCTCTGTATCCCCCACTCCACCACTGTAACCCCCTGCTCATCTGTCCCACCAATGTACCTCCTTTCTCCTCTGCCCCAACACTGAACCCCCCGTGCTCATCTTTACCACCACTGAAACCCCTTTCTCATCTGGCCCAACACTGAACCCCCCCCCCACTCACCTGTCCCACCACTGTAACCCCCTGCTTATCTGCCCCATCATTGTACCCCCTGCTCATCTGCCCCATCACTGTCCCCCCTGCTTTTTTGTCCCACCGCTGAACCCCCTTCTCATCCCTCCCACCACTGTACCTCCTGCACATCTGCCCCACCACTGTACCTCCTTGCTCTTCTGTCCTACTACTCTAAAACCCCCTGCTCATCTGCCCCATCAATGTACCCCTTTTCTCATCTGCCCCACCACTGTACCACCCTGCATATCTGCTCCACTGCCGTATCCCCATGCTCATCTGTCTCACTACTGAATCTCCTTCTCATCTGTCCTAACACTGAACCCATCTGTCGCTCCACTGTAACCCACTTTCTCATCTGCCCCACCAATGTACCTCCTGCACATCTGTCTTACCTCTGTTCCCCCTGCTCCCCTGCCCCACCACTGTTCCCCCTGCTCTCCTGCCCCACCACTGTTCCCCCTGCTCTCCTGCCCCACCACTGTAACCCCTGCTCATCTGCCTCACCAATACACCTCCTTTCACACCTGCCCCACTGCTCTACCCAACTGCTTTTCTGCCCCAACACTAAACCCCCCTGCTCGTCTGGCCCAACACTGAACCCCCTGCTCTTCTTTCCCACTGCTGAATGCCCACCTCATCTCTTCCACCACTGTACCTCCCTGCACAACTGCCCCACCGCTGTACCCTCCCACTCTTCTGTTCCACTGCCCCACTGCTCTATGCCCCTGCTTTTCTGCCCCAACACTGAACCCTCCCTGCTCATCTGGCCCATCACTGTAACCCACTGCTGAACCCCCTGCTCATCTGCCCCACTGCTGTACCCTCCTGCTCTTCTGTTCCACCTCTGAACCTCTCCTGCTCATTTTGCCCACCTTTGTACCCTCCTTCTCATTCGCTCCACTGCTGTACCCTCTTCTCATCTATAATATGCGCGATATGTAGAGTGGTGAAAGAAAGCAGAGATGAGATACATCTACCTGTCCTGGCAGACTCACCCTGCTGATCCACCTCTCGCATCCAGCCCATGTGCTTGTATGTGATGTATGGGATGTATGTGATGTCACCTACAAGCATCTGGAATAGATGTGCAATGATGAACTCAGGTCAGAGGCATTTCTGAAAGCAGTGGGCCTGTGTGCAGAATCATAAGTTGGGCCCCGACAGCTGAGAAAAAGTGGTTGGCTGTGATTTTCATTGCACTGAGTACTGTCTTTGGCTTAAAGGGACATAGAGTGCAAGGGTTCAGTAGTAAGTGACGCAAAGGTTCAGGAATGTAATGTGTGGAGGCACAGTGCCCCCCCCCCTCAGGGCGGCGTGGGGAATTCTGAAATTGGAATGCATTATTGTCTCACTGACTCTTCCCTGCACTGCTCTGTTGATGGGCAAAATAGACTTTGCGTGCAACTTGCAGCAGCAGTGCTGGGAGTTGCCTACCCCTGTTCTAGAGTGTCTAAGTTTGTACTCCATGCTCACCTTGTGTATGTGAATATAGTCACTATTGACACTTGGGGGTTGAACTTTGACAAAGGCCTGAAATGGAATATTTATTAAATATTAATAAAGACCAAAGAAATACAGGCAGTGATCAATGGAGCATCCTTTTACATTGGTGGTCATTGGGGGGGGGGGGGAAATACCTTTACATTCGTTGTGCATTAATGATCCAATGTTGGACCAGATCTATGTACCCTGTAATTCTAACACCAGCTCTGCCTCTAACCCTTGCATTAACCCACAATGTAACCCCATTAAAAATGTAATTATTTGTAAAGCAGGGTAATATTTAATCTCATTGACAAAACGGTGCCTAAATGCTCTTGCCTTGCAGTATTCAAATCCTAGTATAGAATGCCAATGGGGAAAAATCTGCATACAATTTTTATGTTTTTCATGTATATCTGCCTGTATTTTCTCTATTTCCTTCCATGGATTTCCTCCCATGGTAATTTAGGCAGAACTAAAGTTTGCTACATTCATATTACCCCCAGCAATGTCTTCCTGGCACTAGCAACTTTCCAGATCTTTTTCTGGATTTGGCAACTTCAATTATCCTGATTGACTGGCCCAAAATGGCAATAAAAATCTGACAGAGGTTCTTATCCAAAAAAAAGGTTATGCTTTGGGTACACTTTAAAGACTGTGTGTTACTATATAAAATATATAAAATATATGTGATATATATACACTGTATGTGAGTGTGTAATAAAAACATATATATATATATATATATATATATATATATATATAGTATCTCACAAAAGTGAGTACACCCCTCACATTTTTGTAAATATGTTTTATATCTTTTCATGTGACAACACTGAAGAAAGGCACTTTGCTATAATGTAAAGTAGTGAGTGTACAGCTTGTATAACAGTGTAAATTTGCTGTCTCCTCAAAATAACTCACACAGCCATTAATGTCTAAACCACTGGCAACAAAAGTGAGTACACCCCCTAAGTGAAAATGTCTGAATTGGGCCCAAAGTGTCAATATTTTGTGTGGCCACCATTATTTTCCAGCACTGCCTTAACCCTCTTGGGCATGGAGTTCACCAGAGATTCACAGGTTGCCACTGGAGTCCTCTTCATCTCCTCCATGATGATATCACGGAGCTGGTGGATGTTTGAGACCTTGTGCTCCTCCACCTTCCGTTTGAGGATGTCCCACAGATCCTCAATAGGGTTTAGGACTGGAGACATGTTTGGCCAGTCCACCTTTACCCTCAGCTTCTTTAGCAAGGCAGTGGTCAACTTGGTGGTGTATTTGGGATCCTTATGTTAAAATACTGCCCTGCGGCCCAGTATCCGAAGGAAGGGGATCATCCTCTGCTTCAGTATGTCACAGTACATGTTGGCATTCATGGTTCACTCAATGAACTGTAGCTCCCCAGCGCCAGCAGCACTCGTGCAGCCCCAGATCATGACACTCCCATCACCATGCTTGACTGTAGGCAAGACACACTTGTCTTTGTACACCTCACCTGGTTGCCGCCACACACGCTTGACACTATCTGAACCAAATATGTTTATCTTGGTCACATCAGACCACAAGACATGGTTCCAGTAATCCATGTTCTTAGTCTGCTTGTCTTCAGCAAACTGTTTGTGGGCTTTCTTGTGCATCATTATCTTTAGAAGAAGCTTCCTTCTGGGACGACAGCCATGCAGACCAATTTGATGCAGTGTGTGGCATATGGTCTGAGTACTGACAGATTGACCCTCACCCCCCCCCCCCCCCCTTTCAACCTCTGCAGCAATGCTCGCAGCACTCCTAAGCCTATTTCCTCGAAGACAACCTCTGGATATGATGCTGAGCACGTGAACTCAACTTCTTTGGGCGACCATTACAAGACCTGTTCTGAGTGGAACCTGTGCTGTATGGTCTTGGCCACCATGCTGCAGCTCAGTTTCAGAGTCTTGGCAATCTTCTTATAGCCTAGGCCAGCAAACCTTGGCAACCCAGATGTTTTTTTAACAAAATTTTCCATGATGCTCAACTACATTGAAGCTTGCATGGCATCATGGGAAATGTAGTTCCAAAACACCTGGGATGCCAAGGATCGGCATCAACTGGGCATCTTTATGTATAGCAACAATTATTTTTTTCAGATCCCCAGGGAGTTATCCAGGTAGGGTTGCCATCTACCTTAAAGGAGAAGTACAGCCAAAGATTGTATGGCTGTACTTCTCCTGTGGATCACAGGAGTGCATTTCTTTCTGCACTCCTGTGACCAGTTTTCAGCAGACAGCGGGCTGAAGTCCGCTGTCTGCTGACATCACAGAGCTGGTTCAGGCTTGGGCAAGATCGCGACAATGGAGTCGGGATCCACCCACATGCCTGGACCGCCACCGGGCCCAACCTCTCAGCGAGCCACTGTGAGTCTGAGCTGGCTGCTCCCACCCTGCCACAGCCCAGCACTCCAGTGAGTGCAGGAGGCAGAGCAGAGAGCTGCTGACAGTCACCAGCTCTGCTCAGGGAGCCCTAAAAACCGAGTGATCGGCGGTATTAGATTACTTGGTTCTCAGTCTTAGAGGTGCCAGGGGACAGATGCAGCATCGGACTAGGTATTAATCTGGAAAATGATTAACAACATACTTATATTTTAATAATAATATATATAGCAAAAACAATTTATAACTCTCGGCTTCTTATAAATCCATAATTTTAACAGTAAAGCAGGGTTGGGAGCCAGTTATGTTAAATGGACTGTAGTGTGTTTCTGAAAAACACACTAAAGAAAGCATAGGTGTGAACCAAGGGATAGGCAAAACTCTAGGAAAGCAGCTAAACACAGCCTTTTCACTAACATTAGTCAGTAACACTCCCTTGTCCTCCTATTTGGACAGTGAAGGAACAACATACTGGATGGAGTCATCTCTGGGCTGGAATTGACTCTTCCTCTCAAGTCTAAAGCTGGCCATAGACTATACAATCTGTACAATCATCTTTAGATATGCTAACACTATATAATATAAGGACAAACATAAACAATCCATTCACATACTCTTAAATCCCATGCACTACATAGCTGGCGGTAGATCTAAAGGAGATTGTACAATCAAAATTGTATAATGTATGGTTAGCCTAATTGCAAGGCATTACAGCAGTCTGATATTAGGTGCCAAATCCAGATTGCATAAAAAAAAAAAATTAAATAGTTTTTTTCTAATGAATGAATGAATGCCTATTTGTAATAAGAATTTCAGCTTTAAGCTGGGATGTGTTGTGCATCAGTTGTGTGATGGTGAGTGTATAAAGTAGGTTTTTCTGGCAGTGAAGCTGTTAAAGTCCTAACTCCCCCACCTCCTCTTGTCTTGTGGCACCTCTCTCTCTCTCACTGTCCTCCTCCTTTCCTCCTCCTCTTCAATCATCTCCCTTCCTTCTTCCCTCCGCCTCTTCCCTCTTCTCTGCACTGGTCTCTTCTGCTCTCTGCCTCTCCACCTTCCCTCTATCTCTCTCTCTTTTATTTTTTTTTTCCCCTCGTCCTCCAGGCCATGGATGGGTAAGTGAGTCCCTTGAGCCAGAGGGAATCCATGTCACCTAGGAAGGTATCTCAGTAGGAGATCAGACTTGATAGTGGCTTGTGCTCAGTGCTTCACCCTCAAATGATCTGCTTTGATCATCCCTCTAGGGGTTGGTGGGTGTGTATGTGTTTGGAAACCTCTCTGTTTAGTAGGGTGATGTTTTCATAATAAATCATAGCTTTTTAAACATCCCTTTTATAAGTTTGGAATACAAGGTCTGCATTTACACTTGGTTCCCTTGAAATACATTAGTTCTTAGTAGTTATTGCATAGACTACAGGATGAATCCCCTTGTTTTTATTCTATATAAACTGATGTAGAGACTGTACTGTGTATTCTTACATTGATCTTGTATTTTCAGTTGTGTTTGGGAAGGTTGACTTCCGCTTTTTTTTTTTCTCTTATAGATCCAATCAGTCACTCATAAATAATATATATTATACGTACATTGATTTTATTTTAGTTTATGTTTAGAAATGTTGATTGATTTTTCTCTTGGTTCTGATCAGTCTATCATAAAAATTGTATATATATATATATATTCATTCTCTTACGGTGATTTAATATTTGAGCTTTATTTAGAAGTGTTGACGGATCAAATCTAAGCAAACATACTATTAGTAATAATAATAAAAAATAAAAAGTGTTAGTGTGTGTGTGTGTACACTTTTTTTATTAGTAATAGAATGTTTGCTTAGATCTGATCCTTCAACACTTCTAAACAAAGCAGAAATATTAAATCACCGTAAGAGAATGAATATATATTTTATTTACTAGACTGATCAGATCCAAAAGAAAAAATCAGTCGACGCTTCTAAACAGAAGTAATAAAAAAATATATTATATTATATATATATATATATATATATATATATATATATAAAATTATTATTATTATTATTATTATTATTATTATTATTATTATTATTATTATTATTTTTTTATTAATAATATTATTTCTGTTTTAAAAATGTTGACTGTGTTTTCTCCCCATAGACACTTCGACATATACGATTTCCTTTCCAGTAGGAATCCATAGTCGACAACCTATTCATTCGATTAGTTAAGATGTGATCATGACTTACAATCGTAAGTCATTGATCACATCTCTAGTTCCACCACGTCATCTCGTAATCTGAGCACGCAAAATACAATTGTGTTAATGAACAAAGTATCTTGGTGCTGCCAATCGATTTGAAAAGCGATCGATAATTTTATCCACCCTAACCATTTAACTCGGTTTGAATCTGCTCAAACTTGAGTCTAAATCGATCGAAATGGAAGTTATGGCTTTTCAATTTTTCTGCAGATTAAATTGTTTTGGTGGGGTTGAAGCATACGTGGCCACCATTAGATCTGAAAAAGCGATCAAAATATAGAATATGCTTGCATTTTTCTTTTTTTTTCCCCATTTTAGTTGTGTTTAGGAGTGGTGATCTGATCTGTCTTTTTTTTTTTTTTTTTATGAAAATCTATAATGCTTTATATAGTCCATAGTAGGTGAGGTTGAAAAAAATACACAAGTCCAACCTATGTGTGTGAATATATTGATATAATTTAATATTTGTCATGTGTTTAGGAGTGGTAACCGCTTTTCCTTAGATCAGTCTATCATGGAAAAAAAAAACATGTGATCCTGTTTGTTGAGGACTGTAGTGGAGGTGGAAGCTGCCCCTCCCTATTGTAGAGTCACACCTGTGTGGTTGTGGGCAAGTACAGCACTTGCTTTATATAGCAAAGCAGTTTGGTGCAAATACAGACTGAATTGCCCTACCAAGAGGTGTTACTGATAATTCCTGCTGATTCTATTATCCACCAAGGTGCATGCTGATGTGGAAGTATTGCATAGGCTTCTTTCCTTTCTGCTGTGTTATATAAACAGAAGGTAGTGGTAGCTTTGCAAAAGTAATAGCCTTTACACGGAAGGCTGGACAAGATATGTTTTTCAGTCCCTTTAAATAACACCATTGTCAAAGCCACCACAATACTAGGCTGTTTTTATTTATTTTTTTACTTTTGTATAATATATATATATATTATATATATATTTTTTTTTATATACATTTTTTTTTTTTTGTATACCTTCCCACCTTTAGTGGAATTGAGTCAGTTATGCTTTCTGGTCCCAAAAGTAGTTTTAGGCTGGTCACATTCAATTCTCAGGGAATTTCAACCAGCGTGATCAAACAAGCAAATGCAGCGTACTGCCAACCGTTTTTATCAACTCCGGGAAATAAGCTAAACTGTAGGTTGCTTCGATACTTTTAGTTATTTTGCAATTGCTTGAAAATTGCTGTGTGCCTAGCACAAATTTAGGAGAATATTGCAGACCATATACGTTGCAATTTTGTTGATTACAACCAGAATTCTTTCCTGATTTTCAAGAGACCAAATCATAGATTTCCAGCCCAAATGCTATCAAGGATGCCTTTTTGATTGCTATTGAGGCAAATGTAATCGCTTTTTACTGTCTCTTCCTTTTTATTTTGTTATTGGAAATATGTATTAATTGTGGATGATCAACGATTGAAGGCCATAAAGGTGCCAATATCCAGAAGAGAGCTGAAAGTAGTTACAGATCTAATATTTACTACTGATGAGCAGCATTTGATGGGGACTAATTTCATCATGCCCTGTAGTCTACAGTAGTCTAACACAAGGGTGACTATTCTCTAATGGCTCCATCTTCAAGTGCAGCACTACATCCATAGGCTTATTTCATGTTATATAATATTAGAAGTCCTGTAACCTTTAGCAATCAACAGTCTTGTTTTATTTTTAGATTGCTGCACTTAAGTAAATTCTTTGTGGTTTCCGTTTTTAAATAACTACTGAAATAGATAATTTAAGAGTACTAAAGTATAAGGATTGGAGCAAAGAAGCAGCTAGCATAATATCCGTCTTCATGATTATTTAACCTGCAGTAGAAAAATGACAGCTGACATTTTGTATAGTGCCTTTTTGTATTTTTTGCTTTGCCTCTTTTTGTTTTAATTTTTGTTAGCTGTGGATGGCAGAGGAAACCTTTTAGACATTGGAATGTTCTGTAAAGATTGATTGCTAAGGGCTTCACACATTTGGTTGTGTGTGGTCATTTTGGTCATGTCTCACTGATTTAGTGGGAAACATCTCCAATTTTTAGTTAATCTTTCCGTTTTAAATTTTCAAATTCTGACATTATGGTGATCCAACTCTATCAGAGTGCATATTGAACTCTAGTTTAGCCTCTCAAAATAGGCAACATTACAAGAATTCTTGTATACATAAAGCAAAATGTGCCCCAAACCAAAGGGCTTCTTTACTTGGCTGTAGCTTGTGTTTGAGCAGCATGCACAGCAAACTTCTGCAAAACATTTGTGAAGCTTTTGGCAAGCTTCATGCAGTTTTGATGTCTTTAAGGCCGAGTTCACGTATGTGCAAAATGAATGTGGATTTCCTGCATCCAATTCACATGACATGTGTGAGTGACTGGTTCTCAATGGAGCGTACAGGTCTGGGGTGGCCACGGTCCACATTTTCGAAAGAGTTTCTGTGCGTGTTTAGGTCTGGTTCAGGTGCGAATTCGGACCTGATTCGCACCTGAACCAGTTAACAGAATTGGACCGGACTCCATGTTGGGAACCACGGCCGAACATATGTGAACCCAGCCTAAAGAAGGTGCTACCAGGATTCTTCAGGCTTTTAACAAGCTTCAAGTAGTGTCAAGTTTAACAGCTTGTTTAAAGCTAAAGTTTTTCTATTTTAGCATAGTTACATTAATCCATACCTGTGGAAGCTGGAAATCACTGTAGTAGGCACCTCTAATGTCTAGGTCCCATGCCAAGTGACTGCCCTGCTGCTTACAGCTCAACACAGGCACCTTTCAGAGGGACCCTTACATTTTCTCAATGAATGGAAAGTTTTCTCTGATTGGACAAGCTCCACCTCATCCAATCGGAAAACACTTTGCATTGAGAAAATGCACAGTGATCCCTGAATGGTGCCCATGTTGAGAGAGCGACCTCCAGTGTTCAGAATGCAGTAGGGCAGCCACATGGGACCCTTAAGCTAGTGGAGATCATTGTAGTGGCAGAGAAAGAAAGAAAGAATAAAAGTGCAGACAGATGGTTAGGTTTATCAGACACAAAATGCAAAAAACTGGCCACTCACATTTCATGGATTAAAAACTGGCTCATCATTGAGTATCAGAACCAGGACAATGCCACAGATGTCGAGCTCAGGGGCTGCTGCCACAAGGATGGGGAAACCAGGAATCTGGCTATGATCTTCCAAAATGGTGTGGATTGCAGCACGGTCCGCAACGTATGGGTGATGATGTCACTGGGATGCCAGTAAGCGACATGTTTGAGCCCTGACTCCTAGGGGCATGCACGCTCTTTTATCAGGCTACTGTGGGGGGGTGAGCTGCTCTATTTATAGAGGCAGACCTGCACAGGGTCTTAGTTCCCGGCAAGGTGCATATATAGGGAATTTATCACTACATTCTAAGAAGTCTAAAATTAGATGATACTACGAATTATTAATTACTCTAAAATCAATGACAAATCTAGAAATATACAGGTAAATACAAAAAGGCAACAAGAAGAGTAAAAATAATTAAGGTAAAAATGTATCATATCAAAGATTCATTCACCACATCAATAGAGAATGACTGTTTGTAAAAAACATTTATACAACTGGACTTTTCACTTAGTGTGAGGTCTTCATCTGGTGGCTCCTACATCTCCCTTCCTCATTGCTGAGATCACTATAGTAGTGGTGTCTACTACAGTGATTTCCAGCTTCCATGGAGATCCCTCAATTAAGAAATATATACCTACTTACACTGGTCCAAGCTGGACCAATGTAACTATGTAAAAATATAACTACGGTATGTAAAAATTTAACATGACCATAGGCGTCGCCAGGAGGTTTGCTATCAAGGCTTTAGTCCTGAATCTGGAGCCCATAGCTCAGAGTCTCGGTGGGTCGCGGCTGCGGTGGCGGCAGGCGGGCTGCATTAGAGGTGGAGGAGAGAGATGAGTGGGCGAACGAGCAGAGATTACATCATCTCTCTCCACCCGCTCTATGTCACCACTCTTTCTCCCTCACTGAGTGGGCCTCCTCACTGTCGGAGGTGCGGCAGGGAGCTGAGAGATTACATCTCACTGCCTGCCCCGCATCTCCGCTCTCCTGCCCTCACTAAATGAACCAGTGCTGCCAGTGACAACCCACATCTAGTGGCAAGTGATGTGGTACGTGACAATCTGCAAGTGATGTGGCAATCTGCAAATGGTGGCAGGTGACAGTGGCAAGTTAAAAAGCTGCATCTGGTGGCAGGAGATGTTGCAAGTGACATGCCCAGGGCTCCCACTGATTCTGCATTATGGTGAGTTGAACTACTTCATTATATATTAGAATGTAACAATAGAAACCATGCGCTTTGATCACCTTGACACCATATCAACCATGGTGTCAACACCAGCCTTTGCCCACGAAAAGTTGCTCAAAACCACCCACCCCCCCCCAGGCCTGCAAAAAGGTTGGTGACTGCTGCTATGGGCTCTAGCCCCACATCTTTTGCAGATCTAGCAACGTCCTGAACATGACATTCAAATCATCTTTTAGCACCTGTACTTAACCTTCCAAAACTGAAGCTGAGCTGCTCAAAACTGGCTGAACTCTCATTTTATAAGTTGCCTGGTTGGTATGCTGAACCCAGGGCTTCAGACCTAAAGCAATAATATAGTTCTGATTTCTCTAACTTCACTAGTGGAGTGTTTTTGTTTTATTCTGTAGGACAACATTGATGGCTCCTGTAGTTCTTCTATGTACAGGTTCACTTTAAAACCGGATAAGTACAGAAAAAAATTATCCAGGTTGCACAGAAATACTAATTGTCTGGTTCTGGTCTGTCAGCATGGACCTGAACCTGTTAAACTTGCTTGAGGGTATTGCTAGTCTTTTGAGGGTTGACCCTGAACTTGTTAGTGCTTGTCTGTCAACATTGATCTGAACCTGTTAGGGTCAGTTCACACTGGGGCAACACAACTTACATCCCGACTTTGCAAGGTGACCTGAAGGTGACTTCAACGCAACTTACAACACGACTTCAAGTCGCCCCCAGGCCAGGCGACTTTGGCTGTGGCCAATCACAGAATAATCAGCTCTCTGGGAGGGAAGGGTTTGCCTCCCTCTCAGACTGCGTTATTATGTCAATCTCGCGCTTTTATCAGTGAGATTGAAACCTTGCGAGCCCTGTCACGGGAGCCAGCGCCGAGCTGGCTCGCTCATCGGGAAAGGAAAAATTTGTTTTTTCCTTTCCTAATGAGCGGCAAGCATTGCTGACGTTGAGGCTGAGTTCACACTGGTGTGGGGATCTGACTTGGATCCTTGCCAATACCAGGCATTGTGTTTGGTATGAATCATGAGGGGAAACTCCATGCCAAATTTGAAAAAAACAGCATGGGGGCCCTCCCAAAATCCAAGCCAGACCCTTATTCGAGCACGCAGCCCGGCCGTTCAGGAAAGGGGGTGGGGACGAGCGTGCGGGGTCGCATGCTCTCAACATGGGGGTGGTGCTTTGGGGAAAGGGGGCGCCCAGATCCTGCCCCCCCACCCTATGTGAATAAGTATGGGGTACCCATTCACCTGGAGGGAAAAAAGTGTCAATAAAAAACAGTGTACACAGGTTTTTAAAGTAATTTTATTAGGCAGCGCCGGGGGTCTCTCCTGACTCTCCCGCTCTCTCCGGCCTCTTCTCCCGGTCTCCGGTTCTTCTCCCAGGCTCCTCCGCTATCTTCTGTTCCTTTGCTAGCATTGGCCTGGTCTTTCCCGTCATCTTCTTCCCTCTTCTCTTCTTCCAATGTTGACACGACACACTCTCCCGCTAATGGTCAGTTGATCGAAGCAGCCAAGACTCGAACAGTGTATGGCCAGCCTAATTATTGTAGGCAGCTTAGGTCCTTTTATTAGATTACTTCTTTCTGGCTCTGGTCATCTAGCCTGATGCAAATCTTCATTCTATATGACACAATCCAAGAAATGTACCTTTATAATCTGGGCATGTCTAGTATTCCCAGGTCAACAGGTTTGGATCCATGTGAACACATCAATACTTAGTTTCAAGCCCATACTGACATACTAGCAATCAATTGCATGTGAGGTCAACAGGTTAATGTCCAGGCTGACAAACCAGCACCAATCACAAGCCAGTCTAAGGCTTGGTTCACACTACCGCAACTTGAGATCCGACTTGTCAGACCTCAAGTCATCCCAAGTCGCTTGACATCAGAAATTCCATTATAGTAAATGAGAGCCATCTTAATGTACACTACTGAAGTCGCTCTGACTTCAGGAAAGGTTCCTGTACTACTTCAAGGCGACTTCTAGGCGACATGTACCCATAGAATTCAATGGAAGTCGCCTCCAAGTCGGATCTCTATCTATATTGAAGCAACTTTACAGGAAAAAATTACAGTACTGCTTGCGAGAATGTGTTTCCAGCTCGATCCCATCGCACTGGTTCTCAGCGACAGGGTACTGTAAATCTCGCTGCAGTAGGAAAACACATTTTCCTAGTGCAACGAGCGCAAGAAAGAAGCGACAATGTCGCCTCTGTAATCATAAAAAAAAATTTTTTTTTAACTTGGCATGGGTTCCCCTCCAAGGGCATACTAGGCCCTTAGGTCTGGTATAGATTTTAAGGGGAATCCCCTACGCCAAAAAAATGAGCTGTGGCTCGGCTCGGGTACCCCCATAGCAAGCTGCTAGGCAGGAGGGAGGGCCCGGGAGCATCGAATAGTCTCCTGAGAAGAGGAGGATCAGGGCTGCTCTGTGCAGTTGGTTTGGCACAGAAGAGGCAAGTATAACATTGTTATTACTTATAAAGAAAAAACAGACTTTAGTATCATTTTAAGGCTTGTGTCTATGGCATTAGTCTGACATCCGTTTTGGATGCTCCTGAAATGATTGAGAAATTTAAATTGACTGTAAAGTCTTTTGTTTTTATTTAAAAAAAAAAATGTTGTACTTCCTCTGTGCAGTGATTTTTGCACAGAGCAGCCCAGATGCTCCCTCTTCGGCACTCTTGGCCCCTCCCTCCCACTCGTGCACATTGCTAGATGGAGATGGGGCTCAGGTAAGTATTGGGGGGGGGGGGGCTGCTGCAAACAAAATGTGTGGTGTGTGTTTTTTTTTTTTTATCTTCATGCATAGGGAAAAAAAAAAAAAAACTTCTGCCTTTACAATCACTTTTTAAGAGGTACATTTGAGCTGCGGTTCACCTCTTCTCAACATGTAACTGACATGGTTTATAAGGGTTTTGCTTTCCCATAGATTTGCAATAGGATGCAAAATTGTTCGATATGTGTGAACAAATGCCTGTCAACCCTGGCCCTTTAGAGGCTAGATAAGAATTTCCTAAATACAGACATTGCAGAATAATGGAGCTACATGATAGACTTAAATGTAGACATGAGTACATTTAGAAAGAGGTAAGGGTTTAATGAGGATTTAAAGATTGCGTTAATAGTTAAAGCAATTATGCCAAGAAAAATTGGCATAATGCTGTCTATGGCAAAGACATTAAAACCAGACTCCAGCTAACCCTTACAAGCAGTTACAGCAAACATTTTTTTACCTTTTGGGATAAATGGTTTATGTAAATAAGTTGATCATTGTAAGAACCCGTCAGTGGTAAATGGTTTGTCTCATCCCTGTAATTGCAAGAAATCTTGTTCTGTTGAAAAACAAACTTAGGCTTGATTCACACCTATGCATTTTTAGTGCATTTTGCAGATTTGCACTACAGAACATGTTCCATAGGAAACCATGTCAGATGGACTGTAGTGCAAGTCTTCAAAAATGCATAGGTGTGCATCTTCCTTTACTGGCTGGAACAAAAGATGAAATAAAAGAAAGCGAGCCTAAAAAAGAAAAATAATGCAGCCATCACATCTAATCGGTAAGCTGCAATATAATGTTTGTTTTTGGGTTTAATACGGCTAACCACTTCAGCCTGGAAGGTTTTACCCCTTTAATGACCAGGCCATTTTTTTGCGATATGGCACTGCGTTACTTTAACTGACAACTCTGCGTTGTGACACTGTACCCAAATAAAATTGATGCCATTCCCCCCCCCCCCCCCCCCCCCACAAATAGAGCTTTCTTTTGGTGGTATTTGATCACTTCTGCGGTTTTTATTTTTTGCGCCATAAACAATAAAAACCGTCAATTTTGAAATGTTCTGCTATAATATCAAAAAAATAAAAAATAAAATAAAAAACAAATTTTTTAATGAATTTAGGCCAATATGTATTCTTCTACATATTTTTGGTGAAAAAACAAAAAAAAATAAAATCCCAACAAGCGTATATTGATTGGTTTGCCCAAAAGTTATAGTGTCTACAAACTATGAGTTCGATTTATTTATTTTTTTGCGGGATTGCGGCTGACAAATCCGACCCGAAGTGACACTTTTTGGGGACCAGTGACACCAATATAGTGATCAGTGCTAAAAAAATGCACTGATCACTGTATACATGACACTGGCAGGGAAGGGGTTAACATAAGGGGTAATCAAAGGGTTAAGTGTTTTTCTAACTCTGTGGTGGATGGACTGACAGTAAGAACAGAGATCTCTGTTCCTGATTACTAGGAACAGATCATTTCTGTGTACTTCCCTGTCAGAATGGGGATCTGCCTTGCTTACATAGGCAGATCCCCGTTCTGCCTCTCTGTTGAGCAATCGCGGGTGACGGACATCAGGTCCACCGGACCCACAGATTGGCTCCCCATCCGTGCAGTGTGCGCACGGCCACAGTATCTAGTGCACGAAACAAGGTACTGGTACACAATAGAGTGGTGGGCGGTTTTGAAGTGGTTAAGCTGCAGTTCTTTACATATTCTGTTAGCTTCCACCACCGAAACACAAACGTTTTGCTTAGAGAAGGCAAAGGACCACAGGTTTTTGTTTATGAGCTCAGTACCAGTTAGTACAGGGATAGTCAACCTTCGAGAGATGGAGATCTATTTGAACAACACTGATGAAGTCACAGATCACCATGTGCCCCCCACCCCAAAAAAATAAAATATTTTTACTTACAAAAATAAGTATAAGAGAGTGCAGGGTTAGGGAGTATGTTGCGGTCAGAGAGGAAGCAATACAAAGAAACAGGATGCTTTTTTGTACATGGTACAGCAGGCACAGATCAGGAATATGAAATGTTGGGTTTACATATTTCAGGAAAGAGAAAACACTGCAAGTAAGTATTAAAATCATTTAAATGTATGCATTTACCTGCAAATTGACATTAGGGACAGGGTCTCTTTGAAAACCATACATATACCCAATGACAACAGCACAATTGGTAGCAAGAGCTTATATATCTGGAGTAGGGATGAGCTTCGTGTTCGAGTCGAACATATGTTCTTCCAATTCTACTTTGGCTAACAGCAATGCTAGTGGCCTATTGGATTGGATAATGGACTCATTAGGGGTAGTATATAAATGGTCTATGAAGCATTTCAAGCAATTACAAATTTAAAAAAAAAAAAAAATTGTGTTTTTTTCATCATTTGCCATAATTTTTAAGTGTTGTAATGTAAAAAAAAAAATAGGGCACTTTTTTTAAAAAGCTTCTAAACAAAAACGCAGCTAAACAACTGAAACTTCGGGGTCTAAACTCATATTTTTTTTTTGCCTCTAAACACAACTGCCTCAAAACGACATTAAATGAACCTGTGTACATGTACACATATGATAACATTGAATAAATTCAGGGGCAGCTGAAAAAGGCATCCAACTGCCTCTGAACGTCCGTTTACCAGCAGCAGTGTACATGAGGCCTAATGCTGCATACACACAGTCGGATTTTTCGATGGGAGCTTTTTGTCGGAAATTCTGACCGTGTGTAGGCTCCATCGGAATTTCCGACACACAAAATTTTGAGATCTGGATCTCAAAATTTCCAACAACAAAATCCGTTGGAAATTCCGATCGTGTGTACACAATTTCCGACACACAAAGTTCTACGCATGCTTGGAATCAAGCAGAAGAGCCACACTGGCTATTGAACTTCAATTTTCTCGGCTCATCGTACGTGTTTTTACATCACCGCGTTCTTGACATTCGGAATTTCTGACAACATTGTGTGACTGTGTGTATGCAAGACAAATTTGAGCCAACATCCGTCGGAAAAAATCCAATGTATTTTGTTGTCGGAATGTCAGATCGTGTGTACGCGGCATAAGTTACTCCACTAACAGGCGTAATTGTTCAGATTGTAGCTTTGTTGGACAAGGGTCACACTATAGTTGTTGCTATGACGTTTTTTTTTTTGAAAAAGGGGAAAACCCATTCAATTACTGCTAACTTGTAGAAGGAAAAACCTCCAGGGCTGCTGCCTCTTTATTCTTTCCCATAATCCCCTGTTACTGTAGATAGGTAATTGGTGGCATACCACTTTACTGGCTCTGACTGCCCCTGGTCACGAGCATTTTTGAGGTAGTGCCAACTGTTACAACTGGCAGCCGCGTGGTAAATTTTTTTCAGGAAACCCCATTTTGACAACATATCCACCCTATCTTCTGGATCTGCGATAATCTCCCTGTTCTTCATTTCAAAAGAAAACGCATTCCTGTTGAGGAGAGTTGTTTGTCCTTCTTCCAGTTAAGCAGAAGTTATCAAAGTGTTTTGAGACAAACAGGATCAAGCTTTGATTCCACCGATGACCCTAGGGTTAAGCTGACATCCCTGTCTGCAATGAACAAGGCTCTGCATGTTGTAAATCCAGCCTGTAAGTGCCTGGGGTGCTAGCTCTTATTGCAGGCTCTGTTTATTTGTATCTTCTACTTGTTGCTACTGGTAAAAAATCCACATCTTTTCATCTAAATGATCTATGTATTTGAATAGAAAATATTTATTTTACAGACTGAGGAGCTGCCTACCATGAATATTTTTTTTTTTTTGCGGTTTTAAACATTGTCTTTACAAGGCCTGTATATATCGGGAACTGTTTCAGACTTGTGTTCTGTGCAACATAATTAAAGCAAACCTGTACTGAGTGAACATGAAGGCTGCCATTGCTCACCTCCTCACCTCCTTAATCATCATTCTATTTGCCAGGCCTCCCTGCTGATCTCAAGGCCTCACTAGTTTTTAATGTCGCTAACTAAGAACAACACAAATTTTTGTCTTTGCTGTGATTTCACCTTCTGTTTGCTTGTTCCTGAAAAGTGATTCAAAATATTGAAGCCAGAGGCAATGTGTTCAAAAGAGCTTGTTGGTTACAGGGATCATTAGATGAAGGGGGGGGGGGCTGTGGATTTAAAGTACTGTATATGTGAACCCTCGCCTTGTAAAACAATGCATTCAGCTTAACCACTTCAGCCCCGGAAGGATTTACCCCCTTCCTGACCAGAGCACTTTTTGTGATTCAGCACTGCTTTAACTGACAGTTGCGCGGTCGTGCGACGTGGCTCCCAAACAAAATTGATGTCCTTTTTTTTTTTTTTTTTTTTTTCACACAAATAGAGCTTTCTTTTGGTGGTATTTGATCACCTCTGCAGTTTTCATTTTTTGCACTATAAACAAAAAAAAGAGAGACCATTAAAAAAAAAAACGTATTATTTTTTACTTTTTGCTATAATATCCCACAAAAATATATCAAAAAATCAAATAAGTGTTTATTGATTGGTTTGCGCAAAAGTTATTGCGTCTACAAAATAGGGGGTAGTTTTATGGCATTATTATTATTTCTTTTATTTATTTTTTATTTTTTACTAGTAATGATGGCGATCAGTAATACATTTTATTTATTTTTTTATCGTGACTGCGACATTATGGCACATCGGACAATTTTGGGACCATTGGCATTAATACAGCGATCAATGCTATACAATAAAATGCTATAAAATTGCATTGATTACTGTAAAAATGTCACCGGCAGTGAAAGGGTTAACCACTAGGTGGCAGTGTAGGGGTTAAGTGTGTCCTAGGGGAGTGTTTCTAACTGTCTGGGGGATGGGCTGTGTGTGACACTGATAGCTGCTGCCAATGACAGGGAGCAGACAATCGGTGTCCTGTCACTAGGCAGAACGGGGAGATGCGGTTTACATTGACATCTCCCGGTTCTTCAGCTCCATGACACGATCGCGGGTATCCCCATGGTGATCGAGTCTGCGGGTCCCGCGGTCACAGAGCTCGCGGCAGGCAAGCACGCGGCGGGAAGTTCAAAGTAACGTACGGGTACGTTACTTTGCCCAGCCGTGCCATTCTGCTGATGTATATTTGCCGACAGTGGTCGGCAAGTGGTTAAAATAGAAATGAAAGTCAGTACGTTTTGAGTATACATAATAAAAAAAAAAAAAATCTTTTTAGAAGTGATCGCATACCCTCTGTTCTCAGTTGCATAGAGAGCTGGGGGAGAAAAGACAGCAGTACACTGGTCTTCCCAGTGAATGGGTGTGTGAGGACATTGCAAGAGAGCACATTGAGTTCTCAGCACAACCAGAAAACTGACCATGCTGTGTTATCCTTGGTCTGATCAGTTTTTAATAGGAAACAAGAGGGACTGGCAGGAACACCAGGGATTTCACACAAAGGAAGTCGTACAAAAAAGAACAGGATACATTTTCATACAAGCAGCAGGCGCATATCCAGGATATAAAATGTTGGGTTAACATATTCATTAAGTGTACCTTTTTGTGAAAAATAAAATGATATATTTATTTGCAAATTGTTAGCGCTAATCTACTCCTATTTAATCTGAATGATCTTGAGGTTTGTAAACTTTGTAACGATCCCCACACATTTACTTCCTTGAATTCTGTGACACGCATTTGCTATTTCCTGTCGGTAGGCACTTCTGCATCACACATTTCACAGAGCCTGCCTTCTGAACTACAGAGGTGCCGAGAGGAGGCGGCATGAGTACAGGAATCGCTGCTTGCAGGCACAAGGTACCATGGGATATGTAGTCCTTTAAAAATGTGAAAGTAAACAGTAGAGGAGAAGCTGCAAAGCATACTGGGTATACAGGAAGTTGTGGAAGGAGATGGCCAGCAAAGAGACAGAGCTTACAACATGGGAGATTTTATTTATTTAGTCTTTTCTAAGTAAGCTTATACTGGATTGTCAATCGTATTTGTTTGTATTGTTATAACAATACTGATGTTCTAATATGAAAGTGTATGTTGTGATCATGGATTAATATTGCACGGTAAGATTTTCACTTAAAAATGAATTGAACATTCTTGTTTGCCATAATTTAGTCAGTCAAATTATTTATTTAAAAATCTACAATGTTGTACAGACCTGTGTTTTTTCTCAAGTCATCTTCCAGGACGGCACACCTGAGAGATGAGAGGCTCCTCCCTACAGGAAACACAATCAATCGACAGCTGTTTTAAGTCCCCACCCTTCCCCTTGATCCTCAGTTTTTTGATTGTGTTTCTCCCTACACAGCGAAACTGTTTTTTTTTTTTTTCCAAATGACCCGAAGCCTGGGGCTGGTGGTCTCCCCCTGGGAGCCAGGCCACAAGCCTGGGAAGCCTCTGGGTCTGGTAGGATATTCTTGTCCTTCCTGGGGGGTTCCCCTATCTTTTCCTCAGGGCGGGCAGCAGAAATTGGAAGAGCCCCCCTGAGAGCTGAAGGACCCTGGGTACAGTGGTGTACCCAGAACTTCAGGGGCCATTATCCTGTCTCCCCCTCCTTATCTGTACAGGTGGCTGTTCAGACGGGGGTGCTGGCCATCGGTTCTTTCCAGGGGGCTTGTCCCCGACTCCTGGGTCCCCGGTAGCTCGCGTGGGCTGCCGGAGAGGGCGTGGCAACAAGCACCCGCGTCATTTTCAAACTTCGGGAAAATGGCAGCGGCGTTCTTACCCAGGAGGGAAGGCTGAGAGTCAGTAGGAGCAGGCGCCCACATCCTCCTTTCTCTAGAGCGAGGAGGCACCAGTTTACTACGGTGGATGTCTGCCTTAACCACCTCAGATATGAAGATGGGAATGAGGAATGGAAGGCATTGCCCCCCCCCCCCCCATGTATATAGACTGACTGGTACAGTGCAGGACACAGCCTAACCTGGCACCTCCCTATGGGGACAGCAGTTGGGGGGGGGGAGCACTTTGGTGGCTATCCTCCTTGCGTGTGGACCATAAGGATGGAAAAGCAAGCCCGCTGGCTGTGGCAAAAAGAGGAAGACGACAACGGTGAGTACTTTACTTTCCTTTTGCCGTGGGAATTTAGCTGCAAAATCCCCAATTCCAGCCAGAGGGTTCCTGGGCATTTGAGATCTCACCTGGGGTCTGGATTCAAATAGCCCTTAAGCTTCTGCTAAAAACACCAGCCGCAGCTCCCTCTTACATCAGAGAAGCTGTATGGTGGACAGTTGGTGCAGAGGAACGAGTGTGCCTAAACCACCTCAGATGAGAAAGAGGTAGGTAGGCCATTGCTCCCCCTTCCCCGTGTATATACTGACTGGTGCAGTGCAGAACCTGGGGTCGGGATACAAATAGCGCAGACGCCACTGCTAAAACCACCAGCCACAGCTCCCTCTTACAGCAGAGACACTGTGGTTATCGCAGCAGTAGGTTGCCAGCCTCTCCCTACATGCCCAGTTGTGGTACATTAGTAGGGATGAATATAGCGTACAGAGGGGACCTGGTAAATACAAAGTTACTTACAGGCCAGGTATACCACTGAACAGGTTATTAATTGGGCAGTGGTTGGTGGATTCAGAAGCTCCCCTGGTCAGCAGGTGCACTAGGTTACCGGCCCTATTAGCCCAGCTGCTAGGAATCTGAAGTTGCTTCACAATGTTTAAAAGCTGACCTAACATTCAAGGATGGGCAGAGACCAAGCTACTGTGTGGCACAGTAGGGGTTCCCTTGTCACAGATCCTCCTTTTAGGGGTTGCCTGCTATAGTTAACTTTCATAAGCTCCAACCTCCCACTCCACCTTTACACTGTGTTTATATTATAGTGTAGGAGGTAAGAAGAAACTTTTTTTATTGGTTTGGGCTACAATCCACTCAGTGGCAGATCTAAAGGCGATTCACCATAGATCGCTCCCTACATCCTTTTAATTGAGGATTTTCTGTGCAAACCTATGCAAGAGCTACATAATTAATTGTTTGAAGCCTGCAAATAGCTATTTACCTCCCAGGCTAAACTGGTAACCACCTCTTCTAGAGAGGTCTTAAATTGGTCTCTAGGGCTGGGCTCATTGAGACTTTAGTTGCTAATCAGCACCACCTGGATATGTGCTGGCTAGCATTTGCTCAGTCTATGGAGGTAAGGTAGGACAACAACTACTACTAATAGTAGGGTGTCCAACCATTTTAGGATCTGTTCCTTCTCTGGTGGTGAAGGTTTAGTATCTACAGCCCAGGCTATGCCTATGAAATAAATTGCCTGTTGGTTATTTCATTAAGGGATAGACCATGACTCCTCATTGGCTGCACACCAGTAGACCTCAGTAGTGAAGGTTTGTGCTTGCTGGGATGATTTTGTGGCACAGCAGAAATACACATTGAGATTTGTGACATCTCTGCTTATAAGGGCTATATTGCTGTACATCAGAAATGCACTGCACTGAAGCTTGTTTGCTGTCCTTTATATACTAAAGGTACTGCTTTGTTTGGCTACAGATCAGAAAAATACAACAGTGAAGGTGGTCTGTACTTTCTGTTTTGTGTTGCACAGCAGAAATGCACATCATTGTGTCTGGTGACATCTCTGCTCATAATGGTTATATTGCTGCACATCAGACATACACAAGATTGAGGTCTGTCTGTGGGGCTTTGTGTCCTGTTTTACTGCCTTGTTGGTTACTTATCAGAAAGGTAGCAGTGAAGTCTGATGGTCCTGATCTGCGTGGCGCTGTGCTGATTCAGACAGTGCTATTAACAGCAATGGCTGCCGAGTTTAAACATGCGATTTGACATGTTGAGTCGCATGACAAATCATTTCAATATGGATGTGCTATCTCTATTCATAGTGTTTTATTGTTGCACGTCAGATTTGTACAGCATTAAGGTCTGTGAGGTTTTGTGTCCTGTATTACTGCCTTATCAGAAAGGCAGCAGTGAAAATTGATGGTTCGAATTTGTTGGGCTACATAGTAGAAATACAAATTGAACCCCTGCCAGGTGTAGTACATATATTGCCTTTGGTAATCCATGTAGCACCACAAAGTGGTGTTGTGCTGATTTTAGCCATGCGATTTGACATGTTGAGTCGCAAGGCCAAATCGCTTCAATATGGATGTGCTATCTCTATTCAGAATTGTTATATTGTTGCACATCAGACATATACAAGATTGAAGGTTGTCTGTCCTTTTATGTCTTGCATATACTGCCTTATTGGCTGCATATCAGAAAGGACACAGCAGTGAAGGTTGCTTGTCTTTTTCTGATTTTGTTTTTGCTGCTCAGCTGAGACACATTGAGGATGGTGGCCTCTCTGCTCAGTATTGGTATATTACTACACATCAGACATACACAAAGATTGAATGTTTGTGTCCTGTATGTCCTATATTTACTGCCTTATCGTTTGTATATCAGGCTAAGCAGTGTTTCTCATGGATCTACCTTTCTGCATCTTAGGGATACACAGCAGGGGTTTGTTGGCTGCAATCCTCCAGGGAGTCACAGCATTGGGGACCCCTTACTTGTTCGACCTGAAAATTGCTATTTGTTTTTTTCCCTGCGACCTGTGTAATCTTGAGGTCTGTGGATCCAGGAATCAGGGACTGCTGGTGTCGCACAGACACAAATGGTACCCATTGGAAGCCATAGTATATGACTTCTCATGCGTCTTGCAGTCCCAAGTCGCAGGTTGGGTCGCACGGGTGTGGGAACCCTAAACTTATCTGTCCCTTCTGATTGAGGTTTTGCTACACAGCAGGAATACTCATCATGGCGTTATTGTTTTATTTTGCAGCAGACCAGAAAGATTGCAGCTGTAAAGGCTGTCTGTCTTTTTCCTCATTGTCTGCTTTTATGTTGTTGCACAGCAGAAATACTCAAGATTGAAGCTTGTTGGTGCTTTCTGTTTCAGAAAAACACAATGCTGCAGGTTGCTTGTGTCCTCTCTCAGTGTTGGTTCTATCTGAACTACACTACAGAAGTGCATGACAGAAAGGATTATCTTGTGTTCCATATTTTTCCCTGTGGCATAGCAAAAATGCACAACACAGGAGTTGGTGTTCATATTAATCTTATAACTGTGGTGGTTTGTCAGAAATACACAACATAGAAGTTTGGGTCTTTCTGTCTTTATAGCCTTGTTTTGCTGTACATAGGTAAAGCACAACAGTAAAGGGGGTTCCTGTCCTTTCCGTATTTATATATCAGTTATGACCTAGCTAGCTGCACTAAAGAAATACGCAGCATTTAGGGTTTGCTTGAGTCTTAATGTTTTTACGTCTTGGCAGCACATCAGAAAACCAGACTATGAGGACTGTTTGTCTACGTTGAGGTTCAGATTTGGGTCTCTTCCCATATTTGATATATTGGTTTAGCTAGTCACACTCAGGCACACAACATTGTTGTCTATGCTTGTGTCCTTTCTGTCTAAATCTATTGTGCCGTGCCCACAATCTATGATCATTTTATTTGTGATATTATTAATGCATGTATCACCTTTTTGTATTTCAGCCTTCTTTTCCATGGAGGGGCCAGGAGTTCGGGCTGCAGCTGCCACATGTCAGAAAACCTTGACCACTTGCATTCAGGGATGCCAGAACCATTTCCTAGGGTTGAAGCCCTGTAGGGTTATGGGACACTGGAGGAAGGGGATAATGAATCGCCCTGTTTAGTAAGAACTTGGAGAGTTCTGTTCAGAGGAGTATTAGGGCCTGAGGATGAAGTATAAAGATGTATACCCGATCGAATAGGTTTCGGCTCGGTGCATGGCCTTCATTTTGCCCTTTTAGCAAAACTAGACATAGCAATATGGGTAGTCTACTCCTGCTAGGGACTTTAATCTCCTGAAGAAGGCTCTCAGGCGTAAGTAAGGACATAGATTGGGCGTGCCTTAAACCCAGGGTTCAAGCTTCTGTTAATCTATTTCCCTTAAGTAGGCTTCCCTTTAGTCTTTTGCTGACATAAAGATAAAAAGGAAGCAGTTTTATTTCCCTCAACAGGATAGTGTTAAGACAGGCCCTCTTATTGATTAATGTAGTGTCCTTGTCTTACACAGGTCTCTTATTTATCTTTTTAGTGGTTCTAAGTAGCACCTACAGGCATAATAGGCCATGGTTGTTAGATGTGTGAGATAGGCAACATTGCTAACCTACAAGTTTAACATGTTTTCTGATTCCATTTTTAAGAGCCCATTTCACCTAGATACTGCATCTGAAGCGGAAAAGGCAGGAACATCTGTGGAGCAGACCTGCAGATCAGCCGCATGATCCAGCTAACATGCCTTCATCAAGCATATGAGCGTATGGAGTGGAGGTAAAGCTCACTGCAGAGCCAAGGTTCGCCAAGAGGGTTTTGCAGTGGCCCCACCCTAAGGTAGGCCTGAGGTACTTGTTTATCCTCTCAGGTGTGCCGTCCTGGAAGATGACTTGAGAAAAGTACCAGTTACTTACCGGTAACTGTCTTTCTGGGAAATCTTCCAGGACGGCAGGCCTACTTCCCGCCCGTTGGAGGAGGGAAAATTCTAGAACACTAGAAGGTGAGTACCTATGAGGAATGATTTCCCTTGTGAACCTGGTTCAGGAGTTACTTCTCTACAAACTGAGGATCAAGGGGAAGGGTGGGGACTTAAAACAGCTGTCGATTGATTGTGTTTCCTGTAGGGAGGAGCCTCTCATCTCTCAGGTGTGCCGTCCTGGAAGATTTCCCAGAAAGACAGTTACCGGTAAGTAACTGGTACTTTTTTTTTTTTTTTTTTTTTTATGGAATCCCAGACAAATTAAGCAGGTTTTATTATAATATGCACAATTTTTCCAGAACAAAAACCACACAATAGAAGTCCGTTCAAGTTTTTCCATCCTAAGCCTTCAAAGTTTGTCATCATTACAGACGAAAATTAACATTGATTTGACTCCACTAACCATTAGAAAAATGAACGTTCTAAAAATGCAAATATTCCAACAGAATTCTACTAGTGTATGGCCAGCTTCACACAGATTGGATGAGTCAATCTTCTTAAGCCAGTGGTTCTCAATCTCAGTTCTCTAGTACCCCCAACGGGCCATGTTTTGGGAACTTCCGTTAGCTAAAATGGCTCTTATCAGTGCCATGTGATTGATTTAAAGCAGCTGTGCAAAGTAAAGGAAAACATGAAAACCTGGCCTGTCTGTGGCGCTCTGTCCTGGAAGTGGGTGCAGACACCTGGATTATCCAGGTAACTGCACCCCCCTCCCCCTGAAAGGTGCTGATTGTGGCACCGGAGGGGGGGGATCAGATTAGCGGAACTTCCACTTTAGGGTGGAGAACCGCTTTAACAAAGGTGAAACTGAAACCATCTCACAGAGACGTCCAGGCTGTCCATGGAAGTTAAGACCTTGACAGGAGTGTCTTCTGATGAGACGAGTTAAAGAAAATTGCTATGCAAGTTCACTGCAGTTCACTAAAGAAGTAGACAGCCAAACTGGGGTGATTATCTCCTATGGCACAATACGGTGTAGACTGCAGAGGAATGGCATGCATGGGTGTCGTCCATGAAGGAAGCCTCTCCTAAAGCACATGCACAAAAAAATCCCACCTAGACTTTGCCAGGGCCCATGCTCAAAAAGAAACCTACTGGGACTCTAATCTGGAGTGATGAGAGCAAGAGACAGTGCCTTGAAAAAGTATTCGTACCCCTTGAAATGTTTCACATTTTGTCATGTTGCAGCCAAAAATGTAAATGTATTTTATTGGGATTTTATGTGATAGACCAACACAAAGTGGCACATGATTATGAAGTAGAAGAAAATTATAAATGGTTATCTAAATTGTTTACAAGTATCTGAAAAGTGTGGTGTGCATTTTGTATTCAGCTCCCTTTACTCTGATACCCCTAACTAAAATATAGTGAAACCAATTAATTTAATCTCGGTATAAATACAGCTGTTCTGTGATGCCCTCATAGGTTTGTTAGAGAACCTTAGTGAACAAATTGCTTAATAAAGGTCAAGGAACACACCAGACAGGTCAAGGATACATTTGTGGAGTTTAACTAGTTGCTGACCGCCGGCCGTCAAATGACGGCCAGGCGGCGCAGCTATTGTGGCGGGAGGCCGTCATATGACGGCCTCCCGTTTAAACAGGGATGCGCGCGATCGTGCGCGCGCATCCCTGTTTCTTCGGTGGTGGCGTGTCACGGAGACACCGCTCGCCACCGAAGGGGGTGAACAGCCATTCGTTATGGCTGTTTACCACGTGATCGGCCGTGATGAAGTCACGGCCGATCACAGATGGTCACACCCCCTACGTGCACGGCGCATGCGCGCGATCGCGAGCGCGCTGCGCGTGCACGTCGGTGGCGGCGTGTTCCCCGGGAACACTGCTCGTCACCGACACTGGTAAACAGCCATTGGCTGGCTGTTTACCCACGTGATCGGCTGTGATCCTTTCACAGCCGATCACTAAAATGTAAACAAACCGCGGTAACGGGATGTTACCGGGTTCTCCTCCTCACACACCGATTGTGTGTGAGGAGGAGATTGCGGTAACATCTCGTTACCGCATACAGTGTACACCAAACATACGGATTGCCCCCCCCCCCAATAAAGAGGACCTGTCACCACCCCTCATAGTACCTGTCAATCACAGTCCATCAGAGTACCTGTCACAGTCCATCAGAGTATTTGAGTACCTGTCCCAGCCCATCAGAGTACCCGAGTACTTGTCCCAGCCCATCAGAGTACCCGAGTACCTGTCCCAGCCCATCAGAGTACCCGAGTACCTGTCCCAGCCCATCAGAGTACCCGAGTACCTGTCCCAGCCCATCAGAGTACCCGAGTACCTGTCCCAGCCCATCAGAGTACCCGAGTACCTGTCCCAGCCCATCAGAGTACCTGTCCCAGCCCATCAGAGTACCCGAGTACCTGTCCCAGCCCATCAGAGTACCCGAGTACCTGTCCCAGCCCATCAGAGTACCCGAGTACCTGTCCCAGCCCATCAGAGTACCCGAGTACCTGTCCCAGCCCATCAGAGTACCCGAGTACCTGTCCCAGCCCATCAGAGTACCCGAGTACCTGTCCCAGCCCATCTGAGTACCCGAGTACCTGTCCCAGCCCATCTGAGTACCCGAGTACCTGTCACAGTTCATCTGAGTACCCAAGTACCTATCTCCAGCCCATCAGAGTACCCGAGTACCTGTCACCAGGCCATCAGAGTACCCGAGTACCTGTTCCAGTCCATCTGAGTACCCGAGTACCTGTCACAGTCCACCTGAGTACCCGAGTACCTATCTCCAGCCCATCAGAGTACCCCAGTACCTATTTGCAGCCCATGTCTCATAGAATATACGTTGGGGTGTTTACTTTCCAAAATGGGGTCATTTTGTGGGTAATTTCACTGTCCTGGTGGTCCAGGACCTTCAAAAGTGTGATGGGTAGGAATGAAATAAGATGTGTCATTTATGCTCCTAGAACGCCTGAACGTACTACTTCAATGTTTGGCCCATCTATGTGGCCAGGCTGTGTAAAAGTCCTACACATGTGGTATCGCCATACTCGGGAGGAGTAGCAGAATGTATTTTGGGGTGTAATTTTTGCTATATACATGTTATGTGTTAGAAATATCTTATAAATTGACAATTTTGTGTAAAAAAAAAAATGCGTTTTAATTTTTTTCCACATATTCCAAAAACTTCTGGAAAAAAATGAACCGTTCAAAAGACTCATTATGCCTCACAGATTATACGCTGGGGTGTTTGCTTTCCAAAATGGGGTAATTTTATGGGAAATTCCATTGTGCTGGTACTCCAGGGCCTTCAAAAGTGTAATAGGTGGTTGAGAAATGAGATGTGTAATTTTTGCTCATAGAACGTCTGAAGGTACTACATCAATGTTAGTGCTCTGTATGTGGCCAGGCTGTGTAAAAGTCTCACACACGTGGTATCGCCGTACTCGGGAAGAGTAGCAGAATGTATTTTGGGGTGTAATTTTTGCTATATACATGCTATGTGTTAGAAATATCTTATAAATTGACAATTTTGTGTAAAAAAAAATGCGTTTTAATTTTTTTCCACATATTCCAAAAACTTCTGGAAAAAAATTAACCATTCAAAAGACTCATTATGCCTCACAGATTATACGTTGGGGTGTTAGCTTTCCAAAATGGGGTGATTTTATGGGAAATTCCATTGTCCTGGTACTCCAGGGCCTTCAAAAGTGTAATAGGTGGTTGAGAAATGAGATGCGTCATTTTTGCTCGTAGAACGTCTGAAGGTACTACATCGATGTTGGTGCTCTGTATGTGGCCAGGCTGTGTAAAAGTCTCACACATGTGGTATCGCCGTACTCGGGAAGAGTAGCAGAATGTATTTTGGGGGGTAATTTGTTGTATACATATGCTGTGTGTGAGAAATAACCTGATAATATGACAATTTAGTAAAAAAAAATAAAAAAAAATAAAAAATCTTCATTTTGCAAAGAATTGTGGGAAAAAATGACAACTTAAAAAAACTCACCATGCTACTTACTTAATACCTTGGGATGTCTACTTTGTAAAAAGGGGTCATTTGGGGGGTATTTGTACTTTCCTGACTAGTTAGAGTCTCAAGAATTGAGATACACCTGATGTACTGAAGGCCTGATCAGAAGTGATGAATTTTCAGTGATTGGCACCATAGATTGTAGACTCTATAACTTTCACAAAGACCAAATAATATATACTAATGTGGGTTATTTTTACCAAAGATATGTAGCAGTATAAATTTTGGCCAAAATTTATGAAGAAAAATTACTAATTAGCAAAAATTTATTACAGAAACGAAGAAAAAGGCATTTTTTTCACAAAATTTACGTTTTATTTTATTTATAGCACAAAAAATAAAAAACCCACTAGTGATTAAATACCACTAAAAGAAAGCTCTATTTGTGTGGAAAAAAGGACGCAAGTTTCATATGGATACTGTGTTGGATGACTGAGTAATTGTCATTCAAAGTGTGAGAGCGCTGAAAGCTGAAAATTGGTCTGGTCAGGAAGGGGGTGTAACTGCACTGTACTGAGGTGGTTAAAGCAGTGTTAGGTTACAAAAAAAATATCCCAAGCTTTGAACATCTCACAGAGCACTGTTTGATCCATCATCCGAAAATGTAATGAGTATGGCACAACTGCAAACCTACCAATACATGGCCAGCCACCTAGACCAGTGGTTCTCAACTCCTGTCCTCGGGACCCATTAACAGGCCAGGTTTGCAAGATAACTGTAATACATCACAGGTGAGATCATTTGCTGCTCAGTGATTGCAGTAATCTAGTCTGCATTTCCCCACGGTAATACCTAAAATCTGGCCTGTTAGTGGGTTTGAAGGACAGGATTTGAGAACAACTGACTGGCTGGGCAAAGAGAGCATTAATCAGAGAAGTAGCCAAGAGGCCCATGGTTACTCTGGATAAGCTATAGAGATCCACAGCTCAGGTGGGAGAATCTGTCCACAGGACAACTATTATTCATGCACTCCACATATCTGGCCTTTATGGAAGAGTGGCAAGAAGAAAGCCATTATTATTGAACGAAAGCCATAAGAAGTCCCGTTTGCAGTTTGCGAGAAGTCTTGTGGGGGACACGGCAAACATGTGAAAGAAGGTGCTCTGGTCAGATGAGACCAAAACTTTTACTTTTTGGCCTAAAAGGAAAACGCTCTGTGTGTGGTGGAAAACTAACACTGCATATCGCCCTGAACACACCATCTCCACCGTGAAACATGGTGGCGGCAGCATCATGCTGTGGGGGGAGGCTTTTCTTCAGCAGGGACAAGGAAGCTGGTCAGAGCTGATGGGAAGATGAATGGAGCCAAATACAGGGCAAACTTAGACGAAAACCTGTTGTTCTGCTGGAAGGTGAACCTCCGCCCCAGTCTCAAGTCTTTTGCAGACTAACGACCCTAAACATACAGCCAGAGCTACAATGGCATGGTTTAGATCAAAGCATATCCATGTGTTGGAATGGCCCAATCAAAGTCCAGACCTAAATCCAGTTGAGAATCTGTAGCAAGACTTGAAAATTGCTGTTCAGTGGCTCGCCATCCAGTCTGAAAGAGCTGGAGCTATTTTGCAAAGAACGGGCAAAAATCTAATTCTCTAGATGTGCAAAGCTGGTAGAAACTTCCCCAAAAAAGACTTGCAGCTGTAGTTGCAGCAAAAGGTGGTGCTACAAAGTATTGACTTGGGGGGGCTGAATACAAATGCCCCCCACACTTTTTACATATTTATTTTGAAAAAATTTGGAAAATCATTTTCCTTCCACTTAACAAGTCAATGTGGACACGCGCCTGCCGCACAGCGGAGGGGGGGGGGGTAGTCGATGCGCGGGCCCGGTGGCCGCCCTGTCCGCCGGCCACCTGCAAATCGCTCCTCAGAGGCAGAATGGGGATTTGCTAGTGTAAACCATGCAGATCCCCGTTCTGTTGGGGAGTACAGTATGATCGTCTGTTCCTAGTTATCAGGATTATCTCTCTGTACTCCGAGTCAGTCAACCCCCCCCCCCCCCCCCCACAGTTATAACCTCCCTAGCACAAACTTAACCCCTTCCCTGCCAGTGTCATTTATACAGTGATCAATGGCTATGTTTAGCTTTGATTACTGTATACGTGTCACTGGTACCAAAAAAGTGTTCGCTCTGTCCGCCACAATGTTGCAGTCCTGCTAAAAATCGCTGACTTCTGCCATTACTAGTAAAAAAAAAAAAAAAAAAAAAAAAACGATAAAAATGCCATAAACCTATCCCCTATTTTGTAGATATTTTTAACTTTTGCGCAAACCAATCAATATACGCTTATTGTTTTCTTTTGGTAAAAAAATAAAGTGTAGAAGAACACATATTTGCCTAAACTGACGAAGAAATTTCCTCTTCTTCCTTTTTTTTTTTTTTACCACCAAAAGAAAGCTCTGTGTGGGGGGGAGGAAATAAATTTTCTTTCGGTACAACGTCGCACGACCACACAATTGTCAGTTAAAGAAATTCTGTGCCGTATCGCAAAAAACGGCCTGGCCATTACAGGGTAAATCCTTTCCGGGCCTTACGTGGTTAAAGCCTATGTTGAGGCAAAAAAGACAGTACATCTCTGCAATAAATGTACATTTCGCCATGTATTATCCCTTTAAAACAATGCAAGTACAGATAAATACACGTTGATCTGCTAGAAATGCATTTAGCTCCTAAATCCTGTTGCAGGCTGACAACACAGCATTTATGTGGACTGAGTGTTGTCAGCCCTGCCTAGTGTCTTTAACTAAACTACTCAACCACTCCTGTGCTCAGATCTGTACAATTAAAACATTCTGTAGTTCCAACAAAAAAACTAGGAGAACACTTTGAGATAACACAAGAAGTGTGCAGAGGACAGCTCTTGATTTCTGACAACAGCTTTTTATTCAATTCCTAAACTGATTCCTAACAACAAGCTTCCAATGGTATATTTAAACAGTCAAAAGAAAATACAATTATTTAGGCTTTACTTTCACTTTAGAGTAGGCAGTGTCATGTGACTAACTCATAGTAGCAAGTGAACAGAGGCTGGTTGGAGAATGTGTCCAATATCTCTATGAGCATGATGAATGGTGACAACTGGAAAATAACTGGTAAAATTGTTCTTCAAATACTTATTACACGTCTCCCTTCCATAGGAAATCCCTAAAAAGCCTAATCCATGATTTCGATACTGGAATCATAAGTGCCACTTCAAATCATTATGAACAACCCCACCAATCAGAGCACCTCCTCGTTCTTCAGCTTCTCATTAATTAAAACAAAGACTGACACACACACACACACACACACACACTTTTCTAATTCTATTCAATAAGAGACACAGTTTAAAAACCACAGCTTTGAGACAAAATCTTACCTTGCCACATGCCCATTAATACCCTACAACTTACTCCTCCATCATGCTGTCAGTACCAATGAAAAGAGATGGTAAAGAATTTGGTTCCACAATAAGGTAGGGCATTTTAATTTATGGCATATTCATTTAGATTGGTGCCATAAGATATGGAGTTGGATATGCTAGACTAGTTATGACGGGGGGGACCAACCAAGCCTAGTGTGCTCAAAGTAATTTTAGGAAATTGCAATCAATGTTATGGGCAAGTGTTTATATGTCTGGCTTGGAGCATTTCCCCCATAGTTGTCAAGTTTGTTCCACCAGTTTATATAAAGGGTCCTTTCACACGGGGCGGATCAGTGCTGATCCGCCCCGTGGATATCCGCAGAGATCTCCGCTGAGCAGGAAAATGACAGGTCTGTCTCTGCACACTCTGCAGGGACGGACCTGTCACAGCGCCGCTCTCCCCTATTGGAGATCGGGTGATGACGGACCGCAGTGTCCGTCGTCATCCGATCCGATGATGGATGGAAAAATAGCTTTTTCCTCCGTCGCACTTTTTCGGATCGGAGCGCGTCGGATGTCAGCGGATGCTCTATGGAGCATCCGTTCAGGTCCGCCTGAAAAACTGACAGGCGGACCTGAACAGATCGGTGGTGAGAAAGGGGCCTAAAGTGTATACACACACACACTATAATATACACGCACATTTATTTATATATATATATATATATATATATATATATATACATATACATATACACAGGTCAGATCACCAGGTATTTCACACAAAGGAAGCAATGCAAAGAGTACATAGTACAACAGACGCATATCAGGAATATGAAATGTTGAGCTAACATGTTCTTTAAGCTTAAAGTGATTGTAAAGGTTTGCGTTTTATTTATTCTTTTTAAATAAAAATAACACATGTTATACTTGTCTTATTTGCTGCAGCTGCCCCCAGAGTCCCCACTTTTTCTTACCTGAGCCCAATCCAGCGATCCTAGTAAATAGGAACAGCGAAATGTCTCTTCTCCTACTCGGTCCTATCCCCATACAGTTAGAACACACTGAGCGAAAACATATTTAACCCCTTGATCGCTCCCTAGTGTTAACCCCTTCCCTACCAGCATAATTTACACAGTAATCAGTGCATTTTTATAGCGCTAATCGCTGTATAATTGTTAGTGGTCCCAAAAATGTGTCAAGTGTCCAATCCGCCACAATACCGCTAAAAATCGCAAAAAATAAATAAAAATCCCATGAATCTTTCCCGTAGTTTGGTTTGCGCAAAAGTTATAGCGTCTACAATCAATATACGCTTATTGCGATTTAACAAAAAGTTAAATACTATTTTTTTTTTTTTTTAAATTGATGCTTTTTTTTGTGTATAGTGCAAAAAATAAAAAACGCAGAGGTGATTAAATGACACCAAAAAAATATCTATTTGTGGGGGGGAAAAAAAAGTACGCACATTTCGTTTGAGTACAGCATTACCAGTTAAAGCGACGCAGTGCCAAATTGTAAAAAGTGCTCTGGTCAGGAAGGGGGTAAAACCTTCTGGGGCTGAAGTGGTTAATCTAATGCACAGCCTTTTGTTTTTTTCACAAAGAAAGAATAGAATAAACTGCATTTTCACAACTTGCAGGGAGTGATTTATGAAAATTGAAACAAAAGTTGAACTGCTGCCCTTTCAACTAGTTGAATTGCATATGGAGAAGTAAAGATGGGATTGGTCTTCTCCAGTTACCTATTACTTGAAATTTCATAACACCACTGCTGTGATAAAACGATTAGGACAGCAGGGATTTCAAGTTCTGCTATCTCTCACAGCCAAATAATACATTCATCCTGGCTCCTATTTAAGATTCCATACTTTTTGGCAATACTTAGTTCCATGCCAGAATAGTAATCCTTTTAATGTCTGATTTACAGTTTAGTTTACAGAGGTATGCTGGACTTAAATACATTTTCTTGGCATGCTGAAAAATATGTTTCCAGGAGCTACTGTTCATATAATATATAGAAGCTTGTCTTCCTTCATTTGCCTGGGAGTGTTTTGTCAGCTCTATAATTGTAGTACTCTGGAAAACATATGTAGACTGATGCTGATTAAATCAACCACTGATAGTTAAATAGGGTTCACCCCTTAAAGTGGTTGTAAACCCTTACAGACCACTTTCACCTACAGGTAAGCCTAGATTAAGGATAACCTGTAGGTCCATGAAATATCTCCTAAACCTACACGGTTTAGGAGAGATTTGCAAAAAGACAGGCACTGCTGTCTACACAGCGGCACGCAGGCACACTGAGCATGCCGCTGCTAACGGCGAAATGCCGTTGGTGGCGGCTCCTGTACGCATGCGTGGGATTGAAGTCATCGCTGCTGTGGCCACTCACAGTGCCAGAGCAGCAATACCCGGAAGAAGATGGACGCTTCGTGCTACAGGGGACAGCGGTGATATGACTGGCTCCTGTGTCAGGTAAGTGACACATAATGGGCTACTATAGTAGTCCATTATGCTTTACCTTTGCAGGGAGACAAATAGGAAGTAAATCCATCCGGGTTTACTTCCTCTTTAAGGACCATTAGAAATAACAGCTACAAAGGCAAAGTGTGTGATTGGGCTGTACCCAGAATTGGGTTTTAATTGGTGTGCTCAGTGGCAGAGCCATGATGCCCTGCATTCACTGTCTATCCTCAGAAGACTGAAGTCATCTTGTGGTCAAAAAAAAAAAGTTACTGTGAGGGATAGTTTTGCCGTTAGAGGTGCTTGCGTTTTGTTTTTTTTTAATCTTTAGCGAGGCGTTTAAAAAAAAAAAAAAAATAGCACAGAATTGGGCTAATTTAAATAGAGCCCAATTAAAGTCCAATGTCTTGTTGGGGAATTAAAAAAAAAAAGGGGGGTGGGGGGACTCTAGCTTCAAAACTTGCCTTCAGTTTAGAGCTGTCCATACTGTACCTCTTTACCACAAGATGTCTTCAGTCTTCTGAGGATAGAATCTGAATGCTGGACATCATGTCCCCACTTCTGAAAAAAAAAACACCCTGCACTTTATTATTTAATGTAGTGGTCAGTACTGATGTCGTGATGCCTGCCCCCTGGGAATGCTCCTGCTGGCTTTTTAATAATTTAATTTTATTAATACAAAATATAACTATTAATATATGAAATAATAAAGAGTAATAGACTGTTGCATGCCTGTGTGTAGTACTTCTTTTAAGATGGTTCTTGAGCAGTTCCAGTGGAAACGAATTGGCACCTAGCACCCAGGAGGTGAACATGGAGTTCTTAAAATGACTGCACCTGGAGTGGTATTCGGACACACTTAAAGTGTAAATCAAGGCAAAAACTAACTAAAGCTGGGGTACACACTAACTTTTTTTTTTTTTTTTTTCTGGGTTGCACGAAAAAAAGGAAAATGGACAGTTTGGGTTTGGAGCCATTGCACTTACCATGCAAGGTTAGTTTTCAGCAATCTCCACCGCTGAGCTATTGTGTTCTGACGGTGGGATGCTGATCGGGAGTTGGTTGGCTGCTGGTTTTCCAACATGCAGGCCTGACAGAAGCCGAACAGACTGACATGCAATGTTGAATTGTATCGGATATCTGATTTTATTTTTTTGGGATTTTTTTTTTTAACCGGTTGTTGTCTCCTGACATTCAGCCCGTGTGTTCTCAGCTTGGCTCTAAACCTGCTCTCTGCCGCCTTCTAAATATTATCTATCTAACCCTGTTAAGCAAAAATAACTGTACGGACCTATTCTGCAGCTGATCTATGTGCAGGAGAGGACTGACAATATATCTATAAAATGGTGAAATGGCTGGGAAGTAATGTCACCCATAGACTTACTACGGGGCTTCAGTTTGTTGACTGCCTCTCCTGCACCTGCCTCCACACTGAAGCTGCCAATGACCGCTGATGCTGGGACTAGACTGGATCGGCTGCAGAATAGGTAAGTATAGTAATTTTTGCTTTACAGGGATAGATAGATTGGGTTTAGAAAGTGGCAGGGAGTAGGTTTAGCGTTCGTTGCCTGAACTTCTACTTTAACATCTGAAACCCATTCATTTTCATATTTCCCCTCCCCTGCGTGCAAATGGATCAATTAAACCACAGAATTACTTAACTCTTTTGTTGTCACCAGTATAAGCCATTGACAGCAGTGCTGTCATTTTACACAAACTTCCAGTTGTATATTCACAACTGACTCTTGGCTTTGTTGTAGAAGTGATTTGGGCATTTCACATAGATAAAAATTTGTTTTTTACATGTGCTAAAATGGTTTTGGCAGCAAAAGGGTTAAAGTAAACCTGTGACTAACTTGAGACTAATTGAGGTTGCTGTCAATGAAAACTGGATCTCAAAACAATCAGTACATACAGAATTAGACAGCTATATGCAGATTTAATTTTCCTGAAAAGGTTGAGCTTGGTTCCCACCCCTCAAGCCTACTGTAATATCGTCCGGTTAATCACAAAGGCACAGCGGGGAAGATCATTGCACTAACATTGCATGTGTTAGTATGCCAGTCTGTCTTATTTTTTTATATATACTGTATCTCACAAAAGTGGGTACACCCAGTCGCATTTTTGTAAATATTTTATTAGATCGTTTCATGTGACAACACTGAAGAAATTATGCTTTGTAGTAGTGAGTGTACAGCTTGTATAACAGTGTAAATTTGCTGTCCCCTCAAAATAACTCAACACACAGCCATTAATGTCTAAACCTCTGGAAACAAAAGTGAGTACACCCCTAAGTGAAAATTTCCAAATTGGGCCCAATTAGCCATTTTCCCTCCCCTGTGTCATGTGACTCGTTAGTGTTACAAGGTCTCAGGTGTGAATGGGGAGCAGGTGTGTTAAATCTGGTGTTATCGCTCTCGCTCTCTCATACTGGTCACTGGAAGTTGAACATGGCACCTCGTGGCAAAGAACTCTGGCAATAAAATTGAGTACACTCCTAAGTGAAAATGTCCAAATTGCGCCCAAAGTGTCAATATTTTGTGTGGCCGCCATTATTTTCCAGCACTGCCTTCACCCTCTTGGGCATGGAGTTCACCAGAGCTTCACAGGTTGCCACTGGAGTCCTTTTCTCTGAAAAATGGCCAAGAACATCATAAATTCTAGCATGAGCACAACTCTTTGTGAATTAGTATTATTATTATTCAGGATTTATATAGCGCCAACAGTTTGCGCATCGCTGAACAAAATGAAGGCAGACATTGCAGTTACATTACAATTTGGTACAAGAGGAATCCAGAGGACTAGCAGGGAGGGTCAGTTGATGCAAAAGGCAATAGCTGTGGGGGATGAGCTGATGGAGAAAGTAAAACAGTGTATTAGAAACAGGATAAGCTTTAAAGAGATTGGTTTTCAGGGATCGCCTAAAGATGGATAGATTAGGGGACAGTCAGACAGATTGGGGTAGGGAGTTCCAAAGGATGGGAGAATCTCTGGAGAAATCCTGGATGCGAGTATGGGAGGAGGTGACAAGGGAGCTAAAGCGCAGGAGGTCTTGGGATGACCGAACAGAGCGACTTGGTTGGTATTTCGAGACTAGGTTAGTGCTGTAGCTGGGGGCAGAGTTGTGGACAGCTTTGTAAATTATTGTTGGTACTTTGAATTTTATTTGTTGGGGAGATATATATATACACATACATACACACACACACACACACACACACACACACACACACACACACACACACACACACACACTTTTTATGATTTTTTTTTTATCTTTTTTTGTTCAGCCTGCTGGATTGAGCATCAAACTGTGTCTACCCAGCTTAAAGCATCCCTGTTAAACCCCATACACACGGGCAGAATGTCGGGAGGCATTTGCCAGTTCCAAAAAAAACAGCTGACATTCTGCCCGTGTGTATGTCGGTCTGTCCGGCCGTGCATGCTGGAAAACCCTCAGCTGCCTGACTCCTGATCAGTGCTCTCAGCCAATGGCAGAGAGCGCTGATCAGAGTGTTTTGGCAGGGGGGCCGCCCCCCTGTCAGAACACAACCGTTCAGTTGGGGGGGGGGGGGATCGCTGGAATAACCTTGCATGGTTAGTACAGTGTCTCCAACCGGAGCCGGCATTTTTTTTTTTTTTTTTTTTTTTTTTTTTTTTTTTTTTGTGCGACTTGCTGGATTGCAAAAAAAAAAAAACTGTTCGTGTGTACCCGGATTTAGTCCTCTAATGAGCAGAAGGATCAACTTCCTGTGACTCAAAACCGGTTTGTTTTCTCATGCAGTTTTCATTAACAGAGACGTTTTAGAGGTTTTTTTTTATTTTTATTTTTTTGGAATCCTACTTACCTAGGTGGATGCAGCATCAATCCAATGCTGTCTCTGTCCCCCCACTGGCTCTAAGGGTGAAAACCAATCAATAAAACACTGCTGATTGTTCAGTTCTTAATGCTCCATAAAGGAGCATAAGGTTTTCCCATTGCTCCTCATCCAGAGTGGAGACACCCTAAGACAGTGTGTTATGGACCAGATCACCAAGTGAAAATTAAGAGGACAAAATGCAGCCTCTCACTCTTGAGAGTCCATATTTGCTGCACATTTAATGTAAAAGAGGGGAAAAGAAGAATAAAATTCTCATTTGGTTTTGCTGTCAGTTGTCGACTTCACCCCCTGCCTTCAACTATTTAAACTCCCATGAATAGCAAGGGCAAATGCCAGCAGGTGGCCAGTGAATGAAACAAGCCATCCGACTGCCTAGATTTACTTAAATAATATATATTTCACACATTTTAATTACAAGGGCAAGTACATTTCAGCACATTTTGAAAACTGCAAATTTCCTGTTCTAGTGTCTTTTTTTAAAAATGAAATTGTAACGTGACTGAAATGAAATATATATGTTTAATCATCCTTGCCAAATCAGCCCATTTTTCCTGTCTGTCAATGTTATGTTTCATTTTCTTGGAGGCACAGCCAAGTACTCACAGCTGCAGCTCTGTTAAGCCACATAAACGTTGAATTGGCTTTCTGACAGTTCTGCTTTTCAGGGTTGTCTGCTTTCTAGAAATGTCAAGCTTCTATTGCCAGGCACAGAATAGTCACAAGAGATGTCCATTACATTCATTTTCAGCCATATGTTTTGCGAACCCAGTTTTAATGTATTCTTACTGTATAATCATGAGCTGATTCGTACTATATATCTTGAGATATACATACAACTCCCAATGTTGTGTGTTTTTTTTTTTATTATTTATTTATTTTTTTGATTTTTAGTGCACAACAAAAGTGGTTTGTCTTGGTGATATATATTATATATTCTAATATATGTATATATAATATAATTTTTTTTTTTTTTTTTGGTAATACAAAAGGAGTAAATATAAAATATTGAATATTCATTTTCTGTATGCTTATATTTAGTCAGCTGGGGAACCTCTAGTTTGGTTTTCACATACATGTGTATTTACATATTTCCAGGATATTCTTGCCTGCTCTGTTGAAAAAACTTTAAAGAAACGTTCTGGTCAAAGTGATAGCACTTCCTGATGGCCCAGCAAGGTATACTCCCCACTCTGGGATCCCTCACCACCTTCCAGCTCCATCAGAATTGGCTTCACAGTATAGGCTCAAAGAGGCTAAAGGATCAGTTCACTTTATTTTTATTTTTTTTAAGGTAAAAAAAAAATGTGCAATTGATGATTTTTATATATATATATATATATATATATATATATATATATATATATATATATATATATATATAAATTACTTTTTTTATTACTGGGGCCTGCATTATTGTCAGCAGTTTGCGGGTGCAATGTCAGGCTCCTGCACAGCTCATGTCACCATAAGGCTTTCTGTTACAAAGCTAGAGGAAGGATGAATGAACTATATAAGCATGCCAAGCAGCACGCTCACAGCTCATTCAAACTATAAGTACGTCTGCCGTGCTGGAAAGCCAGTAATTTTTTATATTTACTTGTTTCTTGATGAATGATGTCGCTGCGTGGGCAGATCTTCACACTGCCACGCTGTTTTCAAAAAGTGGCAGTGGGTGCGTGTTGATGATCTTCCACCATCTGTCACAGAGAGGGCAGCTCTGGTGGAGGAAGGCAGGTGCAAAGGGGAATGATGAACCCTAAATATGGGTGTAACGTTTTCCTAAAGGTGATCTTAATTAAATTATTAAATTTAATAATTTGCCAAGACTGAATACTGTCATTGTAAAGATAGGAGGCAGGGCCGCCTTCATGGGAGCACAGCCGTCACAACTGTAAGGGGCATGAAAGGCCTACCCGGGCCAGAAGAAGGCAGGACTGGTGAAGGCGGAGCCATGCTGTGCAGTACAGAAATGATTTCACAAGTTCTGCTGTTCTCATGTCACTGAGCTCAGACATCGAGCTCTTTACTGCCACCTATGCCTACTATGTGTATGTGCACCCCTCGTGTGATTTGTACTGTGTTTCTCAGCAACATGTCAGCTTTGTGTAAAAGGGCTGGGACTAGGTAGGAAGACCTCTTTACAAGTAGGGGCTGTGAGGGAAAGGGAGGGGGGCTGTTTGTGTACAGGGAGGGCCAGAGCCTTGTGAGTTTACAGGTTTGTGTATGTGAGGGGCTGCCATATATTATACAGGTTTGTGTATGTGAGGGGCTGCCATATATACAGGTGTGTGTGTGTGTGTGTGTGTGTGTATGTGTGTGTGTGTGTGGGGGGGGGGGCGCTGACATACATACAGGCATGTGGGGGGTGCTGACATATCTACAGGATTGCGGGGGGCTGACATATATACAGGATTGCGGGGGAGCTGAGTGCATACAGGTGAGGTGGCTGGTGTGCGGATTCAGTAGGATGGCCCATGGGCAAGCCCTGGGGAGGGATGGCTGCCCTGATAGGGGGGTCGATGACATCATCCACCTGGGTAAATTCCAACATCATACAACACTGTGTGGATGCGCATGAGGTCAGTAGACATACCTTGTTTGGGGGTTGCTGATAGCCAACCTCCAATCACTTTGCCCTGAATTAAAAAAGGACAGCCTAAAAGTGAACAGTTTAAATAAACCCACCATTCTCTTTGACTATAGTGTTGTGCCCTTCATTAAACACTTAGACCCCTTTCACACCAGGGCGTTTTGCAGGCGCTATAGTGTTAGAAATAGCGCCTGCAATCCGCCCTAAAGAAGCCCGAGGGCTTTCACACTACAGCGGTGCGCTGGCAGGACGTCAGAAAAAAGTCCTGCCAGCAGCTTCTTTGGAGCTGTGAAGGAGCGTTGTGTTTACCGCTCCTCCACCGCTGCTCCCCATTGAAATCAATGGGGCAGCGCTGTAATACCACCGGCAAAACACCGCCATTGCGGCGTATTGCCAGTGGTTTTAACCATTTTGCGGCCGCTAGCGGGGGTAAAAGCGCCGCAAATCTGCCGCAAATCCGGCGGTAAAACGCAATGGGCGGTGTGGTGTGAAAGGGGTCTTATGTGAAAAATATACAAAAGATAAAAACAACCAGTTAAACAAAATTTTATTTTTTTTCCCTAAACCATTATACTTGTTCAGAAGGAAGGAAGGGGGGGGGGGGGGGGGTAAAGAGACTAAGTCTAAAAGTAAACAGCTTCTGCTTTTTTCTCTCATTGGTAAACCAAAAAACTTTTATATGGGAATTGGACGTGGATTTTCTCTGTATCCAATTCGCATGACAGGAGACTGTGACCAGCTCTCAATGGTGTCCGTTCACACAGCCCTGGGGTGGCCGCAGTCCTCATTTGGAAAGGGTCCTGTGTGTCTTCTGGTCAGATTTTCAATTCAGACCTGATTTACACCTGAATCGGTGAACAGGGACCCCATGCTGTGAGCTGCTGCTGCAGCATGTGTGAACGGAACCTAAATGTTTATTTGTAAGAGATTTTTGTGCATATTACAAAAAAAATTTAAAATACACCAAGATATTACAACACTTTCTTTTTTTTCTCTCACAGACTGGACTTTGTTTTTTTTTGTTTTTGTTTTTGTTTTTTGTTTTTTATGCGTTCAAACCTACCTTCTGCATTACTAGCAAATGTTTCTTTAGCTATCCTTGCACCATGTGATTTCAGCTCCATTTGATACCCTTGCTATGCATTTGTTTAAGTCTAAGCTAGAATATTTTATGTGCGGAGAGACCCTTCACAAACAAACTTCTGCTATTTACAGTCTAATGGCTTTAGACCTTTTGAGGCAGCTCACTATAAATGGACATATTATCCCATCTCAAAGTCGAGACCTCTGAGATGATTTGGAACTGGTGTGGTTCCAGGATGTAATGAGGAACCGCAGACAACAAATTTAAATGTATTCAGCAGTTACATTACACTCCAGTGAAACAACTACATTCCACAGGCCTGCTTCGAGGTGGGATAATATGTCCGTATGTCCAGCGTGGCAAGCTGTGGATGTTCTGAATCGTTAGCAGATTATTTTCATCTGTTTTGGGCATGTTCATATGTTTCTTCATGCTGGTCTTAAATTGTTTGTTACCTCAGCATTTCATATTCCGGATATGTGCCATGTATTTGTACGAAAAAGTATCCTGTATGGCTTACTTTGCGTGAAATCCCTGGTGTTCCTGCCAATCCCTCTGCTTTTCTATTAAAAAAACTAACCACACTAAGCAGGAGAACACACCATGGTCAGTTCTCTAGCTATGCTGGAGCTACTGTATGTTTTTTTTTATTTTTTTATAGCTATACACAAATGTTTTATCTTTCATTTAAATCTTAACCACTTCCAGACCACCCATCCTCGTTATATGTCGGTACTTCGAAGAGGAATATCGTTGTTATGGCAGCAGCTAGCTGCCATAACCCCAGTGTTCTCTTCTTCAGCGGGCGGTCTGCTTCAAGATAAGTGGTCTCTGCAGCGGATTCGGTGCAAGATCACTTTTATTGGCCCCAGGAGAGGGGCCACACTCCGGGGCCCTCAGCCGCTTACCGGAGCTGTTGGCAGAGGCGGAGGCGATCAGATCCTTTCCCTAGCCTGATATGGAGATGAGTGAGGGGAAGATGGGCCCCCATCCGTCTCCATATCATTGCAGGCCACAATGTCACTTCCGCCCATAGCTCATAAAGGGCCATTTTTTTTTTTGTACTACCTTTTTTTTTTATTATTATTGCATTTTAGTGTAAATATGAGATCTGAGGTCTTTTTGACCCCAGATCTCATATTTAAGAAGTCCTGTCATGCTTTTTTTCTATTACAAGAGATGTTTACATTCCTTATAATAGGAATAAAAGTGACACAATTTTGTTTTTTGAAAAGAACAGTATAAAAAAAAAAAAGAAAAGGTAAAACATTTTTTAAACCGCCCCTTCCCGACGAACTTGCGTGTAGAAGTGAACGCATATGTGACACTGCTATGGGGCACTGCTATCAATCTATCTAATCAAGAGGCGGGACCCCGTGGAGAGAGAGGCATCGCGTCCCTGCCGGGTCAAGTTTCAGGGCTCAGATGGGATAGAAAGCTGCGCAGACTGGCTCACGAGAGGATTCAAACTGATTCGGTGATTGTGGAACATCTGAGGGACTGGGTCGTTTTCCAGCTTTCTGCATCGAACCGTCTGGATGACCGTATTTGCGTATACCGACCGTTGATCTGGTAAGCCTCCATTCATTACTGACCTATAGCAGTGAAGGGTCCACGTGGTCAAGCACTATTTTTTGTTTGAACAAACAATGATCAACCACACTTTTTGTTGTTCACTCACATAGGACATTATTTATACTGTGTAGCCCCACTATACACTTTTTGAATGTTTTCACAATTTTTTTCAAATGTATTGGACTTTTGGATTACTGATGAAGGTTTTTTATTTGTTAATTAACTTTTGAAAATACTTTTTCACTATTGATTTTGACTATAGAGTGTGAGTAGCGCCCACATATGAAAACATGGGGCATTGCCGCGATCGGTAGAGCGAGAGCAATAATTATAGCCCTAGACCCCCTCTATAACTGAAAACATGCAACCTGTAGAATTTATTTAAATGTCTCCTATAGAGATTTTTAAGGGTAAAAGTATACCATTCCGTGAGCGGACGCAATTTTGAGGCATGACATGTTGGGTATCGATGTACTCGGCGTAACATTATCTTTAACAATATAAGAAAAAAAATGGGCTAACTTTACTGTTGTCTTATTTTTTTTTTTTATCAAAAAAGTGTATTTTTTCCAAAAAAAAGTGTGCTTGTAAGACTGCTGTGCAAATACGGTGTGACAAAGTATTGCAACGACTGCCATTTTATTCTCTAGGATTCTTAGAAAAAAAGTGTATAATGTTAGGGGGTTTTAAGTAATTTTCTAGCAACAAAAAAACTGTTTTTAACTTGTAAACCACAAATCTCAGAAAGAGGCTCGGGCCTTAATCGGTTAAACTGCATGGGTTGTTTTACAAGGTGGTTGATTACAATCATTTGAGGTATACTATCTTCTAGTGTCCAGACCTATGAGTCCCAAAACCCCAGAGGTCTGCTTGCTAGGGTTAAATCACTCATTTATGCCGCCTCCCTGTCAAAAAAAAACTAGTTTGACATGGCTCTCAACTGTCCCTTATTTGCAGAGACTGTCCCTCTTATGAGACCAGATCCCACTGTCCCTTGTGGGACAGTGCATGTCTTTTTCTGCAATAAAACGCCTTTCTATTCTTTTATGCATATGGTATCTAGCCGCATCTGTGTTTTTAAGTGGATGTGTCTGATCCTGCTCCTTCAGGCAGGATGCTTCCAGTTTTATTCAGGCACTAGTAGGTTGGCCTTTCTCAGCGTATTTATCTTGGAGGAACTCTTGAATTAACGTTCAGGTCTCAGGGAACCCCTGCTAAAAATGATTATACTTGAAGCTCATGGTGCATTAGCATGATAGTAGGTTGAAAGAAAATAAATCAAATAGAAAAAGTCACATACCTTGGGTATTTGACGCTTTTAATAGATAATTTTGTAACGTCCACCTACTGTTTATGACAAATTCAGTAATAATCTGGAAAAGAAATGAAATGAAAGAAATGAAATAAAGAACAGAAGCAAAATGGAGATGGTGAAACTTGTGGTGTCCCCAGCACTAGTGGTCCATGTAGAAGTTGCCACTTGGTATTATTGATGGTCATTGTAGTATTGGGATATCAATGTGCCACAGCTTAAGGGACTCCCACTAAACTCTGGAGGAACACTGTTTGAGAAAGGTTGAGCTAACCTATTGTCTTCAATCTCTGTAGTTATATCCTTGCAAACCCCAATTTATCCCTCTGTAATGTTCCACAGCAACCTTCTGTGTAAGATCAATGGAACTTAATTCAATGGAAAATCTTACTTGCATGAGCTAAAAAGCTTGAGCTTGTGCCTGATCAATACACAGTTCAAATAATCAAACCTATATGTGCTGTCATATCTATCAAAGGATTTGTAATTCTGTCCACTGACTTTTTTTTATTCATACAGTTTAGAAATCCGTTGGCGTTACTTGCTCACCCCCAGCCTGTTGACTGGACAATTAAGAAGCTGCAAAACACTAATAAGTCATCATTCTGCACACTCTGCCTCACTCTGCTTGTTCTCTGTCAGTACATGCAGCAGAACCCAATTAACTCCTAGGCCTGCCAGAACCATATTTATCCTATTATCGGCTGACTATCCTGTGCTACTCCTTCTTACCATGGTTGACTTGATACCCTTGGTATCACACTAAGGCCTCATTGAGACTAGCAGTAGGGGTGAGGCAAAAATGAGCGGTTGAGCCACGTTCTTGCCGCCTGCTAACCACCCCTAGCCCCTTAATACTTAGCCTTGTGACTGTGGCTAAATTGACTCGACATGTAGCGATCATCAAGCCCAACAAACACTACACACGCAAGTCAATGGGCAAGTGCTACAAATGCCCTCCAACCGCATGCAATTGTTGTAAAAAATGGGGTTCCTCTGGATCACAATCTGGAAACTGCTCGGGCTTCAGAGGCAAGGGAGATTTAGGCACACATCTAATCTACCCTAACAAACCACACAAGGCGCAAGAAGGTGGAGAGGCTGAAAGTTTGCGCACTCTACATGGATACATCTAAAATGGATGCCTAGAAAGGTGGGCCAGACTGTCACTCTGTTTTTTTTATTTTTTTTTATCAGTTCGGTTCTAGGTGTTCTACTTAAGGAAAAAAGGGGGTTTTGGGACTTTGAGGCCAAGACATGAACCATCAAGTGACTCCATCCCTATTGAATAGGTGTTCTAATGCTGAGAGGGTAAACCGAGGTACACACACCCTAATAGCCCAAGAAACTGACAACTTCTGGGGCTGGATGGTGTACCTAGTGGTATTTTTATGTTTAGGACAGTGTGTGTGCCCAGGGACGAATGCCTGGAATGTAGATTTCTTGTGTTCTCTGCATTCATCCCTGGGTGCATTCTGTCTTAAATGTAAGTTATGCTAGGCACACCACCCAGCCTTGTCCAGATGCAGCAGCCTTCAGTCTCTTGTAGAAGGAAATATAATTTTAACTAGAATATATCAGGTTGAAAGCCAGTAATATTTCAAGATATCAGCTCATATTAATTGGATTCCCATGGCTTTCATTAAATGTTCTTCTTTTTTTATTTATTTTTAGCCAGAAAAGTCACTAACATACTAAAAGATACATTAACACATTATTGTTTCAATTGTTTCTTTATTCCAAGGCTCTTATGTGTTACTGTCTATCACACAAAGAAGCAGAAATATGGTATTTTCATTTTCTCATTAGGAAATTAATGATGCAGTGTTTTTTTTCCCTTTTTTTGCTGATGCTCCCACACTTTCCTATTAAAACACAGTAGTAAGTGCTGCATCTTGCTGCGACTCCTTGCAAACAACTCAGAGTATCCTGGTTGTAGCAGTGACCCAAGAAATTACATTGCACTTTACAAAAAAACTGGATGTAAGGACTAATCCGACTGCTGAACTGATTAGTGGGATATCCCAAAAAATGGTTTCATTTTGGATAGAATGGAAAACCAGTTAGAACTTTTAAGGATTTTTTTGCTGTCTCTGTTCCCTCAAATCCTTCCCCACCTCATGGAGAAATGGCTTTTTTTTTTTTTTTTGTCTCTCTCCTTAGAGACGCTCATTAGCTGTTCACTTACTGTTTCTGTGACCAGACAAGAAGTGTGAGGGCATCTTTGAAGCAAACAGCAGGACTCTGTACAGGCCAGTCAAGTTCCTCCACCCCAAACTACGGACCTTGCAGTAAAAACACGCTCATTTTAGTGCATAAACTAAAAATAAAATCAGTCCATTTTTATTTTTTTTAAACTATCAGAGCTCAGCACTTTTGGCATTCATACAGGGGAGATCAGCTGCCTGAATTACTTTTACAAGAAAGTTGGCAGACTGCAGCGCTCCAAAGCTATAGTTTCCAAGAGTTTGTTTACATGTCAGCAGCATGATGCAGCAATGACAGGGTTAAATATAAATGTAAAATGTTTCCATAGTAATGTCTACTTCTATTTTTTTTTTTTTTTTTTATCTTCAGTTGCAGTGCTGCTTTATATTTTGAGCACTATTTGAGGTTCATGTAGTATGTACTGAATGGTTGCATTTGTCTTTGCATGTTGCACACATACAGTACATAGTGATTTGTGGCCAATGTCTAGTTTAATTTGAACACTGATAGAGATGCACAATTAATCATTAAAAATCGTGATCTCGATTCAACCCCCTTGACGATCTCTATTGCAGAGTTTGCCAATTCTTTCATATGACAAGTGGTGAGACTTTTCTGCTCACTCGGCTGTCAAAAGAAAACATTTGGGCAGTCTGCCAGTTCTTATCATGAAACATTTGTAACCAACTCTTCCTCCTTGGATCAAAAGGAAACGTTTTTTGTGTAAAGAAAAAATCCAGGCAGTCTGCCAAGCTTTCAACAACCTGTAAATGCAGGAAGTTTAACCACTTAAAGTCTAAATCTTTTTCTGACGCTTGTTTCTTAAGTTAAAATCAATATATTTTTTTTGCTAGAAAATTACTTGGAACCCCCAAACATTATATATATATATATATATGTGTGTGTGTGTTTGGGGGTTCCAAGTAATTTATATTTATATTTTAGCAGAGACCCTAAGACAGGGATATGCAATTAGCGGACCTCTAGCTGTTGTAAAACTACAAGTCCCATCATGCCTCTGGGTGTCATGCTTGTGGCTGTCAGTCTTGCTATGCCTCATGGGAATTGTAGTTCTGCAAGGAATAAAATGTCAATTGCTGCAATATTTTATGTCACACTGTATTTGCACAGCGGTCTTTCAAATGCATTTTTTTTTAGTAAAAAATACACTGCAATTAATAAAATAAAAAAATAAAAAAAATTAAAACAAAATTTGGGCTAACTTTTTTTTTTTTTTATGTGAAAGATGATGTTACTCCGTGAGAGAATCGTGATTTATCTTCTAAGCAAAAGAAATTGTGATTCTCATTTTAGCCAGAATCGTGCAGCTCTAAACAATAGAAGTAAACCCATGAAATTTCTGAAATGGAGCACTGGAAAACATACTGTAGAATACAGTTTTACATTAATCTTGGTATGCAGCATCTTTACCTTGATCTTTGCACAAGGTTGTATTAAGCATTCATCATAGTCCAGACACACAATGGGCTTGATTTACTAAAACTGGTGAATGTAAAATCTGCTGTGCATAATAGCCAATCGACTTCTAACTTGAGCTTGTTCAAGTAAGCATTGACAAAATCTGGAACCGGATTGGTTTCTATGCAGAACTACACCAGATTTTGCACTATCCAGTATTAGCAACTCGACCCCTATGTCTTAATATAAAATTGCTTGTGGCAGGTTATAAAAACAACCTCTCAATCACAGATACTACCACTCTGGAGCTCCCCAAATACCTAGTTCTTCTGGGTATGGGACCTCTTGTCACATAGGGAGAAAGAGTAAAAAAACATAACGCTGTAAACTCTGACCCCTTCCAACATGGAGTTTACACAGTGTTGGATTCCTGGCACTCAGAGGAACTGGGTGGTGGGGGGAGAGCTCAGAAGGTGCAGATGGAGGGTTGTTCTTACAAGAGAACATGTTACTTTGCCCTAATGGACTTCCTTCTAAAATCTGCCAAAATGACAAGAAGGAGAAGCTACCCGACTGCTCCAGTTAAACCCCCCCCCCCCCCCTCAAAATCCTACAATTGCCTATCCCAATTTCTCATAGATTTTCACTGTGCAACCCACTGGGAGCATATATAAATGGTGGAACAAAAGTCTCATACAGAATCCATACATGCATTCATTCAGAAAAACATTCAGGGGCTGAAGGAGAGGTACTATATACGCTTTTAAACGTACATTGACCTGTACAAGGTCCTTTTTAATCTACACTTAATATTTGCTGGAATGGCGAGTAGAGCTTCTTGGTCCATTTTGTTCTTGCTATTTGAAATATCTGGTCAACAAAGACTTAATTTTAGATTGTACTCCATGGGTGCTGAACCTTTTGGCCCTCCAGCTGTTGCAAAACTACAAGTTCCATGAAACATTGCAAGCCGCTGACAGTTACAAGCATGACTCCCAAAGGCAGAGGCATGGTGGGACTTGTAGTTCTGCAACACCTGGAAGGCCACAGATTGAGCACCCATACTCATTGTCGCCTCAAAAAAACTCCTTGCACATTTGTTGTTGTTCATGTGCACTAGTTGCCAACCACAAAAAACTCCACTTCAAAGGATTGTTAACGAGAGGGTACAAACTAAGGTATACTTGTTGCTGAGGTAAACCTGAGCCTTGATGAAGATAATGATCTTGCCTACTGGAGAGAGATCAGAGTAGTTGGGGGATGTTGTCCCTTCCCTAGAATCGGTTTTCACTGAGCTCTGCAGAGTGTAACTAACTTCAGCTATATGCCCCGCAAGACAAACTGCATAAATTGTGGACTTTGAAAGAATGTAGATAAGAGCTGGATGCAGATAAACAGGTACAACTTATGCAGGAGGATTTGTTTCATCTCCATGTATCATCTGAGGCTAGTCACTTCACTGAGTATATTAGAGGGTTTACAACCACTTTAATACTTGCTTTAAAGTGATTATAAAGGTTTGTTTTTATTTAAATACCAAACATGTTATACTTCCCTGCTCTGTGCAAGGGTTTTGCAAAGGGTGGCTCTGATCTTCCTTTTCTGGGCTCCTCCTCTTTAGTGCCCCCACGAAGAACTGCTTTCATGGGGGCACTCGTGCAGGCACGCTCCCGAGTCCTGCTGCTGCGTCCATTGACAAAGACAGCAGGACTTGGCCCTGCCCCCCGGCTCCCGTGTCACTGGATCTGATAGCAGCGGGAGCCATTGGCTCCCGCTGCTATCAATCTATCCACTGAGGTCCCAAGACCGTGGTTGTGGCTGCTGTGCTCATCCCAGTCGCTGGAACGTTCAGGCTCAGGTAAGTAAAAGGGGGAGGTCTGGGGGGTAGCTGCAGCACAAAAGGTTTTTCACCTTCATGCATTAAGGTGAAAAACTGAGGGTTTACAACCCCTTTAATGCCTTTTGAGAGTAAATTTTCTTCTTCTTCCTTCTCTTTTTTTTAATTTTTTTATTTTTTTTTGTGCTTCATTTTGCTAAAAAGCTTCACCTGGCTACTGTAAGTGCAAAACTGCATTTTGTTGTCCGTCATTAGAGAATTTTAGGGGCTGCCATTTCTGACTTTCTGAATATGCTAGCAGCCTGGCTGCCATACTAATCTACTTCTTTTGAGTAAGAGCAAGCCATAGAAGATTTTATTTATTTTATTTGCTATAGTGGAAGGAAAGAGAATTGTTTTGATTCCACCATCGATGGATTCAGTGGGGGGAATCCCTCCCACGGTGCTATTGTGCTCTGCCGGCAGGGAGCCTTTCTGGTCCGCAGAACACAATGATTACTGCTAGTGACTATAGCCATAATTGCATGTAAGAAATCCAACAGGATGGTTGTACCCAATTCTATGATTGAACTTGGGTACAATCAGCCTGCCCATAGATCCCGCTGAACCGGCCGACAGTCAATCCATCTATGGCCGGTTTTACTGATCTGGAACAGTATGAGGATCAGATAAGTTGGTGTAAATTTAACAAATAACCATACGCTGGGTCATAGACTCTCTATATGGAAGAAAGAGAGAGTAAGTATGATAGACAGGAAATCTGCATTTTTAGAAGATTATGCTATATCAAGATGGGCATTTTAAGCACCTGCCATGTTACTCTTCATCATGGTTAAACAAAATGTTCTTTAGATATACAAAGAACTCTACACACAGGAGTATTCTATTATTTGCTGTGGTCAATTGTTTGTTTATACAATTTTCCATCTTTTCTGTTTCCAAAAAAAATTGCATTATCGTGTAGCATTGGTTGCAGACAAGCTCCTGTATCTAACGACCTGCTTTTAAGATCTTTAGTTTAAGAGTTTACCAATTTAAAGATCAGGGAGAGGGCAATTAGATTGTAAAAGAATTGCAATGATCTTTCCAGTCTACAATGATTTTTTTTTTTCCTGTCAAATGCATGATTGATAAAGATGATTTAAATGTTCATTATGGGGAAAATGAGTTAAGGAAGTTTCTTTGCAAGCAAACCATTAAGTTACAGCAACATCATAACATAAAACGCCAATTAACTTGAGCTGTTTATAATTTTATTCTTGTACTCATAAACGCTAACATTGTGAGCATTATGAACCAATAAAACAGAAGACCCTATCAAAACAACAACAACAACCAGACTATTTTTGTTGGATATTGTTACTAAAAACTAAATCCACACTGTCGTATGATACAAATATTTAAAGGGGAAATTTACAAAGCTTCATGAGATGGTCTTCATCAAAATGTTCACTTAAAGTGGTTGTAAACCCACAAAAAAACACAAGACAAAGGCACAATGAGCTAGTATGCATAGCATACTAGCTCATGAAATACTCGCCTTAGATTGAAGCCCCCGCCGCGGTCCTGGCACACTGCTTTGTGCGGTGACATGCCTCCCAGAGGTACTTCCGGGTATCGCGGGCTCCGGCACTGATTGGCCAGAGCCGCGATGACATCACTCCCGCGCAGGTAATGGAACATCAGCTGAAGCAACGGCATGAACGAGCCGTTGCTTCAGTGCGCATGTGCCGATGATGTTGGCACATACTGATACAGGGGATATCTCCTAAACTGTGCAGGTAGCACGGTAGCTACAGGTAAGCCTTATTATAGGCTTACAGTTACATAAGTAATGTATTGGCAGATGTGTCTTTTCGAAATGTGTGAGTTGAGAGAGATCAGATAAACGAATAGACAGATCTAAAAACTAAATTCTTTCATGATCCCACACATAGGTCAGTCTGATGTTCTGATCATTAACATTAAGGAAGTCCATAAAATCCCTAAGGGAATGCTCGTCACCTCTCCATATCATCAGGACATCGTCTATGTCCATGGCCCAGGTACATAGGCGCACCATAGACAACTTCCTCCTCCCAGAGCCCCAAATGAAGGCATGCATATGCCGGGGCCCAAGGTGCTCCCAAGGATGTCCCTTTTATCTGCTGAAAGAAGGTTGACAAAAATTGAAAAAATGATTATTGAGAACGAACGTCAACAGCTCAACTATAAATTCATTCTGTGGGCCACACAGTGGAAAGTGCTTATCAAGGAAAATCTCTATTGCCTTAATCCCCCATTCATGTGGGATCGATGTATATAGGGATTCAACATCGATCCCCACAAGTAACAATCCCTCTTGAAGGTCGATTCCAGCTATCTGCCTCAGAACGTGCCCCATATCCTTCACATATGATGCCAAGTTTGTCACCATATCCATATGACTGCTCAGCAAGAGCCTGGAAGCTAAGCTGGAAAGGACACCAGGTGAATCCACACTCATACGGTATCGCCGGACCGGTTGCAAGATACTGGTATCGTATGGGAGTTCTCTAATTTCATCCTTCAATTTCAACCAAGTCTGTGGCAGAGACTTTTCATTCTAAAGTTCTACAACCAAGTCTATGGCAGAGACTTTGCTTTATCTGAATCACCGGTCGGTTGCCAAATTCACAAAAAGGAGATTTATCCGATAGTTATAATATCCAGTTGCGAATGGCTATTCCCTGGATTGCATAGAGAGAGACATTCAAGTGTCAGCAGTTCCAAGAGTATCTGAGCTTTCCTACCCATACCCTCTATTCCCTACTGAGAGACTGTTCTGTTCAATGTTTAGAAAATAAAAATCCCTAAAGTGGATCCAGTGTCAGTCTCTGTAGTTCGTTGGGCCATCTACCTCGGGAAAACCCCTAGATACACACAAGGTCAAGAAGCCCAAAAATAACCAGCTGCTCCTTCGGGGGTCATTGCTACACTTGCGTGCTCAATGGCATGGGGGCGGGTGGGGATACTGACCCCAAAACACTTTTTACCTTAATGTGAAGAATGCTTTACAACCACTTTAACTGTATCTGAGCACCACAAACGGAAAACACTATTAAATGCATTTTTCTTTTATTACATCAGGGGACACAGAGCCATAGCAATAACTATGTGGGTTATATCGGCATATCAGGTGCTGGACACTGGCACGCCTCTTAAGGCGTGAACTTCCCCCATATAACCCCTCCCATTACTGGGAGTCCTCCGTTTTTTTTTTTCGCCAGACACTTCCCTGTTTAAAGAGGAGGAAGGGGGGGCCGGTTTCACTGGGGGCATGGCTAAATGGCGTCAGACGCGGCCACACATGGAGGAAGTAATGTAAGCTATACAAGAAAAGCTGCAGTCTGGCGGTGGAGGGACAGAGCAGAGTGGTTGCTGGTCAGGTTTGGTGACACAGCCATCCCCCTTTTGTTGACAACATTGTACTGTATAGCTAGGACTAATAGCAGCTTTTGTACTGTACTATAGCCCAGCAAGTGTAACATTCTTTTGCTGGTAGTACCGCTGCTTTGTACTGTAAGCTATGAGTGACAAAGGGACCAGGAACTCCTCTAAGGGTTCTAAGGGGTTAATGGTATACAACAAACTAAAAACCCTTCCAAAAGAATGTCTTCCTCTGAGAGGTATAAAGAAAATTATGGCCAGTTGGATGAGCTGTCAAGGGTAGAACACTTTTGTCCCTGTGTATTTCATACAAACAGGTTTTTTTCTTCTACCATTAAAAAGATTATTGCTATGATGTCTCTCCAAACATAGCAGATTCCCATCTAGCCCTCTGAGCCCTTTTGTTGAGGTGCAGGAGGCTGGGGATCAAGTAGATCTTCCCAAATATTGGAAGATACTACTTTTTCCTCTTCGGAGGATCCTAACAGGGAGGGAGTAGCCGCACAAGTCAGGTGTTTGTCTACTCCCTTACTTAACCCTTTTGTTGCCTGCAGCACAGGCTCTTGAGGTATCTACCTCTAAAAGGGTTCGTTTGAACCTCACGGGGGATGTTTTTCCTATTCATGCATAGCTATGTATTTTGAATGGGAACATTTTTATGAAAGAAATGGGGGGGTTCCAGCTATTAATGCTGCAATCGCCTCGGTGAGCAGAGTCTCACATGTCCAGTAGATAATGCACTGATGTTAAAGAGGAAGTAAACCCTGATGAGTTTACTTCCTCTTTGATTCCCTGCAAAGGTAAAGCATAATGGACTACTATGCATCCCATAGTAGTCCATTATGTGTCACTTACCTGACACAGGAGCCAGCGAAGTCACCGCTGTCCCCTGTAGTCCGGAGCATCCATCTTCTCGGTGGGTCTCGCTGCTCCGCTGCTGTCATTCGTCGAAGCCGTGATGACGTCACTCCCGCACAACATGCGCACGGGAGCCGCCACTCGTGGCATATGGGCGTTGACTGCGGCGCGCTCAGTGCGCCTGCGCACTGCTGTCTATGGCGCATGCGCCATAGACAGCGGTGCCTGTCTTTCGGCAAATATCTCCTAAACCGTGTAGGTTTAGGAGATATTTCTTGGACCTACAGGTGAGCCTTAATCTAAGCTTACCTATAGGTCAAAGTTGGTTGTAAGGGTTTACAACCACTTTAAAGGATCCAGCAAGTTAAGGTTGGATTTTCCTTTTAAAGACAAAATGTCTTTTGCAGTTTTGGCTGCAATTGGAGTAGCTCAGTCCATTAACCCTTTAACGTCTGCTCTATTTTGGTGAAGCACATTTTGAGTCAGGCCAATGCATTTGAATGTGGACTCCAAGGGGTTAAGGAACAGGTGTGAAATACCTGAAAGTTCTGCCTGATCAACAGACCCGGCAAGGGGCTGGTGTATTTTGACACACTGTGTCTCACAGATGCTATGAAGGACTCGATCGTTTAAGCCCTATGGCTTATACTTTGGACTAGTGGATTTTTGCAGAGGTCCATGGCTGAGATATTGATCAGCCAAAGCACCAGGTGAAAAACCCTTAGCCAGTCTGTGTCCCTTCCTAGGGTATGACTATTTAGAGTGGATAAGTACATACAAAAGGGGTAAAGCTCTCTTTACCAGTAAAAGGAGGTTCAAACAGTTCTGCTTTTTAATCGTGCAGCCTCTCCTATGCTTGGGGTATCTGCCTTTAGGCAGTCTCGATGGTCTCAGTCATCAGGTTCAGGAGAAAGTTCCCAGGGGCAGCACCAGGATCTTGGGGGCAGAAAGCCCATAAAGCAGAATGCTAAGGCTTTCTCATGAATGAGCACCCCCACTCGTTTGGGTGAGTGGAAAAGGTCCTGCGATTCTCAAAGTCTGGCAGGAACAATGTTAAGAGCAGAGGGATTTCTGTAATCTTTTTCTCTAGGTTACATCTAGAGTTTCAAGAGCCCAGATGGCCCAGTCGGCTTTCGATCTGAGGGTCCGGGGTTCGGGTCCTGTTTGGTGCCTGTGGGGTCCTTGGAGCTGCTGATGCAGCAGTCTTTATGCAAGAGTGTCCGTCTCCTCAAAGAATGCTCCTAAGGTTCCAGAGATTTAAAAAAAAAAGAAAAAGAGAAGTTTTTCTCTGGCCTCTGGATCAGCTGTTATCCCGGTCGGTGATATCAGAGATTCCCTTAGTGGAACAGGTTTTTTTTGGCTCAAACTTTTTAAGGTCCCAGAGCCAAACAGAGAGGTAAGACCCATTCTAGATCTCAGAGATCTGAATCGGCAGTTGAACATCCAATCCTTTCTTAATTCGATCAGCTGTGTCCATCCTGCAAGGAGAGGAGTTGCATACCTCCATGTGCCAAAGTTTCCGCTTACCAGAAATTTTGGTTTGAAATATAAAATTATTTTTTCAATCGTGGCACTGCCATTCGGCTTAGCCACAGCACTAAGAGTGTTCTGAAAGGTTCTGGCACCTCCTTTAGCAAGGTTAAGGGCTCAGGACATAGCGGTCCTAGCCTATTAGAAGATCTACTTTTAATAGATCATTCAGTCTCGGGTCTAAAACCAGAGTCTGATCTCAGCTGTAGATATCTGAAATCTCTAGGTTGGATTTTCAGCCTAGGAAGATTCTCCTTAAAACCATCAAGGAGGTTACTTGGGGGCTGGTTATAGATACCATACAGAAGAAGGTATTCTTACCCCAGACGTAAATCGGTTCCATTGTAGGACTAATTCAACTTATCAGGATAAAGGAAAATTCCTTCATTTGGCTGTAGGAGATTTTTAGGGGAAATGGTGGCCTCCTTCAGGACTGTCCCTTACACGCAATTTTATTCAAAGACTGCTTCAAGACACCATTCTGTTGGTCTGGAATAAAGAGGATTCAGGCCTTGTTTGTTTCCAATACGCTTGGCTCCCAACATAGGTCAGAGCCTAAATTGGTGGTTATCCAGCAGGAGGGAAAATATTTATCCTGCAAGGTGTTAACAGATGCAGGGTACATCAAAGAAAATAATTTTATAGGTAAGCTGTTTTAAAAATCCTATTTTTTATATTTGTAGATGAACGCACCCAACTAGCCATGTCTCCATGTTTGTTTTTGTTTTGTTTTTTGCAGGTGTAAGCAAACTTGGCCCTCCAGCTGTTTTGAAACTACAAGTCCCATGAGTCATTGCAAAACCCTGGCAATCACAGGCATGACTCCTAGAGGCAGAGGTATGATGGGATTTGTAGTTTCACCAAAGTTGGAGGGCTGAGGTTGCCTACCCCTGATGTAGCATCTACTTCCTGGAAGCTATCTGCCCTTGGCTCAGATATGCAGGCAGGAGGGTGTACTTAGCTGAGAAAGCCCCTTCTCTCCAGATGCAAGAAAGACCCCCAGGATGTATGACATAACTTTGTCCTAGACCAGAAACCAATTGGTTGAACTAGATAAGCTTGTGTTCTTGCTTCTTCGTCATCTTCTTTCTTCTTATTCTTCTTTTGTTTAAAACCAGTAAATTGACTTTCCATAAATTTTCAACAGTGTTTCCATGGTACTGATCACCTGGTGTCTGAAGTTATGAATCACAAAGCAATATAAATTTTAACCACTTCAATACCGGGCACTTAAACACCTTCCTGCCCAGACCAATTTTCAGCTTTCAGCGCTGTCGCATTTTGAATGACAATTGCGCGGTCATGCTACACTGTACCCAAATGAAATTTTTATAATTTTTCCCCCACAAATAGAGCTTTCTTTTGGTGGTATTTGATCACCTCTGGGATTTTTATTTTTTGCTAAACAAATAAAAAAATACCGAAAATTTTGAAAAAAAAAAATGTTTTTTTTTGTTTCAGTTTCAAAACTTTGCAAATAAGTAAGTTTTCTCCTTCACTGATGGGCACTGATGGGGTTACACTGATGGGCAATGATAAGGCGGCACTGATGAGTTGGCACCAATGAAGGGGCACTGATGAGGTGGCATTGATAGACACCGATATGTGGCACTGATAGGCGGCACTGATGGGTGGCACTGATGGGCGACACGGATGGGCACTGATAGGTGGCACAAATTGGCACGGATTGGCATGGATGGGCATGGATAGGTGGCACAGGTGGGCATGGGTTAGGCGGCACAGGTGGGCATGGGTTAGGCGGCACAGGTGGGCATGGGTTAGGCGGCACAGGTGGGCATGGGTAGGCGGCACAGGTGGGCATGGGTAGGCGGCACAGGTGGGCATGGGTAAGCACTGATAGGCGGCACAGATGGGAACTGATAGGCGGCATTGTATTATAAAATATTATACTAATGGATGCCAATCAATAATGCATGCCAATCAGTGATGCCCATTGTGGGCACTGATTGGCATCCATTGTGGCACTGATTGCAATCCCTGGTGGTCTAGGGTGGCATACCTTTGTCCTTGGCATCCCTGGTGGTCTAGTGGCGTCCCTGGTGGTCCAGTGTGGGCATCCTCGGGGGGGCTGTGCTGATAATCGATCAGCACAGACCCCCCTGTCAGAGGAGCAGCCGATCGGCTCTCCTCTACTCGCGTCTGACAGACGCGAGTGAGGAAAAGCCGATCACCGGCTTTTCCTATTTACACTGTGATCAGCCGTGATTGGACACGGCTGATCACATGGTAAAGAGTCTCCGTCGGAGATTCTTTACCGAGATCGTAGTTGCCGGGTGTCAGACTGACACCCCGCAACAACGATCGCCGCGATGCGCGCCCCCGGGGGCGTGCAGCGGCTCATAATCCTGATCACGTCATATGACGTCCGGTCAGGATTATGAAACCACTTTGCCGCCGTCTATTTGCTATAGGGCGGGTGGCAAGTGGTTAAACTCCAAAGCCACTCCAAATTCTACACAGGGGAGTACCTCCTCATCACACCACATCATTTCTAAATGCACTATATCATATGCCAGGAACCCCCATTTGACAGCAGATTTCTAATTATAGAGGTTGTACAAAAATATCTTCAAAGTCATAATTATCATACAAAGGGAGTTTATTCTTCCATTCTTTGAAGCTACTGCATTTCATTAATCCATTCCCCCAGGCTTGGTGGAGAAGACTTCCAATGTCTTGGTATAATTAATCTAGCAGCTATCAGAAAAAAAAAGTAAAAGACCCTCTATAGCATAATTTATATGGAAAAATGGACAACAGTACTATTTGAGAACCTGATATATGATCATATATGTCGAAATATAGCTGACCAAAGTGATGTAGTAATTGGACATGACGACAATTTGTAGTAATCAAAGAAAACTTCCATCTGTCTCCATGATATATTGTGTTGGGAATTCACTTTGAAAAACACCCCCTAACATTTCTATCCATAGCCATTTTTTGGGTTAGGGTAGATGGTTGATGTAGTCAGGGCCAAAACTATGGAGAGCGACGCATCAAGGAGGGCACCGCCAGGGGTTCCATCACCCTCACCCGCACTGGGAAGCGCTGCTCTAAGGGTGTCACTGCTGCCCAGGCAGCACCCACTGCATAGTTTGCCAAATATTGGAGAACGAAATAGGGGGAGAGTGCACAGGTGCACTAACGCTGAATTGCTCTGCTCCTCTCGCCCGCCAGCACTATAGCTCAGGCCAGGAGGGTGTGCTTAGCTGAGAAAGCCCTTCTCCGGATGAAAGACTCCGGTGATTGTATGACATAATTTTGGCCTAGGCCAAAAACCAGGAAAGCACTTGAACAAGTATTACAAAGGTGTGGAATTCTTTTTCACATGAGCTATTTTTACCATTGAAAGTCTTTATATTAAGCTGTGTGTAATCTTCATTTTATATTAAGCTGAAATTGCTGTTTTTATGCTTTCCTTCGTAAACATTGCATTAAAGCAGAGGTTCACATAAAAATTTAACCTCTGCTTTTTGGGACCCCCCCCCCCCCCTCCGGTGTCACATGTATTTGCACTCACTTTCGGGCATAGACTCCCACAGGAGTTATGGCGTTTCCTGTCCTGCCGCGCTGTCTGCTGGGACACACACAGGTCCCAGAGACAGCACAGACCATTCTCATTGCGCTGCGCAACTCGTGCATGCGCGATAGGGAACCAGAAAGTGAAACTGCAACGCTTCACTTCCTGATTCCCTCACCAAGAATGGCACGGGCAGCAGCCAAGAGCCGAGCGATTGCTTGGCTTCAGCTACCGACATCACTGGAATCCAGGACAGGTAAGTGTCCATTTATTAAAAGTCAGCAGCTGCAGTATTTGTAGCTGCTGGCTTTTAATAATTTTGTTTTAGGTGGACTCCCTCCTTTAAGGGCACTTTCATACTGACAGTGCCGGGCGTCCGCTGTATTTTACTATCGTTTTTGCAGCGGTTGTTGGCCGGGGGCGCTTTTAACCCCCGCTAATGTCCGAAAAAGGGGTTAAACTCCCCCCCATAAAGTGCCACTGCAGTGGCGCATTGGCGGCTCTGCCCATTGATTTCAATGGGTAGGGGCGCTTTAAGAGCGCTCCTACAGCGCCTCAAAGATTCTGCTTGCAGGACTTTTTTTTTTTTTTTTACCATCCTGCAGTGAGTGAGAGGAGAGGCTCTTTACAGGCACTCTGCATGCACTATTTTTAGCGCTATAGCGCCTGTAAAGCGCCTCAGTGTGAAAGCAGCCAAAAACTCACATGTAATGCTGCCCAGAAGCTTATTATGGATAATATAACATGCTTGTGGTAAATTAAATGAATCTATGCAATTCAACCTTTTGGAAGTCAGAAAAAATATCGCACAGTAACGAAAAAACACAAACCTCGTGCTTCGCAAATTTACTCGTAAATGTTCAAGTTGCAAACTGAGATCATTTATATTGAAGGTAAGGCATTTAATCTATCTGAACATTTTGTCCAAGTGAAAAAAGAATTTTCCCAGTGGAAATTGTCAGTGGTAAATGGCTTTTCTAATCCCTGTAACTGGAGCGTCTGCAGGAGAGCTTACCAACTTACTGGCTGGATCACCAGGTGAAAATAATTGAGACAAAAAAAAAAACTGCAGCCATAACATCTAAGCCCTTGTACACACGGTCGGACATTCTGACAACCAAATCCATTGGATTTTTTCCTACGGATTTTGTCCAAAACTGTTGCATACATACGGTCGGACAAAGTTGTCGGAAAATCCGATCTTTCAGAACGCGATGACGTAATTTCGTTACGATGGGACTACGTTCAGACTAGTAGCCAATAGCTTTAATGTAGGAATTTGATCTTAGCATGTGTGGCACTTTGTCCGATCCGAATTCTCTACACATGATCGGAGTATGTCCTATCAGACCAGTTTGTCGGAAAATATTTCCAGCAAGTTGGAAAATTTGGTCCGACGGATATTCCGACGGTAACAGTCCGATGGAGACCACACACAGTCGGATTATCCGAAAAAACGGTCCGTCAGGACACATTCCGACGGATTCTCTGACCGTGTGTACAAGGGCTAAGAATTGGTAAGGTGCAATATAATGTTTGCTTTTGGGTTAAACACTGATTTAAGTGTTTTTTTTTTTTTTTTGCGTAAACACCAAATACATTTCCTCCTAATGATTAATTGCAAACCTTAAATGTCTTATTAAATGTTCAGTTAGGAAGACTGTTCGGGATACATTGTTAATATCAGCGTAATGGCCAGGATGACCATAAGCTTGGAAGGCAATAAATCTACTTAAAGATGAGACTAAAAGCTCAGGATAAAGGTTAATGATACAGTACTGGATCTGTGCTATCTTTTATTGCCCGCTGATTTTTCATGTTGAAGTTGCCGCAATAAACTCACTAGTGGGGCCTTCCTCCCATCCCCCAGGCCTTATAGCAGCTGCCTTGGCTGATCTGGCTATAGTTATGCTACTGTAGCCAGTCATTGCGGTAGGAGGTGGTGACACAAGACTGTGTTTCCCTTTAGGGCCAGGAAATATAAACCAGCTCTAATTGGATTTTAAGTTCTTGCTCTATATGCATCCAGCTTTAACTGCAGTGCCTAGCAGTTCAATTCTGTAGACACAACATAAGCGAAAATATAACATTTTGTGCACTCCCTCTTATCTCCAGTAGTCGTGTGGTGTCAGAAACCATGAATCGGACTGAGACAGAAGTACAGTTAAATCACACTTGTTTAATAAAGTAAAAACAACAAACCTAGTCAAAACATAGCCAGAGTTCAGTAACCAGTATGGATAGTCGGCCAAGCCAAAAGTCAGGGATCAAAGTAGTCGAACAGCAAGCAGGATCAGGAGCCAGAAGGGATGACAGTAAAGCAAGTCTTTAAACAGGAATGCAGGAGAAGTTTCTTGTGATGTTAACCAAGGCGAAGGCAGCGACCCTCTGGACTGGATGGCTTAAGTAGGCAGGACTGACGAGCAGGATATGAGCAACAGCTGAGTAACTGTGAAGAGAGATGGGAGTTGGCAATTAGCCGACAGCTGAGCGGTCATCTCAGAAAAAGGAAGGGCTGAGCCCAGCCCTGACATGTGGACACCTCCATGCCAGATACAATCAGAAGCCAAAATTGTGACTTTTTCTTTGTTCTCTTCAGCTTCTAGTTTTTACTTTCCAAACAAAATGTTGCAACATCTGCAAGTCCGCACTACTGTCATGTTTGGAGGGGGAGTTTCGTGTAGTTAGGGGTCATGTGCCTGGCGGTGTCTGTATTAATTAGCAAATTCTGTTATGAGTCAGTGCAGTTTCTATATATAGTCCTACATACCATATTTTCATGTGGGATAAGCAAACCTGAAAACTGACATTCCTACTGGTGTGTGTGATGTTGATATGCCTGAGGAAAATTCTTTCTAACTACCAGTTTGGGCAGGAACAGCCAGTTGCTTACATGCGTTGCTTTTAGAATCCAATCTAAGCCTAAAAGGTGAGGACGAAGAGTCTGACATTGGGGTTCTACGGAATTCAAGTTGAAGACCAGAATTATTTTCTTAACCACTTCAGCCCCGGAAGGATTTGCCCCCTTGCAATTCGGCACTGCGCTCGCTTTAACTGACAATTGCGTGGTAGTGCGACGTACCTAAACAAAATGTATGTCCTCCTTTTTTTTTTTTTTTTTCCACAAATGGAGCTTTCTTTTGGTGGTAATCGAACACCTCTGTGGTTTCTATTTTTTGCGATCTAAACAAAAAAGACCATTTTGAAAAAACACGATATTTTGTATTTTTTTTTTTCTCAGTTTAGGCCGATATGTATTCTTCTACATATTTTTGGTAAAAGAAAATTGCAATAAGCGTATATTGATTGGTTTGCGCAAAAGTTAAACCGTCTACAAAATGGGGGGGGATAGAGTTGTAATTTTTTTCTGTTTCTTTTTACTAATAATGGTGGCGATCTGTGATTTGTGTGTTGGTTTTAGTTTTTTGTTCAGGACTGCGATATTGCATTGGTCAGATCGGACACTTATTTTTTTTCTTTTCTTAGATCTTTTCCAGGATCCTTTCTTCTATTATTATGTAATATATATACAGTTCTTTTAATCTTTGACACCAGAAGTTTATATATTTTTTTTTTTTTAAAGCTCACTGTCCTTAATTAATTCTAATTTACTTTTGCTTTTATTTTTTTATTTATTATTAACATTAATATATTAATCATAAGCATTAAATCTTACTTCCATCTTGCATTCTTCAATGCTGTTTTCTCTCTCTCTCTTTTTTTTTTTTTTGCCGTTGCTCGCTTTACTGTGTCCTCGGGTCCCTCTGGCGCTTTAAACAATTAGTCCTGGGCTCCCCTAAGGATTTTTGCTCTCTGCCTCCTGTTACGGGCACCCCCGCTGCTCCCTTCGGGGTTTCTCCTGATCCCCGCCTGGATCCTCCAGGACCGCCGCCGCGTGGACGGTCAAACGGCTATCGGCATCGGCTGCCGGCTTCCGCCCATGCACTGATGCCCTCGCCGGACCTACTCCACCTCCTCGGCTCAACTACGTCCCATTCCGCGGCGCTCCACAGGCTGGCTCCACAGGCTGGCTCTACAGGCAGGCTCGGGTCTCCTCACTCCACCTCCGCCAGAGCCCCAATGATCCACCGCAATGATCCACCGCAGGAAGGCACAAGCATTCACAGCAGGCCCACAAGTATGTCAGCGTTCAGATTAGCTCTTTCCCAACCGAAGGTAAAGCATGCTTTCCCCACCTGGATACAAGCTAGGGTAGCGTCCTAATCTATCCAGCCATATACTCCAAGCCAAAGCAGCAGCAGCAGCATTAGGTCTACTCTACGGAACAGCCATCTCCACCAGCAGCTCCGCCCCCCAGATCAGACACTTTTGACACTATTTTCGGACCATTGGCATTTATACAGCGAGCAGAGCTAAAACTAGCCATTGATTACTGTATAAATGTCATTGGCAGGGAAGGGGTTAACACTAGGGGGCGATCAAGGGGTAACTGTGTTCCCTTGATGTGTTCTAACTGTAGGGGAGGACAGAGATCGGTGTTCATTCTTAGTATGTTCATACTTGGTGTGAACATACGATCTCTCTCCTCTCCCCTGAGAGAAGCATGATTTGTGTGTTTTACACACACAGATCTTGGTTCTCGCTCCAGTGGTCATCGCGCCCACCAGGCATGCAAATGGGCTCCAGGGGGAGGCACCAGGTGTGTGCGCACCTGCTGTCTTAAAGGAGTGACGTACAGCGACTTGCCCACCCGAGCCAACCTGCTGCAGTATAACTGCGGTGGCTTGTCTGCTAGTGGTTTAAAAAAATGCTGTATTTGTTCTAAAAGCATTATTTATTTGGAAATGCCTTTGATGCAGTCTGCTTGGTAAAATTCTTTCTTTACTCCTGCAATTTTCACTTTGTGGCTAGTCATCTTCCCACACAATCTTTGCAAGGGAAACAGTTTGGCTGGGCTGTTTCCTAGTGTGCACAGCACCATGACATCTTCCCAGAACCCCGTCCCTGGTGGTTGTATCCTTCCAATGCAGCTGATCACAGATCGAGATAAAGGGCCAATCACAGCAGCCCTTTACCATGTGATCAGCTGTGCCCACTCACAGCTGATCACATTGTAAACAGACTTGCTGGTTATCAGCAGTGCTTTCATCATGCGCTGTCAGTGTGAGGAAAGGAGAGCTGGTAACCACTGATTCTGACAGGCAAATTTATACTGGTAATCGGTGCCACCTCATCAGTGCAGCCTCATAAGTGAAGAAGAAAATCTACTTATTTGCAAGATTTTCTAACAAATTCAGAGAAAAAAAATTCTTTCAAAATTATTATTATTTTTTTTGTTTAGCAAAAATAAAAGCCCCAGTGGTTATTAAATACCAAAAGAAATCTCAGAAAAAAAAATTATAAGGCCTCATGCACACTGGAGCGCATAAAAACGCCAGAAGCGTTGCTGTGTTTAAAAACGCAAGTTTTTCTGTGTTTTTTCTGCTTGTTTACATCAGCGTTTTTTTTAGCCTTTATAGCAAGAAAACACTTATTTGCTAAAGCTATGGGATCAAAAATTCCGGTTAGCTATGTTTTACTGCGTTTACCGGTGTTACAGCTTTTACAGCTTAAAAACTCCTCTCAAAAACCAATAGTTCTGTTTTGTTTTTTCCCAGCCTGAAAACACTAATAACGTCCTGTGCATGCATGGACACATAGGATAACATTCTGGGGCATTTACTGGCTGTAGAGCAAAATGCCATAAGCCAAAAACCACAGCTGTAAAGTCCAGTGTGCATGAGGCCTAAAAATGTCATATGAGTACAATGTTGCATGACAGCGCAATTGTCATTCAAAGTGCAACAGTGCTGAAAGCTGAAAAAAATTTGCCTGGACAGGAAGGGGATGAAAGTGCCTGGTATTGAAGTGGTTAACATTTGAAAACCAAAAAAAAGTGCAACTCTGCTGCTTACCCACAGCAGAGCTAATGTGTTTGAGAGAGATTTTAATTTTATTTACATTTTTTTTTTTTTTTTTTTGTTATTCACATACATAGACACGCATGCACAGAAATTCAGTTCCTTTTGTGCACACAGTATTTCACATATGTGAAGCAGCTCACAATAATTATAAAGAGAAGATGCACAAAGGTAAAATTAAATGTCCTTGTCTTCCTATGTGTGGTTCAGCTGTATTTGTCACACAGCACTTTGCATGCATGAAAATAAGCAATGAAATCCAAGCCATGCATTTTTCCAGTACTCCTGTGCCAATTTTTTTTTTTTTTTTTTCTTTTTTTATACTCTCCAAGTACAGTCCTTAGGACTTCTACATATAGAGAATCATCCTTGTCTTTTCTCCTTTTGCCAACATAAGCTATTAGCTATGGTAAATGGGATTTTTTTTTCTAGCATTCAGTAGGGTGTGCTCACATCTGGTGCTACAAGATCAAAAAGAGCCACTTATTATGGGAAGCTGTGCTGGTCAACTAAATAATGGTCATTAGTTGTGATCTGGATGTTGTTGAGCAACACACTGCCATAGCCTGGAGGAGCCATTTGTGTTTTACAGCAAACATAAATGGACCCTGTCGCCAGAAGATTCATTTCACAACAATCATCTCCTAAGATTATATGTGCGTTTGTTTTAAAAAAAAAAATAAATAAATTATTACGTGCATATTTTATACATGGTTTTTACTTGTAAAAGGTTTCCTTGTGTACACATCCAAAAGCCCCAAGACTGTTGCTTGGTGCCCCCATCTTGGATATGTCAGCAGCTCCAGCAGACTCAGAGTTGTCACTCATGACACTTTTATGTCCTTTTGCTTTTTCTCTGGAAGCTAAATAAATCATTTATGGGAAGAAAACATGCTACAAGTAAACATTCAAAACACTTGATTTTTTTTTTAATTGCTTTTACCTGTAATTTTTTTTTTAAGTTGGTAACAGGTCTTTTTCATTTTTCTTGAGCTTTTATTTAATTCATAAATTTCATATTATCAAAGAGCTTGTGACACTCCCCTGAATATTGTGTTTTTAAGTAGAAGTAATAGGAACTTGACCAAAATCAATCCGTCTAGTCAGGTGACAATTGTCTGTGATGGATTAATCCTGGGGAAAAAAAAAATCTGTTATTTAGGGTGACATTGGTGCAATTTTCTGTCCAATCACTAAACGTCTATGAAAAAAGCTGAGCACAAATACATTTTTATTCTACAATTATTCTATAAAAGTGAGGTCGTTTCTGTTTTAGGCTTTTTAAATCCATTTGTCGTTAGACTTGTGCAAAACTGAAAATTTCGTTTAGTTTTGGTTCATTGTCATTCGTAAAATACATAATTTTGTTCTGTTATATTCGTTATGTTAAGTTTTCGGATAATTTGTTGTTATTCGTAGAGTGTCTATTCGTTATACTAAATCTCGAATCATGTGGAATTCATTCGTTATGTGCGCTATAATTTTGATCGTATTCATTGAAATTCGATATTTATGTATGTATGTATGTATATATATTCGTAATGATTCGTAGTTTGGAAAGTCATTTGTTTATTGAATCTTTTAACACACAATGACCATATCTCTTCTCCTCTGCTCAAATAAAATACAAACCCTTCTCACTCAGTTCTCAGGAATGCACTTTGCCAGTAATCCAACCTCCAGCACAAAATGAATCAGCTTATTGGACTATAAGATTTACTTTGAGCTGACATTTTGTTTCATTAGATCTTTAAAGAATTACCGAATCATCTCAAATTAATTTGTTATATCTGCTATAACTTCTTTTGTATTTGTTGTAATTCGTTATTTTTTTTTTATTCGGACATTCGGATGCATCCAAATGTCCTAAAGATGCAAAATTCGGCTAAATTTTGATTCATTACGAAACGAATTGCACAAGCCTACTTTTCATCGATATTTTCTTGCGCTTCTAACATCCACAGGTATTTACAACCCATTTATAGGTGCTGTTTAAAAATATGTATGGACTTTTGCATGGCTCTTAAAATGTCTGCAAACACAGCAGTCCCACTCTCATTTTGCTTAGAGGGGAAAGCCAGTAAAAGTAAAAAAAAATTAAAATAATGTACTTAAAAAACTATATACGTGACTATAGACTACAAATACAGCCCTCCTGTTAGAAACCCTATCTACTAAATCCTCATACACACTACTATGTTAATTTTTTTTCCAACTGACCGCTCAGGTCGGAGTGGCTGTACGAACAATCCAATGTTAGTACAGTGATCTCCTCTGATGTGCTATTGTGGTCTGAGATGCCCCCCCCCCTGCCAGAACACCCCAAAGTGCTGATCAGGAGCTAGCCGTCTGACCTTTTGCGTTCATGACCCTTCGACAGAAACCGGCCGACCAGCCATCTTCTGTCAGACTGGCTGCCGTACACACAAGCTGAATCTCAGCCAGTTTTTGTTGAGCCAATGCTGCTCTACATGCGGCCCGGCCCGTGTGTACTAGGCTTTTAGAAATAAGTCCTGCACACTTTCCCATGAGAATGTAATTATCAATACAGCAGAGGATTAGAAATGTGCACATTCGCACATTCTTAGTTCCCAGACCCTACTGACAAGTGATTGAGTTGTAGTCAAGTTAACCAAAACCTCTAAATTTAGTATAGATCTGTAAACTTCAATTTCCTCTGAACACAAAACTGTTAAAGTGACAATTTTTGTCTCCAACTAAATTAATCCTAACAATTCATGTTAAAAACAGAGGTTTTAGTTGCACACAGGCTTCTAACAATTCTGAAAATGCTGAGAAGTCTGATGGAGGCACTTTAACAGAATAAAGTCAGGAGACATAATACCTTATGTGTCACCAGAGGCAAGTAATACTTTATCTATTACAGGAACTGCTTTGGGGAATATGTTTGGGGTGATGACTGTGTTCCCTTAATTAGAGTATGTTTTACTTCGCCGTGTATAAAATTGGCAGAGAAGCGTAACTAGTGAGGATCCTCTGGTGGGTTCCGAGTATATGGGAAAAATATTTTAATGAAAAGCATCTAGCTTCTCTGTGTCAATCATTCTTTCACCCCCCCCAGCCACGTCATTCCCATTAATTGTCACTGTGCACAGCAAGTCAAAAACATGATTAACAGCTGCCGCCTGGATACCACTTTCCCTCTATCGCTGCGCCTGCATTGCTAGGCAGCGACAAAGCTACCTACAGTATCTCACAAAAGTGAGTACACCCCTCACGTTTTTGTAAATATTATGTTTTCGTGTGACAACACTAAAGAAATTACACTTTGCTGCAATGTAAAGTAGTTGAGTGTACAGCTTGTATAAAAGTAAATTTGCCGTCCCCTCAAAATAACTCAACACACATGTCTAAACCACTGGCAACAAAAGTGAGTACACCCCATAGGTGAAAATGTCCAAATTGGGCCCGATTAGCCATTTTCCCTCCCCAATGTCATGTGTCATGTTAGTGTTACAAGGTCTCAGGTGTGAATGGGGAGCAGGTGTGTTAAATTTGGTGTTATTGCTCTCTTGTACTGGTCACTGGAAGTTCAACATGAGACGGAAGTGTCACCAGCACACCAGGATCTCCAAAATTGAGTCCAAAATTTTGATCACCTTGTATCAAAAAAAAAATAGAAGCAACTTTCATCAGGCATGAAGGGGTCCTGCATGGCTCCGAAACGTCGCTTCTATTTATTTTATACTATGTGATTAAAATTTTGGACCTAATTTTGCAGATCCTTGTGTGCTGGTGACACTTCCTTCTCATGATTGTAGTCGGGTCCAGCCGTTGGTCATTTCAGCATCCAATTTAAGTTACAGCCCTTTGTGCAGGAATGTGTGCGTTGGAAGTATTGCATTGGAAGTTCAACATGGCACCTCATGGCAAAGAACTCTCTGAAGATCTGAAAACAAGAATTGTTGCTCTACATAAAGATGGCCTAAGCTATAGGAAGATTGCCAAGACCCTGAAACTGAGCTGCAGCATGGTGGCCAAGACCATACAGCGGGTTTAACAGGACAGGTTCCACTCAGAACAGGCCTGACCATGGTCGACCAAATTAGTTGAGTGCACGTGCTCCGCGTTATATACAGAGGTTGTCTTTGGGAAATAGACGTGTGAGTGCTGCCAGCATTGCTGCAGAGGTTGAAGAGGTGGGGGTTCAGCCTGTTGGTGCTCAGACCATACGCCGCACAGTGCAACAAATTGGTCTGCATGGCTGTCGTCCCAGAAGGAAGCCTTCTGGGACGACATGGCCGAAAATCCGACCATGTGTATGCTCCATCAGACAATTGTTGCCGGATTTTCCGTGGACAAATGTTGGATAGCATGTTTTAAAATGTTCCGTGGACAAATGTCTGTCGGATTTTCCGAGTGTGTGCACATAAGTCCATCGGACAGAAGTCCACAATACATACATACATGCATTCTTAGAAGCAAGGACGAGCCAGAAGCGGTCGATCTTGTACACTCGCGTTTGTAATGGAGAATTAACATTCATGACGTGGCAAATTATGAAATCTCGAAATGCAGCGCACATTCTCTTCTTTAATGGGATAATAATGAAGCTGCTTTGCTGGTGATACTGATGGAGTTATTGCAAATGAATTTTCAAGGCTTTTTTTTATATTTTTTCTAGTGATATCAAGAATAAAAAAAAAAAAAAAAAAAAAAGCATAATATTATTATTTGGGCAAGTTACCACAACACCATTATTACGTCGTTTTTAAGATAAAAGATACAACTATGTTGGTGTCCCTTGTCAATTTTACATTGTATTTTTTTTAAATGTAACTGCCTACTCCCAAACTGTCATTTTGAAGTAAAACACATAGCCAAGTATTATTCTCCACAATTTTTTTTATTGTGCATTAAAAAAAGAAAACAAATTAAAATTAGACATGCTATCTGCCAATAGAACGTAACCAAAAAGTGCATCCTATGCATCCAAAAATATAGAAAATATACCAAATAAAATAAAATAAATGTATCTGCCATTACTTCCCCAAAAAGAAATGGAAATAAAAACCAAGGCTTCTTTATCATTTAGAATAACGAAGGGAAATTGTTGGATGGTCATAATCTGGCTAAATATACTTATTCTATATCTGTGCTATCAACCAACAACAATAAATGTACAAATGACAACTGGGGCATAAAAAAGAAGATGCTAAACTTAGGGCTAGCTCCTCCCCTCTCATTAATATACAAGGGGCAGAAAGTGGGACTTTAAATTGGTTTTGCCTCTCGTGAAACAAAGAGCAATTGCATTGTAAAAAGTGCACATTTTTATTTTATACAGACAGTATGAAGAATAACATCATGGATAATAAAACATATGTAGTGAACATTTGTATGGTTTTGTTAACTTCCTCTAGTGACCAACCCATATATTCAATCCAAACACTTTGGGTATGGGATAATAAGCCACACCTGATAACCCAATATTCAGTATAAATATACAGCAATCAGATGATAATACAGTAGTTACGGATTAAGCCAAACAACCCACTTCGCCGAAAGCTTGTTTAGGAGTGGGGTGCTGTAAAATGGCAAAAAAAAGTAATTGATAACCTATGAACGGAATGGCATTACATCTTGTCATTATATCAACATGGGGCATAGATAGATAAACTTACAGTATATGGGAGCGTCATGACCAGAAGATGGTATCAAATAACTTGTCAGCCCAGGAGGTAAACCTCATCTCAACCAATGAGGATCACTGGATAGACATGTCAACAATGCACATATGCCGTTCTGAAAAAAATAAATGTAATAAGTGTCCATCGTTTGATGCAACATAAGTAATGGCCAGAAACAACTTTAGTAAAGCCATAAAAAATAATAATAATAATCTATGTAGTAGTCTAATGCCCCATACACACAGTCGGAAATTCCGATGGAAAAAGTCTGATCGGATTATGTTGTCGGAAAATCCGATCGTGTGTGGGCTCTATAGGACTTTTTCCGTCGGAATTTCCAACGGAAAAAGTTTGAGAGCTGGATCTAAAATTTTCCGACAACAAAATCCGATCTGACTTTTTCCAATCGTTTGTAGAGAATTCCGACAAACAAAGTGCCAGGCATGCTCAGAATAAATTACGAGACGAAAGCTATTGGCTACTGGCCTCTTTATAGTCCCGTTGTACGTGATTTACATCACCTCTTTCCAAACGATCGGATTTTGCGACAACTTTGTCTGACCGTGTGTATGCAACACAAGTTTCGGACAAAATCTGTTGGGAAAAATCAGATGGATTTTGTGGTTGGAATGTCCGACTGTGTGTATGGGGTGTTAGATTAGTGATATTAATCCCTCTCCCAACAAAAAGTGCATAGGGTGTAGACTTAATACTATCAAACATACTTCCGTTCCAAAACAGAATGAATACGACCATCAGAATTATCAAAGTAATGCCCCGTACACACGAGAGGACTTATGTCCGACAGACTTCCAAAGGAGTTCCGCCGGAGTTCCGACTAAGTTCTGACAGACTTTTCGGCCGAACGGACTTGGCCACACACGATCACACTAAACTCCGACGGATTCGAACGTGATGACGTACGACCCGACTCGAATAAGGAAGTTCATAGCCAGTAGCCAATAGCTGCCCTAGCGTCAGTTTTAGTCCGTCGGAGTAGCATACACACGAGCGGAGTTTTCGAAGGGGACCGGGTCCGGCGGAGTTCCTTCGGGAAAATTTGAAGCATGCTTCATTTCTAAAGTCCGTCAGACTTTGGCGAATCAAAAGTCCGTTGCAGCCCACACACGATCGGATAGTCTGACGGACTCGGTCCTTCGGACTTTGGATGTTGAAAAGTCCGCTCGTGTGTACGGGGCATTAGGTGCAAAGCCTCTAGGTTTTTCAAAAGCGACTGAATACTGCCCAGATCAGTATGAAACTGCCGAATCAGGCCAGTAATGATGGCGCTGGTGACCACCTAGTCCTGCCTACCACTCTGGCCCTGACAAACTCAGGAATGCTGATGTGGTGTGGGCATGCTACTGGTCGTTTGTCGCCACTGACCTCTGTCCTGATGGGTTATTAGATAGCACCTTCTGGTAATAACACTCCCATATTGGGTGAGTTTATCCATCTATGTTTCATGCTGATATGCAGATGAGTTATGCCTTTCTATTCATAGGTTATCAATGACCTTTTGTTTGTTCTACAGCCCCCCACTCCTGAAGGAGCATTAAGCGGAGTTTGGCCTAATCAGTAACTAGTACAAAATTATGTTTTTAAACCTCTGAATTTGTTCTTCGTATCTAGATAAATACAAATGTTTCCTTTTTAACAGAGCAATTGTGGTTACTTGAGATGCAATGCCTTTAAATTCCCATTTCTTGCCTCTTGTATATTTTTGTATTTATTCATTGGGATAAGTTGTTTATTTCTCTCCACTTACTGTATTGTTGGAGGGGAACTCTTTAAAAAATTAAGTAATTGCACTGTAAACTGCAATAAAACATGTTAGTTCCTCTTGTTTAAATCAGACTTCAGAGCAGATGGCTGTGTAGAGCCAGAAGCTAAGGACACTGTTTTGCATTGGGATACTGATATGGCCACATCGAGAGTGATGTCACGTTATTCAGGATTGGTGAAAACCTGTTACTGTATCAAAATACTGACCTTCTGCACGTCCAAGTCCTTTTTGCTTTGTGGGAGATTCTCTTTATGAAGACCTTGTACTGTGTATTTTATTGTTCCCTCTAAATACTTTGAGGAAGGGAATTTAATGCCTGAAATTTGCATCAATAGGACTTGTATTTATGGTAGATTATGTGCTGTGTCATGAGACATTATTAAAGTAGACATTGAATCCATCATTCTAGCCAGCTAGTAGAACTTTAGACTTCCTGCTTTCACTATTTCATGTGCTTTCACTATTTCTTTTTACAGCCTGCTTTTAAAAGTTTATTGTTTACAGCGATCAATAGCTAAACCCCTTCATGACAGAGGGTAAAATTAAACCTGAACGCCCGGACCCAATTTTGCTACTTTGACAAGTTAGTAAAACTGTACATATGATCGCAGATACTTTTGTGTATCCAGGTAAATTATACCTTGTTTTTTTTCTCAGGACAAATTGGGCTTTCATTTGGTGGTAAATGCTAAGGGATATCTCCTGATTTAAAAAAATAAAAAATTTTGGGCCAGTTTTCCTTATATTATTATTTCTTTTTATATCTATCTAATGCCGCGTACACACGATCGGAATTCTCCTCGGAAAAAGCTCTGATGGTGTTCCCGACGGAATTCCTACGGAATTTGGCTCAAGCTGTCTTGCCTACACACGGTCACACCAAATTCCGATAGTTTATAAAGCGGTGACGTACAACACGTACTTTAGGACTAGAAAATGGAAGTTCAATAGCCAGTAGCCAATGGCTTCTGTCTCGTAGTTGAATCTGAGCATGCTTGATTTTTGGTGTGTCAGAATTGCATACACACGATTTGTAATTTCCGAAAATTGAGAACATGCTATCAATTTTTGGCTGGCGGAAATTTGGACAGCTAAATTTCGATGGAGCATACACATGGTCACATTTTCCGATGAAAAGCTCTCATCTGTCTTTTTCTGGCTGGAATTCGGATTGTGTGTACGCGGCATTAGGGAAACTGGCCCAAAATGATGATAATAATAATATTATTATTATTTATTTTTAATTTCAGCTGTATATTTCTTCCTATTACCATAACCTACCACCAAAGAACAATCCAAAATAAATTCTCTTGCTCCTATGTGTATATTACTTATTTGTATCCATAGTAGGGCCTAGAAACAATTGTGTGCTTTTCTTATTCTACATAAAACACTAACACTGACATTATTACTAATTAAAAAAAATGTTTTTTTTAAATCCCATCTAAAATAATCCCCGATCTTTAACCCTGACCTCTGACCCTTACTTTGACCCTAACACTAACCCTGTCACTGGCCTAGATCAAACAGATCCAGCTAACTTTTTACTCTTTCCTTTTTTTTCTAATTATACACACTTGTTTGTTTACGTTTTTTTCTCCACTGGCAAGGAGAGAAAGATACAATGTACCTTTCTCTACATTCAGAGGTGAAAAAAAACACAAGGGTGGGCTGCACAATGGCTGATGTTGTGATAGCCAATCTGAGAGATCAGGTGATCTGAAAGTTAAAAACAAAGCCCCTTATAAAGTGGATTACCGCCATTTCAGATTGAACTGTCTCTCATTTCATTTCAGCCATGCCGATAATAGTCTTGTTTGCAGCTGGCCTGAGGTGTGCACATCTCTCCTCCTCTGCACCAGGTTATTTAGGTTTACATTTTGACGGTCATTAACCTTCACCAGTAACAATGTATTTTTGCTATTTGTGATATTCCTTTACCACATCATGCAGTAGGTTGCATGTAGGGTGATGCACTTATATAGGCGAATCTCATAAAATTAGAATATTATCAAAACATGAATTTTATTTCAGAAATTCTGTTCAAAAAGTGAAACCGCTTATCTGCCCTGTTGGGTCTGGTGTCATCTTCCTCTTGACAACACTCCACAGATTCTCTATGGCAGTGGAAGGCAACCTTACAGAGGTGGGGCTCTACCTGAACAACATGGGAGAGGTCAAAGATCACCGGGTTACAGTGTCGCCTCCTTACATCTGATTTAAACCTCTAATTGCTGTACTACTGTGTCACAATCGTGTGCCTTGCACAGCAATCATGGGTTTGAATCAGGTGGTGAGGAGGCAACATAGAGCTTCTCAACACCTGTCAAGCAGACTGTTATCACTTTTTTTGAGAGGAGCAGCAGTGCCTGCTGCACTTATGAATGAGCTGTTTTCAGAAAGTGCACCAAACCCACAGGATATAATAGAAGTCTATGGCTAAAGGCAGCAAACCCGCAGGAAAGCTGTAGGTACACTGGCTGCACCCCTGGTCTGGGTAAACAGCAGCACATCAGTGTGAAAGCAGCCCTATACTATCATACCCAGTGTATTGCCTCACAATGACCCGAAGATCTCTTCTTTCCTGCTGCTGTCATTACTCTGGAGACTGCTAGCTGGGATAAGAGGTGGAGTGCAGTTGGTATCACTCCGCATGTAACAAGAGCCAGCACTACAGAGGATACATCTCTTATGCTCTTGCTCCCTACTACACCTCCAACTTTACAAGTAGTCCCTCTGCATTGCACTTTGATGCACTGGAATGGCAGATCAACAAGCGCAGACCGCGAGCTACCAGTCACCTGTCTGTGGTTGCTGACCCCCGCTCTATGGGGTTTAAGTCAGGCGAGTTTTCTGGCCAATCAGGCTTGGTGACATCATGATCATTAAACCAGATATTGGTAATTTTGGCAGTGTGGGCAGGTGCCAACTCCTGCTGGAAAATGAAAGAGAAATATTATAAGTGTCAATAATAACGCTTATGTACTAATTTTTACTCTGGTTATTATATCTGATGTGGAGAGAGGAGCGGCGGAACATTTAGACGAGTAGATCACATGGCTCCCCAAATCATCACTGACCTTGTAAACGTCACACTGGACCTCATGCAACTTGTATTCTGTGCCTCTCCACTCTTCCAGACTCTGAGACCTAAATCTTCCACAGTCCATGATGATTTGAGGAGCCATGTCATACACTAGTGTTGGTCCACTGTGTTTTATCAAGACCAAAGTCAGCACAGCCCTCTACCAGGACATTCTAGAGAACTTCATACTTCCCACTGCTGACCAGCTTTATGGAGATCCTGACTTCATTTTCCAGCAGGACTTGACACCTGCCCACACTGCCAAAAGAACCAAGACCTGGTTTAATGATCATGGTATCACTGTGCTCGATTGGCCACAAACTCACCTGAACTAAACCCCCATAGAGAATTTTTAGGGTATTGTCAAGGGGAAGATGAGGCATCAGGCCCAACAATGCAGACTAGCTGAAGGCTGCTATCAAAGCAACCTGGGCTTCCATGACACCTCAGCAGTGCTGCAGGCTGATGCCATGCCGCATTGATGCTGTAATTCATGCAAAAGGAGCCCCGACTAAGTATTAACCAGTTGCCGACCGCCGCACGCCGATGTACGTCGGTACAATGGCACGGGCAGGCATAAGGACATACATGTACGTCCCTTGCCTCCCGCGGGTCGGGGGCCCGATCGGGCCCCCGCCCGGTGCCTGCGGCGGTCGGAATTCGTACGGGAGCGATCCCGGATGAGGGGACGGCCATTCATTCATGGCCACCCCCTCGCGATCGCTCCCGACGAATAGAAATCCCCGGTGACATCACTTCCTCTCCTGTAATGTAAACACAGGAGAGGAAGTGATGTATTCTCTCCTCCGTGTCGGTATTTTTCGTTCCGACACGGAGGAGAGCGGATCAGTAAGTTGCACCAACACTCACACACACAGTAGAACATGCCAGGCACACTCACACCCCCCCTTTACCCCCCGATCACCCCCCCAATTACCCCTGCCCCCCAGTCACAGTGACACCAATGTCATTTTTTTTTTTTTTTGCATTGGTGTCATTTGTGACTGTAATAACTGTTAGGGCAGTTAGAGTTAGCCCCCTTTAGTTCTAATGTACCCCCCTAACCCCCCCAATAAAGGTTTAACCCCGTGATCACCCCCCGTCGCCAGTGTCACTAAGGCTGGGTTCACATTGCAGCGGTTTATGAGAACGAATGTGATTCGCACCGCACTGCAGTGCAAATCACATCCGATCTCTGTGCGATTCGAGTTCAGCCATTCGCCGCACCCGCCGCACCCGCCACACCCGCCGCACCCGCCGCAAATTCGCACGGGACCCTTTTTTTGGCCCGCAGCAGAATCGGATCGCATGGGTGTTCACACCATGCGATCCGAGTTTGCAGATCGCACTGCGATATGCGAACTGATCTGGGGGTGTCAGTAACATTTCACTGACACTCCCAGCAGTTCGCATAGGGCAGTGTGAACTGCCGCCGGGAGGCATGCGATGCGGGAACCCGCCGCGGATTTGCGGCGTTTCCGCATCGCTCCAGTGTGAACCCAGCCTAATAAGCGATCATTTTTCTGATCGCCGTATTAGTGTCACAGGTGACGCTAGTTAGGCAGGTAGGTATTTAGGTTCGCCGCAGCTTTTTATAGCGCCAGGGACCCCCATATACTACCGCATAAAGCCCCCTGATTGCCCCCTAGTTAACCCTTTCACCAGTGATCACCATATAACTGTTACAGGTGACGCTGGTTGGTTAGTTATTTTTTTATAGTTTCAGGGCACCCGCCATTTATTACCTAATAAAGGTTTAACCCCCTGATCACCCGGCGGGTGTCATTTGTGACTAATAACTGTTAGGGCAGTTAGGGTTAGCCCCCTTTAGTTCTAAGGTACCCCCCTAACCCCCCCAATAAAGGTTTAACCCCGTGATCACCCCCCGTCGCCAGTGTCACTAAGGCTGGGTTCACATTGCAGCGGTTTATGAGAACGGATGTGATTCGCACCGCACTGCAGTGCAAATCACATCCGATCTCTGTGCGATTCGAGTTCAGCCATTCGCCGCACCCGCCGCACCCGCCGCAAATTCGCACGGGACCCTTTTTTTGGCCCGCAGCAGAATCGGATCGCATGGGTGTTCACACCATGCGATCCGAGTTTGCAGATCGCACTGCGATATGCGAACTGATCTGGGGGTGTCAGTAACATTTCACTGACACTCCCAGCAGTTCGCATAGGGCAGTGTGAACTGCCGCCGGGAGGCATGCGATGCGGGAACCCGCCGCGCATTCGTGGCGTTCCCGCATCGCTCCAGTGTGAACCCAGCCTAATAAGCGATCGTTTTTCTGATCGCTGTATTAGTGTCACAGGTGACGCTAGTTAGGCAGGTAGGTATTTAGGTTCGCTGCAGCTTTTTATAGCGCCAGGGACCCCCATATACTACCGCATAAAGCCCCCTGATTGCCCCCTAGTTAACCCTTTCACCAGTGATCACCATATAACTGTTACAGGTGACGCTGGTTGGTTAGTTATTTTTTTATAGTTTCAGGGCACCCGCCATTTATTACCTAGTCTCACTAGTGTACCCCTAAATTTAGGGGTGTCTACTTTCCAAAATGGGGTCATTTGGGGGGGGTTTGTGCCATCTTGGCATTTTATGGCCTTCAAAACTGTAACGCCCTTAGAAAGCCTGAAGGCGGTGCTTGGTTTTCGGGGCCCCGTACGCGGCTAGGCTCCCAAAAAGTCCCACATATGTGGTATCCCCATACTCAGGAGAAGCAGCAGAATTTATTTTGGGGTGTCATTTCACATATGCCCATGGCATGCGTGAGCAATATATCATTTAGTGACAACTTTGTGAAAAAAAAAAAAAAAAAGTTTGTAATTTTCCCGCAACTTGTGGCAAAATATAAAATATTCCATGGACTCAACATGCCTCTCAGCAAATAGCTTGGGGTGTCTACTTTCTAAAATGGGGTCATTTGTGGGGGTTTTGTGCCATCTTGGCATTTTATGGCCTTCAAAACTGTAATAGGTAGTGAGGAGTGAAATCCAAAAATTACGCCCTTAGAAAGCCTGAAGGCGGTGCTTGGTTTTCGGGGGCCCGTACGCGGCTAGGCTCCCAAAAAGTCCCACATATGTGGTATCCCCGTACTCAGGAGAAGCAGCAGAATTTATTTTGGGGTGTCATTTCACATATGCCCATGGCATGCATGAGCAATATATCATTTAGTGACAACTTTGTTAAAAAAAAAAAAAAAAAAAAAAAAGTTTGTAATTTTCCCGCAACTTGTGGCAAAATATAAAATATTCCATGAACTCAACATGCCTCTCAGCAAATAGCTTGGGGTGTCTACTTTCTAAAATGGGGTCATTTGTGGGGGTTTTGTGCCATCTTGGCATTTTATGGCCTTCAAAACTGTAATAGGTAGTGAGAAGTGAACTCAAAAATTTACGCCCTTAGAAAGCCTGAAGGCGGTGCTTGGTTTTCGGGGCCCCGTACGCGGCTAGGCTCCCAAAAAGTCCCACATATGTGGTATCCCCATACTCAGGAGAAGCAGCAGAATTTATTTTGGGGTGTCATTTCACATACGCCCATAGCATGTGTGAGCAATATATCATTTAGTGACAACTTTGTGTAAAAAAAAAAAAAAATTTTTTTTTTTGTCATTATTCAATCGCTTGAGGCAAAAAAATAAAATATTCAATGGGCTCAACATGCCTCTTATCAATTTCCTTAGGGGGTCTACTTTCCAAAATGGGGTCATTTGGGGGGGTTTTGTACTGCCCTGCCATTTTAGCACCTCAAGAAATGAGATAGGCAGTCGTAAACTAAAAGCTGCGTAAATTCCAGAAAACGTACCTTAGTTTGTAGATGTGACAACTTTTGCGCAAACCAATAAATATACAATTATTGACTTTTTTTTTACCAAAGACATGTGGCTGAATACATTTTGGCCTAAATGTATGACTAAAATTGAGTTTATTGGATTTTTCTAATAACAAAAAGTAGAAAATATCATTTTTTTTCAAAATTTGCGGTCTTTTTACGTTTATATCGCAAAAAATAAAAATCGCAGAGGCAATCAAATACCATCAAAAGAAAGCTCTATTTGTGGGAAGAAAAGGACGCAAATTTTGTTTGGGTACAACATTGCATGACCGCGCAATTACCAGTTAAAGCAGCGCAGTGCCAAAGTGTAAAAAGACCTCTGGTCATTTACCAGCAAAATGGTCCGGTCTGAAAGTGGTTAACACAGGCCCCCTCCCCATAATACCCCCATCATTACACAGCCCCGCCACTCCATACTACATTGCCATTCATTAACCTTCAGCACACTGCTGTTTCTGCAGAAGGGAGGGGTATTGCTTAGGGTGGAGTAGCAGGGAGGGGGTTTATTGGGGGTGGAGAGGCAGGGATTGGGGTTATTGTTGGGGGTGGAGAGGCAGGGAGGGGGGTTATTATTGAGTGTGGAGAAGCAGGGAGGGGGGTTATTATTGAGTGTGGAGAAGCAGGGAGGGGGGTTATTATGGAGTGTGGAGAAGCAGGGAGGGGGGGGTTATTGTCTAGGGTGGATAAGCGGGGGCAGGGGGGTTATTGCTAAGGGTGGAGAAGCAGGGAGGTGAGTTATTGCTGAGGATGGAGAAGCGGGGAAGGGAGTTATTGTTTAGAGTGGAGAAGCAGGCTGACTGAGTGGAGAGGCACACTGCCAAAAGAACCAAGACCTGGTTTAATGATCAGAATATCACTATGCTTGATTGACCAGCAAACTCGCCTGACCTAAACCCCAAGAGAATTTGTGCTGTATTGTCAAGGGTAATATGAGACATCAGACCCAACAATGCAGACTAGCTGAAGGCTGCTATCAAAGCAACCTGGGCTTCCATAACCTCTGACCACAGGCTGATCGCCTCTATGCCACGCTGCATTGCTGCAGTAATTCATGCAAAAGGAGCCCCGACCAAGTATCGAGTGCTTACTGTACATGGACATACTTGCCAGTAAGACAATATTTGTGTATTAAAAATCCTTTTTTTTTTTGTATTTTTTATTGGTCTTATGTAAAAATCACATTTTGTGAGATACTGAATTTGGGGTTTTCATTAGCTATAAGCCATAAGCCCCAAAATTAAAAGCAAGAAATGCTTGAAATATATCTCTCTGTGTTTAACGCGTCTATGTAAAATTCACTTTTTGAATTTCTTCATCATTTAATTTTATTTTCATAGTTTATTTTTGGTATATGTGGTTTTCTGGTTTTATATTTGTAAGTTTACCAATGAAGCACTGATGTTACTTCTATACAGTAGTAAAACTATTAGGATCCCTATCTTATCCTTATAACTACAAACTCCAGGTACTTAAGCTGTGTTTCTGTCAATTGTGCTATGAGAATAATATTCCCAAGAGTAAAAAATTGCATGTGAAACTATACAATAACTGCAAGATAAAATGGTTTTTTTTTTTTTTTTTTTTTTCAACAATTAGAGTTGCATTACCATGAAAAGCTGTTTTATGTATTCACTTTTTCTATACAGTTTCTTGGAATTGATTTACTAAAATGAAAATGGCAACTAAAGGTTTTTTCTGTCTATCGATCGGAAATTCCAATATGTGCAAGTCCATTGCATCTGGACCCATACAGTAGGCCAACACATATCCATGAGTTGTACAGTTTAATAGAAATGTGTAGAATGCTGTGTTCAGCATTATCTATCAAAAAGTCAATACAACTTCCAAGCATTAGAAATTACTTTTCAGATAAATGGATAATGGCCTTGTACTACTGAAATTTTATTAATAGTGCAAGTGCACAATGTGAGAACGGCTGTTTAAATTAAAGCGGTTCTGCACCTAAAAAAAAAATATTAAAAGCCAGCAGCTACTAATATTGCAGCTGCTGACTTTTTTAATAAAATCACACTTACCTGTCCCAGGGTCCAGCGATGTCGGCGGCAGATGACGAGCGATCACTCATCTCGCTGCTGCCACCACCGCCATCCTCTGTCAGGGAATCGGGAAGTGAAGCATGGCGGCTTCACTACCCGGTTCCCTACTGCGCATGCGTGAGTCGCGCTGCGTGTCTCTTCAGATCCCCCGCTGTGTCCTGGGAACTATGTGTTTCCCAGAACACAACGGGGGGGGGGGGGGGGGGGGCGTCTGCGACAGTCTGCCCAGAAGTGGGTGCAGATACTTGGATTATCCAGGTAACTGCACCCCCCTCCCCCCTGAAAGGTGCCGATTGTGGCACCGGAGGGGGGGAGGGATCAGATTAGCGGAACTTCCCCTTTAGGGTGAAGAACCACTTTAAATTGGGTAGGATTATCAATGGGCACTTTTTTTTTTTTTTTTATATTATTCAAGAATGCACCAATAGGATTTTTGTATAAAGTAAAGTGCATTTCACAAACAGACGTTAATATAACTATAAGAATCTTGACAGCTGCTGTGACTGGACAGTGATGGAAGGTGCACTCAGCAGTACGGCAGTATGTGCCTAGGGATGAATGTCTGGAACAAGAGTGGTGCTAAGCAGGTTCTACAGCGCATATCTTGGTAGAGCAGGCACAGGCATGACCCATTCACACCAGGTGTGGGGGGACTGTAATGTATGACTATTCCAGTGCAGTCCCACTGCAAGACCAGGCAAAAAGCTTGGTCTCCTATGTGCCCAGTTCACACCACTGCGTTGTGGTGGTTTGTGCTTAAAAAAACACCTTTTTTTTTTTTTTCAGCTCACTGCAGTGCTTGGCATATCACCTCCTCCCACCATGAGGTGGCCGATTGAACCTAATGAAATGTCACTGTGTTTAAGTGGTTGTAAACTATAGACCTGAAATAGTGATGAGCTGAACACCCCCCTATCTGGTTCGCATCCACAACATGCGAACAGGCAAAAAATTTATTCGAACACCGTTAAAGTCTATGGCACACGAACATGAATAATCAAAAGTGCTCATTTTAAAGGCTTACATGCATGGTATTGTCATAAAAAGTGTTTGGGGACCCGGGTCCTGCCCCAGGGGATATGTATCAATGCAAAAAAAAAGTTTTAAAAACTGTCTTTTTTTTGGGAGCAGTGATTTTAATAATGCTTAATGTGAAACAATAAAAGTGAAATATTCCTTTAAATTTATTACCTGGGGGGTGTCTATAGTATTCCTGTAAAGGGGCGCATGTTTCCTGTGTTTAGAACAGTCTGAGAGCAAAATTACATTTCTAAGGAAAAAGCGGAGCAAGATGGGGGACGAGAAGAGCGGAGTAAGAAGATGAAGAAAAACGAAAAAGACCTGTTTCACTCTGCATGGGCAAAGTACAGGTTTGCTTTAGGCTGCGCATTTCAAAGTCACGTGTTTTTGCCATGATTTTGTACAGGTCACCAATGTAAAAAGCAGAAAAACGCCTGTAATCTGCCCCAAAGAAGCTCATGTTCTTTGGGATGTTTTTTAGGCATTTTGCCACGGGTGACAAAATGCTCAGATGTGAACAAGGGCCATTGAAATGAATGGGATTTTGCTTGTTGGACCTTTTTTTTTTTTTTTTTGGGCATTTTTTTTTTTTTTTTCAGATTCAAATTATTTATTCACCAGACTCCAAGCTCTAAAAATACTATAAATCAAACCATTTTTCCTGCAGAGAGTATGATGGTTTAATGAACTGGCCCATCTGTTTAGCTCTTTTCTTTTTTTTTTTTTTCCATAAACAATTTTTATTCAAGAAATATGCAGACATACAAGTAATGCACATGCAGTTGTATTCCAAAGTACTTTTTTGGGCATTTTATGAGCAGAAAACTCTCAAGTGTGAATGCATCCTTAAGGGCAGTAGAGCAGCCGCTCCTTCATTAGTTTTGACAATTTGTTTTTTGGTGCATTTGAAATACAAATCATTACATAAAAGAATATCAAAATAATAAACCTGTCTGGGGAGACCATTTGATTCCCCAGCATCTAGGTCGGCACTGCAGGCACCTTTCATGTCTTGTCAAGTGAATGCTTTGCTTAGTGTTTTGTATAGGATGCCCCTTTTCTGTCTCCCTAGAACACAAAACGCAATGACTGCCTAGCACTAGGGATGAGCCGAACACCCCCCAGTTCGGTTCGCACCAGAACCTTCGAACGGACCAAAAATTCGTACAAACTTTAGAACCCTATTAAAGTCTATGGGACTCAAACGTTTGAAATCAAAAGTGCTAATTTTAAAGGCTAATATGCAAGATATGCAACAGACAACACCAGCAAAAAAGGGTAGATACAGGTGTATACTGTGCTGGAGGCACACAACATCCACTTTAACTCCTGCAGGTGCCTGAGAAAAGAACACTGTCCCTGTCTATCTTGCTCTTTCCCTGCACGCCGGAACACACTACACAAGGCTGCCGCACTGGCGGCCTTATATAGTGTGGGGCGTGTACTAAACCCCCTGAGCTATAATTGGCCACAGGCATCCTGCCTGTGGCCAATTATGGCTCTTCTCGCTGCCGGCGCTGTGATTGGCCAAGCATGCGGGTCCGGGTCACAGTGCATGCTTGGCCAATCATGAGCCAGCAATGCACTGCGATGGCGTAGTGCATTGTGGGCCGTTCGTGCCACAGAAATTTGGTGCAAACGGTCCGCAAAGTTCTGAATTCGCCAAACAGCCGATGTTCGAGATGAACACCAAGCTCATCAGGATCTAGCACACTTTTATGTGTAGCTAAATTGGTTGTCAGACTAAGTAAATTGACTTGCTGTTCCATTTGAGAGAGCCGGGCAGGCGTCTGTCTTCAGGGTTAAGCACTGCAAATGGCTACATAATGTGTATAGGCTTGAGCCATGCAACGTGCTGTGAGAACAGGTAATGGTGTACAGTATAGACCATTTTAAGGGATATCTAAACCCAAAAGCAAAAAATTTAAATGTATTGCACTTACCAGTCCGTACATGTGATGGCTTCAATTGTTTTTATTTTTCAAGATAAAAATAGTTTAACAAGTACAGAAACCACATGCCAATCTTGAAAGAAATTAAGTGTCATTTAAATTTTGTGTTTGAGTTGAACTGAAATCACAAACATGTTATCTTCCTTCCACACCATCTCCTGTACACTAGTAACACCCCCACCTGCATGTAATGGAGATTGAGAGAAGACAGACAGTGGGTCTGGAAAAGAATCGCACTACTTCAAAATCACACTTTGTTGCTCAGTTCAACTTATAGCGTCCAAATGAGACCTAACACCAACATGTCAGAAAAAAATAAATTCAAATATAATCACTGAGTTGGAAAAAGGATCAACCCCCCCCCCCCCCCCCCCAAAAATGGCTTGCAAACAGGGGCGTAGCGTGGGTTGTCAGCGCTCAGGGCAAGGCAAGTAATTTGCAGCCCCTAACCTGCAGACTTTTAGCACTCCCCAAGTCCCTTCCCTTCCTACAATAGTACTGACCAGCCTGATCCTACATTGTGACCACCACACTGACCTACTTGACCACTACACTAACCTATCTGAGTTCTACACTGCCCTACACCATCCACGACACTACACTGACCTATTTGATTCCTACACTGACCACAACACTAACCTATCTGATTCCTACACTGTCCACTACACTACACCTATACACTACACTGTCTACTACACTACACACTACACTGTCCACTACCTTACACCTACACACTACACTGTCCACTACACTGACCGCTATACACTACACTGTCTACTACACTGACCACTGTTCTACACTACACTGACCACTATACACTGTCCACTACACACTGACCAGACCACTACACTGACCATTACACACTGACAACTACATTACACTGTCCACTACACTGATCACTACTCACTGACCAAACCACTACACACTGACCAGACTTACTGACTGCTCCCTCTCCCCAGAACATGTCTACTCCCCCCAGACCAGCAACACGACTCATAAGGGAGTCTCTCACCTGCTTTTCTTCCTTTGCCTCTGCGGTCTATCGCACTGCCTGCCACGACGGGGAAACTATTTGGGATCCAGTCCGGAGGAGGTGAGGACGTCAGTGGCTCACAGCTAAGCAGAGGCCAGCCCCGCTCACCAGCGATCAAGGATAGGCCAGCCCTGCCACCGCACATGACCCCATTTGCCCAATCGTAGAGTGCCAGGCGCCAGCCTGGGATTAAACATGGTGGCCAAAGCGCTGGGACACAGGAGAACAAAATTAGGAGGACAGAGCCAGAATTTTACCCCCCAAATGTTGCGCCCGGAGGCCACAGCCCCCCTAGCTCACCCCACGCAATGCCACTGCTTGCAAACTCAATCAGGTGTAGCTAATCGCCTTCTCAATGGCACACAAAGCCATTTGACTTTCAGCATTGATCAGCTGTGTGGTTATTTTGATTGGATCCGCATGAGAACAGCTTTCCTGGAACACTGTAGTGCATCTGAAGCAAACAATCAACTATGAGTGGCAATGCACTGTCAGAAGATCTTCAGGATAAAGTTGTGGAAAGGCACAAGTCAGGAGATGGATGCAAAAAAAATTCAAACGCATTCATTGCCTAGAAGCACAGTAAAGTCTATTATTAAAAAGTTGAAGGTATTTGGTATAACACAGACCCTCCCTGGATCAGTGTGTCACTCCAAACTGCATGAGATAGGCAAGAGGAAACTGGTCAGAGAAGCTACCAAGAGGCCTACAGCAACTGTGAAGCAGTTGCAGGAATGTATGACAGAGTGGTCATTGAAGTTGATTTACTAAAGGCAAAGAGACACTGTGCACTTTGTAAAGTGCAGTTACACTCTGCAATTGCAGTTGCTCCAGAACTTAGTAAATGAGCAGAAACTCTGCTGGCTTCCATCATCCAATCATGTGCAAACACAAATGCCGCATTTTTTTTTATTTTTTTTATTTTTTTTCTTATGTTCCTTGTACATGAAGCTTTACGTCATTTACCAAGCTCTGGAGCCACTGCATTTTACAAAGTGCACAGTCTATTTTGCCTTAGTAAATCAACCCCATTGGGTGCATGTGACAACACTATCACAATTTTTGGCTTGTATGGGAGGGTTGCAAGAAAAAAGCCACTCAAAGGCCACATGCAGTCAAACTTGGCTTTGCCAAAACGCACCTCTGTAGATTCTGAAGCCACATGGAAAAAGGTGTTCTGGTCAGATGAGACTAAAATGTAATTCTTTGGCCTCAACACCAAACGCTATGTCGGGCGGAAATCCAATACAGCTCACCATCCAAATAACACCATTCCTGCAGTAAGTATGGAGGTGGTAATATCCAGTTATGGGGGTGTTTCTCTGCAGCAGGGACTGGAGCACTTGACAGAAGGGAGAATGGATGGGGGCCAGAAAGTTGTCAATGAAAAGAAGGTTTACCTTCCAATATGACAATGACCCAAAGCACACAGCAAAAATGACCACATAGTGGTTGAAGCAGAAAAAGATGAATTTCCTTGCATGGCTTAGTCAGAGCCCAGACTTAAATCCCATTGAAAATCTTTGCAAGGACTTGAAGACTACAGTCCACAAACGGTCACCATCACATTTAACAGAAATTGAGCAGCTCTGCAAAGAAGAGTGGGCAAATATTGCAGTCTAGAATCGCAAAGTAAGTAGAGACATATCCCAACAGACTAAAGGTTGTAATTAATTCAAAATGTGGTTCAACAAAATGACACAAGGGGGTGATTATTTTTCCAATGCAGTGATTCTGTTTTTGAATTTTTTTAAAAAGCTTTCTGACATGGTGTTATCTTTCACTTGGATATTATAAGTTGCACTGAGTAAATACAGCTGGATAAAACAAAAACTGTGTCTTCATTTCAGGCTGCAAAGCGACAAAATTTGATTTGTTTAAAGGAGGGTGATTTTTTTTTCTTCTTCTTTCCTATACGGTACCCACTGTATTTGTAGTCTAAATCAGGGGAGCTCAGTAAAAAAAAAAAAAGTGTGTGTGTGTTATATATAATTATTTAGTTTGGGGTTTTGATACGTTTTATCTGTGTGGCTGCTAACAGTCATTTCCTTCTATGTAATGTTTTCAGCAAGGCTGTCACCTTTTTGATCACTTATTTTTTCCTGATGCAGATATGCTTCCTCTCGATAGGATAATAATCTGACATTTTGAGTATATTTTGCAATATTGGGTCATGCTGATTTTATACACAGATTTTTGTTTTGTAAGTTCAGCATTTATCAGCAGCTATACTTGTAGCAGATAAAATGTACATATTTAATCTATTAAATGTTATAACATGTAAAAGTTAGCAGGATGCACAAAGGTTACAACCACCCCAACCTTTAAGTGGCCTTTGCAGCAAGGTGCACATAGAAGAGCAATGCACATCACAAACAAAATATTTCTCGGCACACTTGCCAGCCTGCAAAACCAGCAAATTTTGCAAATATATCCATAGGCCGCAGTGTCCACACCACTCTGTATATATACTGTGGTCCTAACTCTAAATTTCCAGGACCTCCATAGTAGGAGCACATATAAGAGTGGATATATTAAGGGCAAGTAGGCCTGAAGGGAGCTCATCCCTTCTTAAAGGCACAGGGACAGTGAAGGCATCCAGTGCATCCCTACACCCAATTCATTCAGCTATACAAAAAAGTGGCAACCCCATCCTTTAACTGGTCTTTGCAGAAAGTTGCACATGGAAGGGCAATGCACACCACAAACAGTAGATTTCCCATCACACTTACCAGCCAGCCTGCAAAACAACTAAATTGGCCCTGTCTAACATCTTGCATTAAAAACCAAGGGTATTGTGTGCACACATTTGCAAATATATGCGTAAGTGCCCATGCCAAGGAGCCTCCGTATATACCACGATCCTAACTCTAAAATTCCAGAGCCTCCATAGAAGGTGCACATTAATCTATCCATTTTTATATGTGCTCCTACTCTGGAGGCTTTGGAAATTTAGAGTTAGGACTGCAGTATATACAGAGGTGCCTTGGCATGGTCACTGCAGTTTACGCATATACAGGTATCCTGTGTAGAGATTTGAGATGTATCATTTTAACATATAAATATTTAGAAAAAGAACAGTGCAAGCTCCCTTTGCTGTGGCTGACCATTGCTTTTAGCTAGTACTCAACTGCACATCTGGTACAATATCCCAAAAGTATATATCTTGGCAAGGGAAGGTTTTGTAATCGCATTAAAATGTCATTATTATTATTAACAAAATTTCCTTTTCTCTTCTATTCTTATTTTTCTTTCTACAATAGCATACAAATTGTAGGAGATTAAAAATAGGAAAGACTCCTTCAGCTATGCATCAAGGCCATTGCTGAGCAATCACGCATGTATTTTGGCCCTTAGTTTTTGCCTCCTAGTAAATCGCATTCAAATGTAACCAATGACCGAGACAAATACTAAGAATTTCTGAAATCAAGTTGAGATCTCTTATGTTGTCACTGCATTCTTTACAATATGAAAACAATCCAACATTACCTTTCATCTTGATGTGTAAATAGCAGAACCTTGTATTTTCTATCTGAAACTCTGAGAACACCTTGCCTAAACAGCATGGTGCCTAGTTGAATATCCTGTAACGGCACTTCCCTGTAGCCTTCTATACTCGGAACATATTTTTCAGGCATTAGTGGCAAGCATATAAGCCTGTTTAGAAAGGGAAAAAATATGAAACCGTAGCCTAATATGTGGTCTAATTAGGTTATTACCTAGTTGGATTTTTCAGTACTAGGAAGCATGCCAAGGCAATGTTTGGACAAGAGAGTCTGCAGCTTGTGGTAGAAAAAAATAAATGTATGCCAGAAAAATCTATCAAAGGAAAAGCATGTAAATGACTTTAAATTACTTTAAAACACCTGACAAAAGATGTATGTGTGAGTATTAAGTAATAATGGCTAGGTAATGTTGTTTTTATCACAGATTCACTGATGGGGTTTCCTTTCATAGCCGTTCCTATTTCAAACCTAAAAAAAAGTTTGGATTATAAACCCAACAATTGACCTGTGGCTACTGAAGTTGAAGCTGGTTGCTACATTTTAGTCCTGCCAGATCTTTGCGATATGTATTTATTTTTTCTATTGTATCTATTCCAAAGGGCACATTTGGGGATATTGCAAATGATGCTAAAGAACTGTTTGAGTGCTGAATGTAGAGGAGAGTGCAGTATGACGATGAGCAATGTGTAGAGGTGCATACGAATGCAGAGGGTATGAGGATGGGCAATATGTTCAAGAGAAGAGTGTGGATGGTGTGAGAGTGGGCAAGTGCGTGTGCAGGTCATGACAGTGGATAGTATGTGCAAAAGAGGAGGGCAAATGGTTTTATTATTAAAAGTAGGTGAAATGAGGAGATAAGGACAATATCCTTTCTTAAACATTTAAAGTGTAATCACATTAAATGATTATAAATTCTCTCAAATACATTCCATATACAAAACCAATATGTACAATATATTATCTAAAAATCATATAGGAAAATTAATCTACAGATCTATATCAATATGTAAAATTATAATATAAAATGGTGTGTGTGTGTGGGTGTATGTGTATATGTATGTATGTGTATATATATATATATATATATATATATATATATATATATATATATATATATATATAATAAATTTATCACATTAAATGCAGACTCAATGTATATTTATAAATCACTAATGTAGGAAATCGGCTTCATATATCCACCAAGTATCCTTCCATCACCCCCTCCATTGTCTCTAAATGTTCTCTATGCCCCAAAATTTTGTGTCTATTTATTGCAGTAAAGGGTTTAGAAATGTAGACATAGATTGATTTAAGGGAATTTTATATTAATTTTGAATTGTAATGATTTAATTTTCAGCCATTTTCTAATAGACCACGTTCACATTTTTGAGCAGTAGTGGTTGTACGGAATAGTCCTTCAGAAAAGGAGTTTATGCTAATTTTGTGAGTGCATTGCTATGTCCCATCTAGGGGAGATTTTTTTTTAATTATTTTTTTATTTTTTATATATGGTTTTCTCAGTGTTAACACTATTTTTATATAATAATTTAGACATTTTGTGGATATGAATATGCCACTTATTTTGCAGCAACATCCTCTTGATATATTTGCTTGTTTGATTTGGCAGTACAGCTGCTGCTTGTAATGACGGGTCTGCTCTGCAAATTTACCTGTCAAGAACCCCTTGCTCCACTCCTCATGACATAGTTGCTGATGAAACGCGTTGGAACAGCTAGGGGATTCTGCTGTGAAGTGAGGTCTGTTTGTGGTTTGTGTTGGCTATGGTTGTGTTTTTTTTTTTTTTGAGCATTGGTTATGATCCTAGAGTGTAGTATTTTGCATCCAATAGAGGGCAGACAACCTTGTCCTGGCTATAAAAGGGAAATGCATGTTAAACCTTATTTGTTCTAAAGGTCATATTAGTAATGTGAAGAGGTGCCCATTAGAATTTGGTGAAGGTTTTGCTTAAATAAACCATGAGAGTGAATAACTGGTGGAAGATCAAAGGAATGTTCATGGACATTGTATAGTATATGTTTTATGATCACAGGTTTGGATATCACTGGGGATATTTAAATTTAAAGCTGACCTTCACATTTTGATCACTGTACATGTGCACTTTACTGTTGCACAGTAAAGTGCACATGTACAGTGCACTTTACTGTTGCACAGAACATGTTTGTGTATATTCGTTTTGTTTTTCAATATGGTGAATATCATTTGTGTTTTAATACTACAAAGAGACGACTGAGTTTTTCATGATTGGAGCAGCATCTCGTATAATACCTGGTATATGTCCATTTGTGAGTCTAGCATCAGTCCATCTGGTATAGGGATCAAGGGGCAACCTATTTTCAAAAATGTGATCTTGTTCTAAGGGGCTCCATCATATTACTTTACTGAAGCAAACTGGTCACGTTGCGAACTACCCATATAGTGCTTTGATGTCCGTGTCCTGTATGAACATTGTTTTACTATTCCAATTCTAGTTACTACAATTTGATGAAAAGTTTCAGTTTCATACAGGTCTTCATTTGTTCCAAGAATGCCATTTGTTCCCTGTAAGCTATAATCTATTTACTTCTCCCATGCATAACCTGCTGCAGTGTAGTGAGAAGTTGTCAAAGTTTCTCATTCACAATTGATAATATACTGCCCTTTATGTGTGGTAAATAATGTGGATACCCATCAGGGACTCTTTTTGGAACACCAATCAGATTTAGACTTGTTTCTCACCAGCACTGGGAATGACATGTCTGCCGCTATGGACAACATACAACACTTCTTGCACAACTTACCTTTGCTTTACAAGTGACCTGCAGCAGCGGGGTGGTTAGGAAAGGCACCAGCTGAGCGCAATACATTTAATTATGTCTAAACCTAATTCTGTGTTGTAGATTTCTAATCTGTGTTAACTGAGCTGCATAACACAGTTCAAGTTCTGTTGTAGTGATGGAGATAGAAAGTAGGTCTGGAATAATGGATTATCGACGAAATTTTTTTTTTTTTCCAGCATTTTGTGAGAGGCTATTTTACCTGTTTTTTATTCTTGGCAGATTATAAACCGATTATAAAATTATAAAAGATTTGTTGTGCAAAAAATTTCTAGCACTTGCAGCTCTCCCTGAAGCACTGAAGTGTGTTTTTGAACTGTTTCAGAAGAGCTACAACTGTATTTGTCTGTGAAACTCCAAACTTTCTTCTGACCCCTATGCTTGTGACTGACTAACTCTAAGGCCCCTTTTACACGGGGCGGATCAGTAATGATCCGCCCTGTGATGATCCGCTCGCTCAGCGGGGATCGCTCCGGGTGGACAGGGTGGTCTCCGCACACTGTGCAGGGACCGCCCTGTCAGCTCTCCGCTCTCCTCTATGGGGATCGGATGAGTACGGACCGTCTGTCCGTGTTCATCCGATCCGCTCTGAAGACGGTTAGAAAAATAGGATTTTCCTTCGTCTGCAAAATTGGACAATAGCGGAGTATTGCATGTATGTCCGTATTTCATCCGCAAACGGATGGATGAAATACGGACATAATTACCGCATGTGTGAAAGGGGCCTTACTCCGGTATTCCCCAGTTATTTTTATTCTTTGCCTAAAGAGAAGGCTCCTTGTGTCCATGAGAATGGTATTGCTTTTCCTGTGATATGCAAGTTTCTAGGGCTTGTGTGAGTGAGACATTTTTATTGTAGAGTGACTGGTAGCACGACAAACTGCACTATTATACTCCAAACCTCAGCACACCAACACCTTTCCTGAATTGAAATCCTAATTGGACTTTACACCAAAATTACCTAGTTAGAACATTACCATCTTCATCTCCATTGTTCCATATTTTCGGTCACATATATTCTACTTAGTATAAAGAACCAGCTTTACTTGACACCCTTACCCATTCATAAGAAAGAGGCAAAAGGCACGCCAACCTGTCCTGACCAAATTACATCACATTATCCTGTATGAATACCGCTATGGCCTACACTTATATCTGGCATTAGGAATAATTCTAGATTACAACTGTAGAGTAACATGGATACAGTGAAATTGAGGATTCTTGGTATTAAAATGCTGCAGTAAAAGCACATTATACTGCATATGTGAAAATTTTATCTTGGCTTATGACTAGCTTTCAATGGACCCAGTTCACACAGCTCTAAGGTGGCCGCAGTCTGCATTAGAAAAGGGTCCTGTGTGTCTTTTTGGCTTTGTTTTTCAGTTTTGAATTGAGGCAAAAATTCAGACTTGATTCCTGAAATGGAGAACAGGGATGCATCGGACCCCCCTGCTGCAAGCAGCGGCTGCAGCTATTGCGAACCTGGCCTAAAGCTACACAGGATTCAGTGATCTCATGCCTTCCACACCATTTAACACAGGGTGTCCAACCTTCTGACCTTCCTGGGCATTGGAAGAAGAGGAATTGTGTTGGGCCACAAATAAAATACACTAACAATAGGGATAGCTGAGCAAAAAAAAGTCGGGCAGATCACAAGTGAACAACCACTGATATAGATGATGTACCCAGTAATAAAACCTTTTTTTTTAAATATTTTTATAAAAGGGCAACCTAAAAGGTGTGCGATATTTGAAACGTTTTTTTAAAAATGAACGATTCTGGTTTGCTGGATGAACGAGCAATTTTCAATGAATTCTCCAGGTGCTTCTTAGATATTTTGGCTCTAATTTTGCCTTTTGTGTGCTTCATCCTTGAAAATAGTTGCTCACAAATATTGGTACTGTCAAAAAACCGAGAACATGATTAAGGCATGATCGTGAAGATTGATATTATTTTTTTTATTTGGGAATGTAAAGCTTATAAAAGTAAAGACACATTGTAAAAAAAATTAATTGCTAAGGGTAAACGCATCTTTACAGAGAAAAAATAAATAAAAAATAAACATTTTTAAGCAAGTTTATGATTTAGTGTTGGGCTACATTCATAGCCATCTTGGCCACAGGTTGGACACCCCTGGTTTGACAAGTAGATTAGCAGTTATTAGTTTAGTTGTGGGCGTTTTCCTCTATAGAGCTTTCAGACTAAAATAAAAACTGCCTTATAGTGGAACTATAGGCAAAACTTTTCTTCATTTTGAATAGAGTAAGAAATGGTTATAGCCCGTGACGTTTTTTTTTTTTTTGTTGTTTTTTGTTAGTTTTTTTTGCCATTTGTGTCCATTGGGGAGATTTACCTTTACTTCCTGTCCCATAGCCAAAACTGTGTAAAGGGAATCCCTTGAGACCCCCAGCTCACAAAACTTGTGACCTGTCAACACAAGAAGATTTCCCTTCTATTACTGTTCTTGGGACAACCCAAAATTTGGATTTTTCTTTTACTTTAAAGCTGCAATAAAAAAAACTTGCCCCTGCAAAATAGCATAATGTGCTAGTATGCATCACATACTAATACATTATGAAATGCCTACTTAAAATAAAGCCCTCCAGCGGCGCGCTGTCACCACTGAAAAGGCTTCCATCTTCCCCTGGTCGTCGTCCCAGGTTTGCGGACTCCAGCTGTGTGAGTGGACGGTGCCGCAATGACAACGCTGCTGCGCATGCGTGCAGGAGCCATCCATTATGGCATGATGCTCGAAGGTCCAGCACGGTATGCGGACCTTAAGAGCGCATGTGCCGGTGACATCACCAGCTGCATCCAGGGTGAATATCTCCTAAACGGTGCACGTTTAGGAGATATTCATTTTACTTACAGGTAAGATTTATTATAGGCTTACCTGTTGATAAAAATCACAATGCGGGCTTTACTACCGCTTAAACTTTCAATGATAATAGTAAACAGAACAAAAAAAGGGAGAATCTCCCTAATGGGGCCACAGGTAGCAATAGAAAAACAGGTGTTTTAATCCATCTCCACTCTTATCCAAAACTTAAAAAAAAAAGTTTTGCCTTTAGTTATACTTTGCAAATCATTTACATGTGGTTTAGTATGGCAAAGAATAGTAAAAATACGAGGGGAAAAAAATCTCCCTTGCATTTTACTATTTAATTGTTCTCTACAGGAAATGTTTTGTCAATTTTCAATGTTGGGCGAAATATTATAATGCCTTTCATTTTTTATAGTATTGGGCAATTACTTTTCCCTGAGAACTGCTCAAAATTTTCCACACGCTTTAGTGTATTGACATTAGTAAATTGAATATTTGTTTTAGCTTCACCAGAAAACTAACACCCAGGCCCTACAAAAGCCTTGCTGCAAGTCTTGTTTGCAGTATTGATTGACGCTTTCATGGAAAACGCCAGCCTTAGATCTTTGTGAAGCAGAAGCAAGACTAACATGCTGTGTAAAATAAAGAATCCTCTTTTTCTTTGTCTACAAGTGGCAGGAGACTAGAGAACTATTGGACAAACACTTTGGGAACAAGAGGACAAGATAAGGCCTCCATGTTGCTTTTGTGTGGAAAAAAAACAGTCCACCAGGAAATTGTATGGTTTTTGATAATTTTGCCTCTTTGTTATTTTAGAAATTGTGTGATAAACAATTGTGGTCATAGAGCTGTGAGCATGATGGTTAACATTTTACCTGGGTGTGTGAATAGACCAAAAAACATACTGAGCAATCTATTTTGAACCCTCCAGGCTGGTTAGGGATATTTGTTTTCAAAAACATTAAACGGTAAATTCATAAAAATATATAACAATATAATATAATTTTACATCTGTGCTTTCCATAAAAATTGTAAAATAAATCTGGGCCAAATCCACAGTAAACAGCCCTCCTCCATATTCCATTGTTTTCTAATGAATGCGCCTCGATTTTCTCTGGCCTACTTTTGCATCAGCCTTTTATTTTTTTAATAAGTTTACAGAAAAAGCTAGTTCTATCAGTTGGATGGTAAATAAGACAACCTACAGCTAAAGGCTCCCATATGACAGTCTAAACAAGTACTAAAACCTATTCTTATGTGATGCACACAATTCCTTAAAACACAAAACCTCCCTTACCTTCAATGACTGAGCAAAATCCTCCTTTTGTATCTCACATGTTCCCTCTCATAGACACTGCAGCTCACAGTGGGAGAGTTTTTAGCAACAAAGGCAGTGGACAGGACTAGGTGTGGCTGGGTGCTGATTGACAACCTACAGGTTTATGAATCGGCAGTGATCATGCTGATAGCCATTCTCCCCTGCAGCATTTTCAATCCTACAGTAGTGCACACAGGCACAGTCTACATGAGTGGTAATTCAGCCCTGAATTTGGGAGGAGCGCAGCATTGTTGTCAGGGGAACTAAAAGAAAAGTGCAGGCGGGCTTATATTTTTTGCATCGAGAGGATATAGTTACATAGTTAGGTTGAAAAAAGACACAAGTCCATCCAGTTCAACCTTAAAAACAAATAAATAATAAAAAAAATAATCGTACAATCCAAATACCCAATTTTATTCCCACAATTGATCCAGAGGAAGGCGGAAAAAAACCCCCCAGCAGAGCATGCTCCAATTTGCTACAGCAGGGGAAAAAAAAATTCCAAGAGGCAATCGGATTTTCCCTGGATCAACTTTACCTATGTTAGTACCCAATACTATATGGGTCTATTTGAAGATCTCCTCATTCGTAAAGGCTAATGTATGGTAAAATAAATGTTTTTACCCTAAATTAATGTAAAAAAAAAAAAAGTTTTATAGCTTGCCATCCTCCCCCACCCCCCTAAATATTTATCTGAATTTTCAATTTTCTGGATCTATCCTCCCTTCTCATCCTCTTCACACAGGAACTCGGGCAGCAGCAGGAACCATTGGCTCTAACTGCTGTCAATCAAATCAAATGCTGTGAGGAGGAAGCAAGGGGCATGGAAAAAGCCGCGCTGTGTCTATGGAGCTGCTTAGACACACAGCTCGGGAGGGGGCACACAGAAAAGAGGAGGAGGCAAGATTACTGGCGTTGGACCCCAGAAGAGGGCTTCAGCTGCTCTGTGCAATAATATTGCACAGAGCAGGTGAGTGTAATATTTTTATCATTTTGATTAAAGAAAAAAACCTTCAGTAACGCTTTAATCACATCCTGGCTGGCCTATAGAAGAATGATGGTCAAGCGGGGGATCAGTTATCCTGACTGGGCGCCATATGATGTCCAGCAGGATAAGTTGCCCGCACCCCCAGGGGCGCTCTGACACACCGCATCTCCGATCTCGGTAAAGAGCCTTGGATGTGGGATCTTTACCATGTGACCAATTACAGCGGTAACCAGGAAGTGCCGGTAATCATCTTTCCTCAGTTTGGGCTGACAAGGCCAGAGCAGAGGATCTCCTGATGGGGGGTCTGCGCTTATGAGCACACTGATTATCAGCGCAGCCCCCATCAGAGGTGCCCACAACAGATGCCAATTAGTGCCCATCACAGATGCCAATCAGTGCCACCTATTAGTGCCTATCAGTGCTGCATATTAGTGCCGCCTCATCAGTGCCCATCAGTGAAGGAGAAAACTTACTTATTTACAACATTTTAGAACAAACGAAGAACATTAAAAATTTATTTTTTTTAGCTACATTTTTTTTTTTATTTCTTTAGCAAATAAAAAAACCCAGTGATGATCAAATACCACAAAAAGAAAGCTCTATTTGGGGAGGGGGGGGGGGGGGATGATAAAAATATAATATGGGTACAGTGTAGTATGACCGCGCAATTGTCATTCCAAGTGTGACAGCGCTGAAAGCTGAAAATTGGTTTGGGCAGGAAGGGGGTAAAAGTGCCTGGTATTGAAGTGGCAATTTTTGTGTTCCAATATGGAATATTTTAATTTGCATACTAAATTTTTGTCAATGTGGCCTAATTTGGATACTTACAAAAAGTTCTGTCTAGTGTATATATGCTTGCCCGACTATTGAAATATTAGAATGTAAAACTACAATGGAATGCAGGAGCATCTTGTAACAATCGCTTGCACATAATTGGAGCATTCTCTGATCATGTGAGACTGATCTCTACTACATGCCATTTGTGTAGTTTAGTCCATAGGGAGCCATTTGTTCCATCTGCGCAACAATTAATTGCTACTACTAACAATTAATCATTAGTAAGTGTCAGTATTTCCAGGTAACTCTAGCCTAATGAGATGGTTACCAGCATGTAGCTAAATCTTTCAGTTGCAAAAGATTTAAACTCGCTTTTGTGATTTTAGTCTTAAACCTCTTCTTAATGAAAAGATCTAATTTCGCATGTATCCCTTGAGGGTTTACTTAAAACCCAAAAAATATAATATTACAAAGTAGATTTGGACACTATAGGAAACAGTTAGAACTCTTGTCCTGCTGTTAATTTCTGTCTCTGTGTGGGTGAGTCACACTTCTTCTCTGTCCAAGTGACTTTTGTAATTGAAACAGAAAGGAATGGGGAATTCAAAATGTTAGTTGTCTCCAGAGAAGGACCTCTTTTAAGAGATGAATTTCTAGAGCTTGTCATATACTACTAGATGTTTTAATGCAACTATTTGTATAAAAAATTATTAGTACATTTGACTGTTGTTTATAAATACTTCCAAATTTTAGTTAACATTCACTGTTAAAAATTAGTTTGAGAAAAATTTTGCATTTTGCTCCTTTCATTTTCAATTGCAGTCACAAGAAAATTCAATGTCAGTTTGACCCTACTAACAATAAGAAGGTTAAATGAAAAATTTCAAACCTAAATTCTACTGGTGTATGGCTGGCTTGAGACAAAATTTCCACTCACTGTCTGTTGTTTGTGCACAAAGTAGGACACAGGCAAGAAAGAAAGAAACCTGACAGGGGTTATGTTTCAGGATTAGCGAACCTGTCTGGTTTCAATATGCAAGGTGGCCGCTCATCAAATCCTGTGTGCAGCCTACGAAACCCATTGAAGTCTTTTTGAGGGGGGCGGCCTTGTAGGGGAGTAATCTTTTGTATGAAGCAAATCTTCATACAAAATCTTGCCCATTTTCATGTATCAATGCAGAAAAAAAAGAAAACAATTGAGAAGATGTGGCTTTGATTAAAATAACATGCTTGGAGGATGCTTATTTGCCCCACTTGTCCACCAGGGCAACTAATTACACACGTTAAAATCAGGATTTTATTTTGCTGAAATGTACTTTAACCACTTCAACCACAGAACGATTTAATGACCAGGCCATTTTTTGTTATGTGGCACAATGTCACATTAACTGACTATTGCGCGGTCGTGCGACATTGTACCCAAAGAAAATTGATACCCCCCCCCCTTTTTGGTGGTATTTGATCACCCCTGCGTTTTTTTTGTGTGTGTGTGTGTATGTATATATATATATATATATATATATATATATATATATATATATATATATAATGTGTATGTATGTATATTTTTTTTTATATATATATTTATTACTTTTTGCTATAATATCCCTTTTTTTTTAACAAAACGATTCATCAGTTTAGGCCAATATGTATTCTTCTGGATGTTGATTGGTTTGCGCAAAAGTTATAGCATCTACAAAATAGAGGATATATTTATGGCTTTTTTTAATTATTATTCATTTTTTTTACTAGTAGTGGCGGCGATCTGCAAATTTTAGTGGAACTGTGACATTGCGGTGGACAGATCGGACACTTTTTTTGGGACCATTGACAGGAGTTAAAGCGGGATTCCGCTGCCGATTTTTTTTTTTCTACCTGTGTCACTGGTGGGCGATTCCTTAGGTGTCTTTGTAGTCACGATCGGCGTCTTTTTAACCTCCGGCGTGACAATTTCAGTTGTGAGGATAACTTTTAAAAATGCAGTCCGGCGGTTTCCATTTTCACTGTGGGCGTTTGAAGCCCACAAGCATTTCCTTTCTGGATGCAATGACGCTGTGCTCCCAGCACCCACCGCTCCATCTCGCGCATGCTCATTGATAGCAGTGAGCAGCGCTGTAAAAGATTCTGGTTGCCATCACGACGGGTGGCGTCCTCGGAAGTTCCCGCCCTGTTGTGATGGCGAAGTAAACATCAAGAGAACAAAGACCGGTGTCACGTGACGCCGAAATCTCACGAGATTTCGGCAGTACAGCGTTCCCCGCTGATTCATGGGAACAATGAAAGCTACCTCCCAGGGGACTTTGAGGAGTCGGGGAAAGGCAACAACCACGCCTACTCCCACGGGAGGAGAGCCCAGAAGTCAGCTTGGAAATGTAAATTAAAAGTTAATTACGCCGATCGTATTTTTAAAAAGGTTCATTTTGGCATCTTTGGAAGAGACACTAAGTCATTTGGCATCTTTGGAAGAGTCTGGTGAGGTTTTCAAAATGTGAGTACAACACCGCTTTAACACTAGGGGGCGATTAAGGGGTTAAATGTGTTCCCAGGTGTGTGTGTTTCTAACTGTGGGGGGCAGTGTACTGACTGGAGGAGGAGACATATCGCTGTTCCTAATTACTAGGAACAGCAGATCTGTCTCTCCTCTCCTGTCAGAACAGGGATTTGTGTGTTTACACACACAAATCCCCATTCTGGTTCTCGTGCCCATGATTGTGGGTGGCCAGGGGACATCGTGCCCACCGGCCACTTGCTAGGGGTCCTGCATGCGTCTGCTATGGCTTTTTTAAGGAGCAGACGTACAGGTACGGCGATTTGCGCAGGGGTGCCAACCTGCTGCCGTAAATGTACATGAGCCGGTCAGGAAGTGGTTAAACCCCAATACAATTATATATTCTCTCAAAGCAGAGATATAATAATGGGATAATAAAATGTTGGCACAGATTGTTGACTATAGTAACCAAGGAATGACAGCTGTGAACCCAGAAGTAATTTAATACCTGTCACTTCTAGGTTCATTAGTCACACAGAGTTTGGGGCATGGCATGGGGGGGGAGCACAACTTCAGAGTTGGGGGGGCAATCCTAGGGTCACAGACGCCTGGGTGCAGAAATATTTTTGGTGCCCCCACATGGGCGTGGTCATCTTACTAGCTCCTCCCCTTTACAAAGGTTTTTATGGCAACAACTCAAACACAGAGATGCTCCCCGAAGGAGTCTGTTACCCTGGGATCCACCCATGATCTCTTAACAATAAAAAAAAAACCTTCTGGGAATTGGTCCAAATGTGTCTTTAAAAGCAGTGTCAGTTGATGCTCGAGTAGTTTGCCCTTTGTAAACGTATTTCTATTTTTCTGTTGATTCACTGTCAGTTACACATCCAAGGATCCAGAATTCTTTGGATTTTTTTGGCAGCTGTTTAGCGGTTGTGGGTTGTGACTGGCCTGTTCTTGATTTTTGCCAGTGCTTACCTTCATGATATATTGGTTGCAGTGCGCATTCAGTGTCATCACAGATTATAATTAATCTAGCTCTAATAGACTGCATAAATTTATTTTTGGGATATTCGTTGTTGTTGGAATAAGCTTTCTTTTGCTCATTGATGATTGTTGAGAGAGGTGACATGATGCAAGTGTATCTTAAAACAGACCAAATTTCTGATATTGTTTGTTTTTAAGTGCATTCATGCTAAGAACTATGCAAGTATAACCAATACAGTTATTTTATCTCTCAGATTACTTCTCAGAGGACTTCTAGAAGACTGGTATTATCATTGCTCAGATCTTATCCAGGGTATACCAGGGAGATGATGCAGTCTCTTTTAAATCCCAGGACATACAGAGAACCATTTATGATGTTATCTATACAGACTTGCAAACCCCCCAACTTTGAGATGGAAACAAGACCCCATTAGCATAAGAATGTAGGCATAGGCCACAGAAATATACACTAAAAATGACTTAAAGGGGTTGGAAACCCTTGTGTTTTTTTTCACCTTAATACATCCTATGCATTAAGGTGAAAAAACTTCTGTCACTGACCAGCCCCCCCCCCCGTTCACTTGAGTCCCGTAGTTCTCATGCCGGAGGCGCACTCTTCCCCTCTGCCCGGGGGTTCTTTGCTCTTGATTGGATAGATTGATAGCAGCATTGCTGTCAATCAAATCCAATGACACGGGCGCCAGGGGGGTCAGGCCCGAGTCTGGTATTCTGCGTGGACTCGGGAGCGCGCCCGCAAGGTAACCCCCGGGAGGGCGTTTCTCCTAGGGGGGTTATACGATGCAGGGAGGAGCTACCAGCACCGCCGGGGGATCCCAGAAGTCAAGGATTGGGGCAAAACACTGCACAGTGGAGGTAAGTATACAACGTTTGTTATTAAAAAAACTAAAAAAAAAACCTTAGCTTTACAATCACTTTCTTTTTTTCTTTTTTTACTATTCCTTTTATACTGGCTTTTAAAATTTACAAATGCAGCAGTTTAGAAATTGGATGGAAGTTTTAGCCCTGAGAATCACCTTTTTAGAAGTTAAAAAGTGAATTTATATACAACTATATAGATCAGCCAAAAAGGAGGGACAAATGAGGGGGAGAGAGGGACTTTGTTCCAAATCAGGGACAATTGGCAGCAATGGACTTGTAACACTCAGATGTCATAATTATCCCAGCATGCTCCACTCAGACCTTGAGAAACTGCCTTGGCACAGCCATTTTGTTAAAGCTCAAGGACAGCTTTGTTAATGCAAATGGTACTTTATTTCTAATACCATTTCTGTACATGGATCAATATATTTACAGTATCTTACAAAAGTTAATACACCCTCACATTTTTGTAAATATTTTATTATATTTCTTCATGTGACAACACTGAAGAAATTACACTTTGTTACAATGTAAATTAGTGAGTGTACAGCTTGTATAACAGTGTAAATTTGCTGTCCCCGCAAAATAACTCAACATAGCCATTAATGTCTAAACCGCTGGCAACAAAAGTGAGTACACCCCTAAGTGAAAATGTCCAAATTGGGCCCAAAGTGCCAACATTTTGTGTGGCCACCATTATTTTCCAGCACTGCTTTAACCCTCTTGGGCATGGAGTTCACCAGAGATTCACAGGTTGCCACCGGAGTCCTCTTCCACTCTTTCATGATGACATCATGGAGCTGGTGGATGTTAGAGACCTTGCGCTCCTCCGTTTTGAGAATGCCCCACAGATGCTCAATATGGTTTTGGTCTGGAGACATGCTTGGTCAGTCCATCACCTTTACCCTTAGCTTCTTTAGCAAGGCAGTGGTCATCTTGGAGGTGTTTGGGGTCGTTATCATGTTGGAATACTGCCCTGTGGCCCAGTTTTCAAAGGGAGGGGGATCATGCTCTGCTTCCCTCAGTGAACTGTAGCTCCCCAGTGCCGGCAGCACTCATGTAGCCCCAGACCATTAATTTAGACGTTAACCTTCCTGGGGGTATTCCCGAGTGTGGCTCGGGGTGAATTCTCACTACCAAAAGTGGTAACCCCAAGCCACACTCGGGATTGCAGGATCCATGTGCAGCTGTATCCCCCGCCAGATCATCCGCCTGATTCATCATTGCCCTGGGCTCCGTTCCCTGCGAGCGCCACGACGCACGGAGGCGAAGCTCAGCAGAAAATTTTAAAAGTGAAAAATTCATAACACACTGTAACCTGTAAGATTACATTACTGCAGGGGTGCCCAGCCAGTGGCCCGCAGAGCCCTCTGGGATGGTGTGTTGGCAAGCCCAGATTACAGGTTACCTGTCATCTGCCCTCTTTGTTGTTGTGGTCCGCAACTGGTTTACTAAGTCGCTTAAGTGGCCCTAGCTCTTCAAAAGGTTGGGAACCCTTGCATTACTGTATCAAATCATTTCACCTCCCTTTTGTCCCTAGTGCCCTGCCTGCAGTTTTATATTGTATATACAGTTCTTTCTGCCTGGGAACTTGAGAATGTCCATGGCATCCAAAAAGCGTGCCTTTACGTCAAAAGTGGCTTTGACCAGCTAGAAAACAGCGATGGTGAATTAGAATACCTTGCAGAATTGAGCTATAATGATTTGTGAGTAAATTCGTCATCAGACACTGAAAGTGACAATTCTGCGACTGAGCAAATCTCAGTTTTTTTGATTTGATTACTTTATTGAATACATTTTTTATTATAATAGTATTTATTATTTATAGTATCATTTATGATTTCATGTGTCAAACTTTATCATATTCGGGATTAGGGATGAGCTGAGTGTTCGAATGGAACCCATGTTCGACTTAAACACCAGCTGTTCATCCGTTCGGTGTAATCCAAATATTATGGGCCGCTCGTGCCAAATTCGAGTGGCGCTCATGGCCCATAATGCCCTGCGGTATTGCAGTGCATTGCTGGCTGATGATTGGCCAAGCATGCACTATGACCCACATGCTTGGCCAATCACAGCGCCATCAGCGAAGAGAGCCATAATTGCCTGTGGCCAATTATGGCTCAGGCGGTGGTCTTGCCTAGTGTGTTGCGGCTCATAGAGATAGATGGAGAGACAGTGTCTTAATTTCCTTTGAAGCTATTGCAATTACAGTCAGTGTATTGTGCCCCCTGCACAGTGTACACCTGAAGCTACCCCAATTGCTGGTGTTGTTCTGGTCCTATACCACAGGCAGGCAGCTGCAGTAATTGCAGTAGGTGTACTGTGTTCACCTAAAGCTACCCCAATTGCTGGTGTTCTCATCTCCCTGCAGTCTATTAGTATGTCTGGAAGGCCAACAAGGAGAGGCAGACAGTCACAAGCCAATAAGAGGGCAAGCAGGCTCTTTGTCTAGAGGCAACAGTGCTGGTCGTGGACGCCATGCATCCTCATCATCACGTGGCCATGGGACACGCTTGTGCTTATGTTCGGCAGCTGGACGTGTTGAACCGCAACATGCCGAAAAACTTGGTACAGTGGATGACCAAGCCCTCTTCATCCTCCTCATCCTCTCTCACCCAGGCTCAGGGTACTGGCAAAGCAGCTGCCAATGCGGCCTCTTCCCTCGTCTCAATGGCATCAGTCACTCCTTCCCTAGACCCACCATGTCCTCCTGAGGAGTCTCCCGAACTGTTTGACCACAGTGTTGGGTACATGCTCCAGGAGGATGCCCAGCGTTTTGAAGGTTCTGATGATGATACCCAGCTAGAGGAAGGCAGTAGCGTGAGCCCAGAGAGAGGGGATTCCCAAGAAGGGCAGCAATCTGGCAGTTATGTTCCACCAGCTGCAGCATACTGCCAGGTTTGCTCCAGTGATGAGGGAGGGGATGATGAGGTCACTGGCTCCATGTGGGTGCCTGATAGGAGAGAGGAGGAGGCACATCTCCAATGAGGCAGGATGCCCTCCAGGGGCCAGCTTAAGGGCAGCACACTGACTGAATTGCACCGTAGAGCTCCACCTGTGCAGGGCTCTGCCTCTGCGCGTTATTCCAAAAGTTATTTGGTGTGGGCCTTTTTTGAGATGAGTGCATCGGATCGCACCACTGCAACATATGTCTCAAGCGTATCTGGCGTGACCAAAACGTCAGCCGCTTGGGCACCACATGCTTGACCAGACATATGTTGACCTGCCATGCAGTTCATTGGCAAGCGTACCTTAAAGACCCACATCAAAGAAGAAAGCGGACCTCTCCTTGCTCCTCATTAGCTGGGATCTCCAACACCACTATACCTTCAGTCCTCTGTGAAACCTGCACTGAGAGGAATGAAGATGTAGAATTAGGTGTGTCACAGCCAAGCAGGCAATCTGCTAGTGGTACACCAACGTCCGATTGTACCAGGCAAATTGCCCTGCCCCAGCTGCTGGAGCGAAGGAAGTTCACTCCCAGCCATCCACATGCCCAGCGGTTGAATGCTAGCTTGGCTAAATTTCAAGCACTTCAACTGCTGCCTTTTCAGTTGGCAGACTCGGCCCCCTTCCGTGAGTTTGTGCAATGGGCGGTTCCTCAGTGGCAGGTTCCCAAACGTCACTTATTCTCACGGAAGGCGATTCCGGCTCTCTACCGGCATGTGGAAGGCAATGTCCATGCCTTGCTGGACAGGGCGGTCAGCGGTAAGGTGCATATTACTGCTGACTCATGGTCCAGCAGGCATGGACAGGGACGTTACCTATCTTTCACGGCGCATTGGGTCACTCTTCTGGCAGCTGGGAATGATGCAGGACAAGGTGCAGTAGTGTTGGAGGTTGTTCCGCCACCACACCTCCAAAATGCTACACATCTGTAGCACACCTGCGACACACCTCTCTCCTCCACCCCGTCCTCTTCTTCTTCCTCCATGGCCTCTTCCTGTGCTTTGTCCTTGAAACCAGCAGTGCTCTGTAGGCATTCAAGGGCACCTGAAGCTGATGTAACCGAATAATTTTTTTGAAATGTCACATCTCTTCAAGACTGCCTATGCTGATCCTGAGTGACTATCCTCTTCCTCCTCAATGATCCTGCTGATAGCTTGGAAGAACATTTTTGTTTCTGGGCGCCGCCACCAGTGGCTAAGGCCAAATTTTTCAGCCCCTGTTTAACAGGGGCACGTAATTAAAAAATGTTATGCAATACTTTGCAGCAGGACTCATTCCTGCTCTCCAACTAGAGTTTCTGTGAGGTGTTGCAGTGTTGTGGCACCAGTGCCTAAGGCCCAGTTTTTCAGCCCCTGTTTAACAAGTGCATGTAATTACAATTCTTGATATATTTCACAGCAGGGCCCATTCCAGTGCCCACAAGAGTAACTGTGAGGACTTATAGTGTTGTGGCACCACCAAAGGCTCAATTTTTCTAACACTGTTCAACAATGGCATGTAATTACAATTCTTGATATAATTCACAGTCACTTTTAGGGCTTACAGTGTTGTGGCAACACCAACACATTAGGCCCACATTTCTGCACAGCATAAAGGGCAGGCCGCTACTTTCAAACATCCAACTTACAAACGTCTCCTACTTGCAAACAGAAACAGACAACAGGAAGTGAGATGAAATCTACCCCTAGGAAGGAAAATTCTCTCCTGTAAGAGTTAATATGGGAAAAACGTGTCTCCTCTCCACTGATGCTTTATCCCAATCCTTGTTTTACTAAAAAAAAAAAAAAAAAAAAAAAAAAAAACATTAGTCATTGGGACAGAAAGTGAGGTAAAATCTTCTGAAGAGGTGCACAGACGGGAAAAAAAATGTTACAGGGGTGATAACCCTTCCCTATGTTTTCCAAAAAGCTTAAATAGACTTTAAAAATGTACCAATTCAAAATTACAAACAGATTCTACTTAACAATAAACCTACACAGTCCCTGTCTTGTTTGCACTGCCTGTATACTGCTGTTCTGAGTATATAGGGCCTGGGGGCCCCACGGCTTTCCTTTTTTTTTTTTTTGTATTTGGGAACGGGGTTCCCCTTTAATATCCGTACAAGACCCAAAGGGGCTGGTAATGGGCAGGGGGGGGGGGGTCTACCCATGCCATTTTTCTCAATGATTTTCATCTGTGTTGCCGGAACCAGACATTACATTAAAACCGCAAGCAGTTTTAATTGACTTTTTTTCCGTTAGAAATGTCATTTTGTGCAGGGACTGTTCTAAACACGGGAAATCTGCCACTTCACAGGCATACTATATACACACCCCAGGCACGATATTTAAAATAATATTCCCCTTTCTTTCACTTTAAGCGGCATTAAAATCGGTGCTCCCTAAAAAAAATTGCCCTTTTTAAAACTTTTTTTTTTTTTGCATTGATACATGTCCCCTGGGGCAGGAGCCGGGTTCCTAAACCCTTTTTAGGACAATAACTTGCATATTGGCCTTTAAAATGAGCACTTTTGATTTCAAACGTTTGCTGAATGTAAGCTGTACACTCTCTACTTTACATTGTAACAAAGTGTCATTTCTTCAGTGTTGTCGCATGAAAAGGTATAATAAAATATTTACAAAAATGTGAGGGGTGTACTCCCTTTTGTGAGATACTGTATGTAGACTTGTATATTTAGCTGATTGCTCTCCTTTTATTGTGCATTAGAATATAAACTCTTTTCTGACTCACAGCTGGATTGTGCAACAATTGCATATGTGTATACATTCATTGAAACGTGCAGGCATTCCATGATTAACCCTTCTTGGGTAGAATTGGTGATGTCTTAGCTGCTTTTTTGCACAAAGTGAAAAGTACGATTTTAATGGCAGTCTTCTAATACAGCTCTTGAGCCTGATCAGCCATTTGAATTCTGCCTTAAAGCAGAGTTCCACCCAGTTAAAAGTCAGCAGCTACAAAAAGTGTAGCTGCTGACTTTTAATAAGACACTCACCTGTCCCATGGTCCAGCGATGCGGGCGTACAAAGCCCCACTCCACTTCCCCTCCTCTCTGCAGCGCCAGCATTCTAACTGTGGGCGCTCAGCTGTGGCTTCACAGCCATGCACGAGATGTGGTGTGCGCTGTGATTGGCCGGGCAACTTCTGGGACCTGTGACTGGCCCCAGAAGATTGCAGGGAGGGAGGGGGGAGATCTTCCGGCACCACAGCATGAGTGAAGGAAGTGGGTGCCTGTAATAACTGGGTACCAGCCCCCCCCCCCAAAAAAAAATTACATGCCAAATGTGGCATGTTGGGGGGGGTCACCAACACTTAAGCGGAAGTTCAATTTTTGGGTGGAACTCTGCTTTAACTTTTATTGGTTCTGTTGTGCTGCTGTCCATGCCTGCTGTTCTGCGCATTTGGGTGGTTAAGAAGGATCAATTTTATGTCTGCTGTCCTGATCTAGTTCACAATATTTGGTTGAACGCGAGATTCAGGAAATCTGCAGTTATCTCTTTTCTTGATTATAGATTTATCATTTTTATTTTTTATTTCATTATATTGCAGATGGCTCTGTTGTTGCTGCAATGCTATAGTTAACTTCAGTATGACTGTGTTGTTCATAGGATACATTATGCTTCACTTAGCTATTTTACAATAGTGATTAAACCAGTTATATGGCTAGAATGTACAATCTCTGAACTATGCTTGTACTCCCTGCCTTAAAGGGACTACAGAAAATGGAATAATCAGTTGCTTAACTTTAATTTGTAGGCTACATTGCATGAGGTGGATTGGGGTTGATTTACTAAAACTGGAGAATGCAAAATCTGGTGCACATGTGCATGGTAGCCAATCGGCTTCTAGCTTCAGCTTGTTTAATTAGACTTTGCAAAAAAAAAAAAAAAAAAAAAAGGATGCTGATTGGTTTCTATGCAGTGCTGCATCAGATTTTCAGTAAATCAACTCCACTGTATTCTGAAAGTGGGATGTGCTGCTGTCAGAATACACTTATCAGTGGCTGCAGCCACTGAGCGAAAGGATTTCCAACTTGTCTGTTAAACAGACGTCTGATATCAATATCAATTTGTCTATGGGCAGGCATGTTAGCATGCAGTTGTAATACGTTTGAGGTGGGCTTTTATTTTTCTCTGCAATGCACTAAATGCATTTGCATTTCAAACTAATCTTCTTGATTTCATGATCTAGATGGGGTAAACAAATTCATAAGCATTCAGTGCTGAACTTTTGATAGTAGATTACAATGGAAAATTAAACAGAAGTTCGCCTTTACAACATTTTCCACCTTTTAATATATTTGCCAGGTGTTCTCTTTGTTCTTCGTTGATGATCTGTCACTTGCAGCAATTTGAAAGAAACTAACTATATATAGTCTATCACAAAGCAGTACTGTACACAAAATAATCTAATTGTACTGACTAAAAGCAGACACCAAAAATGTGCTTGTATTACCTCCTCTGTGCGCCTCTCTAAATTGGGTTTAATTTTTTAATAAGGGGTTGACTTTACTCATTTTGGATCGAAGCCTCACCCACATACCATACTCCCATTGAATGAAGGGATTTTAATAACCATTAAAGAGGGAGTCCGCCGGGACTCCGGGTTTTTTTTTTTTTTTTTTAAAAGCCAGCAGCTACAAATACTGCAGCTGCTGACTTTTAAAATAGTGACACTTACCTGTCCAGCGCGCCCGCGATGTCGGCACTCGAAGCCGATCTCTAGATCGTCTCTCGGGTGCTGCCGCCGCCATCTTGGGTATGGGAATCAGGAAATTGAGCCTTTCTGCTTATTTCCCGGTTCCCTACTGCACATGCGTGAGTCGTGCTGCGCAATAAGGACGGTCCCCGCTGCCTCTGGGATCTGTGTGTTTCCCAGCAGGCAGCGGGGCACTTGCAGAAAGGGGCGGGCACTTGCGGAAAGGGGCGTAATCTACGCCCCTTTCCGCAGAGAGCTATCCCAGAAGTGGGTGCAGATACCTGAAAGCAGATACCTGATACCCTCCCCCCTGAAAGGTGCCAATTGTGACGCCGGAGGGGGGGAGGGTTCCGATGAGCGGAAGGCCCACTTTAGGGTGGACCTCCGCTTTAAAGAGACCCAGCTAGAAAATTTGACTACTAGGAGAAGAGTAATTTCCCAGGTACACACCCCTCCCTCCTTGCATGTCATAGCCCTCTCCTTTCTAGGAGTGCTGACCCAGCTCCTCTGCCACTACATAACCTTTTATGTAGTAGCTGCTAGGGGAGGAATGAAGGTGAATACTATACAGCAGGGATATGCAATTAGCAGACCTCCAGCTGTTTCAGAACTACAAGTCCCATGAGGCATAGCAAGGCTCTGACAGCCACAAGCATCACATCCAAAGGCATGATGGGACTTGTAGTTTTGCAACAGCTGAAGGTCCGCTAATTGCATATCCCTACTATACAGTGACGCTTAAGCAACATGCAAAGTGATGTTAAGTGTGCTGGAACTGATATTAGAACCCCAGTGTCTCTGCTACCCTGCACTGCAGCTAATCAAGCCCAGATCATGCTCTATTAGCTGCATCCTTGGCTACAGTAGCTGGAGCATGACACTTGTGAACCTGGAAGTGACATAAAACACATTGCTTCCGGTTTCCAATGTTGTTGCCAGGGATGATCTTTTATTCTGGGCAGTTAAAGTGATTGTGAAGGCTATCATTAAAAAAATAAAAAACAAGCAGGTTATTTGCACAGAGCAGTGTCAACCCTCTTCTTTTTGGGTCCCCCGCCAACGGTCCTGCCCCCCCGACAAGTGCCCCCAATAGCAAGCCTTCACACACGGTGGCTCGACCCTACCCCTGCTCTCTCCTCATTGGCTGATTGACTGTGATTGACAGCAGCCGGAACCAATAGCTCCCGCTGCTGTGACAGCCAGAGAGAGGAGAGAGACTTGGGAGAGCCACTGCTCCCATGCACATCGCTGTATCGAGATGGGACTCAGCTAAGTATAATAAGGGGCTGGGGGTGAAGCTGCACCCAGAAGAATTTTTTACCTTAATGGATAGAATGCATTAAAGTAAAAAAACACCTGCCTTTAGAACCATTTTAACGGCAGTCTCGGGCACCTTGGTTTAACAGGACAGCCCAAAAACCACCATGGGAGTTGGGGGAGAGGGGGCAATAGCTGTGAGCTTGCCTTAACCCCTTGAATACCTGGATGTTTATAAACATACCTTGGTAGACAAGGGGTTACGCTTATGGTAATAAAAATCAGGTTCCAACCTTTCCTGTCAAAGAGCAGTCTACTAGATCTGTGAGTGTTTCTTAAGCTTTTGGCATCAGTCAAGTTTGCCAGATTTCCAAAGCCTGTTCTTCTATTCGCACATTCTCTGAAGTTTTACCAGGTGGACGTCCAGGTCTTATTTTAAGTCTGCTTTGAGCATATGGTCTCTCTATCTGCTCTTTGAACTGGAGGCAGTGCCGAGTTTTGTTGATTATTTTAGAGCCTTTTGGTGTTTTGTTGCTGTTGCCCACCCCTCGGTGGAACTGCTTTTGGATGTCCAGACAGTTTCTGAATTCCTGTGTTCCTCAATGAACAAGAAAGAAAATAGGATTTTTGTACTTGCCCCAAAAATTATTTCTTGGAGTTTGAGAGAAACGGGTCCCCCACTCATTTGTGTCTATGATCTGTTGGCACTTTTTTCTACAAAACGTAAGCATGTTAAGAGTAGAAGGGTTTTACCTTGGCTTGACACAACTTTTTTTGCCATTGTTCAAAAACCTCCTGTAGGCAGCAGTATAACCCAACAGTTTCTGAATTCATGTCCCTCAAGAAACTCCAGAAATAGATTTTATGGCAAGTACAAAAATCCTATTATTCATGACGTGCACTGGTTTTACTTAAAATAATGTGATATGGTACTGTTGCCATGTGCACCTGTGGGCAGATGTGGTTATAATTTAAGTTCTTTCCAATATTCTTTATTGTATAAATAATGACTAATCTGTTTTATAATAGTTCATGGTATTTTTTTTTTATTTTTTTTTTTGTTTTCTAACTTGTTTTGTTACTTTTGTACGTACATGATCTCCATTCAGTGTGAGGCCTGTGGCACTGGGCTCCCTATTGAAAAGGTGGCGCAGGCTTTTGTTAGAACGTTGGGTATCTTATTACTGGATGAAGAGCTTCTCTTCAATTATTGATCCATTAGACAATTGGCCACATGCTAGCTGGACAGCAGGATGATGGGGAGGCTGGTGTCATATGAAAAGAGCACCTCTGGCACCCCTTTAGCCGTGTATGCTTCTTGCTCCTCCCTGGCCCCTGGGAGGTGCAGGCTTGTGCTGTATTGTGATGACTTTCATCAGCACTGTGCGATTCTGTATTGTTGCAGTATGAAATGTTTGCCTCATGTTAAATTCAAATGAAAACATTGTGACATGTCATATTGCTTTAACCCTGTCATTTATTGTGTGGAGGCTTGACAGGATTCTGGACGTTCTTTATTAATTCCCTAGTATGTGTCCCAGTAGCCATTGTTCCCAAGATAGAAAGTGAGGGGGAATCCAAACCTTCAGAGTTGTTATTGGAGCAGGAAGTAAGATTAAATGATCTTGTTAGGACAAATGTTCTGGTGACAGCTGTCTAAAATGGAAATTCCCCTCACTTTGGGGAGATTTTCTCTAACTTCCTGTTGCATCTCCAGATCAGAGGGTAAAAGGAGTTGGCACCAACTTGCCAGTTTATGTAAAGGGGTATTAAAGCCAAAAGCAAACCATTATTATATTGCAGCTTACCAATTCTTAGCTGTGATGGCTGCATCATTCTTTTTTTTTTTAAAGCCCAACACTGGGCAAGAAAAATATTTTCCAATGCAGTGCCGTTCCACCTCTGGATCATGGTGGAGTGCCAATTGTGTATACCACTTTCTCCTCTCCCCCGGACAAAGCGAGCAGTTAACCTGTGCAGTGCGGGCACAGTCCCACTGCATGGGAAAACCTTTTTTTTTGCCCAGAGTTGGACTTTAAGCTTTCTTTCCTGCCAGTAAGGCTCTTCCTCTTCTTTTTTTTTTTTTTATAAATAAAAAGGTTTATTAAAGTTTTTTTTTTTTTTTTTTTATATAAATATAAGGCTTTGCATGGTGATGTACACGCAAAACACTTACACATGGCAGCAGCATTATTCGTTTTAAAATAATATTATAAAGAATTTACATAGCGCCAACAGTTTGCTCAGTGCTTTACAAAAGTACAATTACAATACAATAATATACAAGAGGGTTAAAGTGGTTGTAAACCCTTACAATCCACTTTTGACTACAGGTAAGCCTATAATAAGGCTTACCTGTAGCTACCCTGGATATCTCCTAAACCTGCACAGTTTAAGAGATATCCCCTGTGTCGCACATGTGTACTGAAGCAATGGCATGTTATTGCCGTTGCTTCAGTTAGTGTGCCATTACCAGCGGCTCCCGTGCACATGCGCGGGAGTGACGTCATCGTGGCTCTGGCCACTCACAGTGCTGGAGCCCGTGATATTGAAGTAACTTTGGGAGGGATGTTGCTGGCTGGAACTGTGTACTGGGAGCACTGCGGGGGCTTTGATCTAAGGTATTTCATAATGAGCTTGTATGCTATGCCTTTTTGTCTTGCAGGCGTTTTTTTTTTTTTTTGGGGGGGTTTACAACCACTTTAAAAGGGCCCTGCTCATAAGAGCTTACAATCTAATAGTATGACAAGAAGAATGGTGATCATTAGGGATGAGCTCAAGCATGTTCGCAAGGTCCATGTGCAGAGCCCGCCAGGAAGTCAGCACAGCGCTGCGCTAATCACAGGCAGTGAGACATTGCCCGATCTCTGCAGCCATGCATCGGGGGAAATGTCTCGCTGCCTGTGATTAGCGCAGCGCTGCGCCGACTTCCTGGCGGGCTCTGCACGTGGAGTGTGTGAACACGCCTGAGCTCATCCTTAGTGATCGTATAGCAAGGGTAGGGTGGCAGGCAGCAATATCTTCAAAATATACTTCAGTGCAATAATTGTGACAATGGTTACCTACGTAGCCTAGATTACAAAATGAACTGACAACTTCAGAAAATAGGCAGTAGATGCATGAAAAACACCATCTTACTAAGCACATAGTAATATTGGAGTCTGAGGTACCTTTCCGGAGTGTTGGTTGCAAAGCAGGCCAAAGGGAACTAGAAAAAAAAAGACACACTAGATATTAAAAAATATGGAAAAGTGTTCTGGTCAGTAAATTATTCAACCACCAAGACACCCACCAGACAGTGAAAGGACGCAAAGGTAAGGAAATGACACTTCTTCCAAGCGGTGCAAGGGCTCCCACACTGCATTATGTCTAAGGTGTTAAGTCATACCTCCCAACTTTTTGTGATGGGAACCAGGGACACATATTAGCAAAAGTATGTTGGCTTAGGCCACGCACCCTGCCGTCTCCCTAAAGGAGCCTTATACGAAAAATATTATTGGTGTGTGGGCAGGTTGCCTACAGTCAAAGGCTGCTCTAGGCTTTGTGAGGCCTTAGGCAAAAATAGACACAAAATACAAATACTCTGTATGAACAAACAACCTGTCTTCTCTCCCCTCAGAGAACTGGAAACTGTGTGTTTACACACACAGATCCTGGTTCTCAGTGTGCCCTGAGCGATTGCAGTGATCGCGACTGCCGGGCATTAGCATCAGCTCCGGGGTCGTGCACGTGCCCCCTAGTGGCCATCTGTTACCGGTGTAACATGGCGGCGATTCGTGCAGCCGAGCAATGTTGCCACAGTGTAAATGCGGCGGCTGGTCGCAAGCAGTTAAAACAGGAGAGAGGCTCAGAACAGGGCTTGCCAGGAGGGTGAAGGGGCACTCTCTGTATCACATTACTATTCTTTTTGGAGTGCCCAAAGGTGTCCCAGGTCTGTTACAATTCTGAAGTGTATACTAAAACATAAATAAATTACTGTGTGCCACTAAAGTGTTTGGGTTTGACTGGAAGAAAAAGTGGCAACCCTAGTGGTCCCTGGCATTGATTAACGCGCTTCGGACAAAAAGTTACCCCCACGTGCAGGATGAATGGCCCTGCTCACAAGTGCTTTTTGCTCCACGCCGCCTGAAGAAAGTTCTGGAGTTTCCTTGGTGTGTGTTTAAGTAAATGGCATGGCCTATTCTGTGGAAATGGGTCTCAAAGCTGCAATAGGGTTGCCACCTCATCAATTTAAACCCAAACACATATGAATTACACAGGTTCTGAGGCTAATTTAATGCAGATAAGGTACTAAGTGAGTTTAATTACCACCTTTATCAGCCACAGAACCTGTGTAATTAATATGTGTTCGGTTTTAAAGGGATGAGGCGGCAACTCCAAGCTGCGAGCCTGTAAGTGTGGCAGTCCTATGTAGTGAGGTGACTCTCACCAGTATGTGAGGGGAAGGGTCACGTGTGTAGGGATGCAGGGGCTGCCTAGTCTCACCCAACACAAGCAGGCCCCGGCCAGCAGCTGCTCCTTCCACAGCCAAGCGGCAGTAGCAGGCGTGTTTCTATGGCAGAGCGCTCGGCGCTCATGAACCTGTTGAGGGAGATCTGGGTGTATTCGTCCCCTCCCCTCTCATTCATGTGTGCGGTGAAATGACAGCCCTCTTTTGTGTCAGGGCAATTTGTTTATCTACTGCGTGCAGCTCGTACTGCTTCCTCTTTTCTTTCCTGCTTCCCTCTGGCCTTTTCTCTCCGCTCACATCTACGGCTGCCTCCCTCTTCTAGTGCTCTACGGGCCTACATGGCAGCTCGTCTTCCCCTCCCGCGGCTGGACCGTGTCGCCTGCCTGGCCCCCTCGTCTGAGAGCCGCACACAGGAGCAGACGGGCGACTTGTGAAAGGTAGTACACCGAGGAAGGGGGTGTGTGTGTGGGGGGGAGGGGGTGCTGGCAACTTTTCTATAAAGTACATGGGGGACAAGAGCCACCATGTCATCCCTCACCCGGGATCAGTGCTCAGCTCCTTCCATGTTATACTCCGTGCATGAAGAACTCCCAGGATCGAGACTCAATCATTGTTCTCCACCATCATGTATCACATGTACAGCTCACAAGATGTTCCTCTACTAAAAAACGTATTTTTATCATTTTGGAACAAAATATGCTACCGCTTCCTTAGAGAAACTTACCCTCACTTCCTGTCCTGTTGACAACTCTGGACAGGAAGTAAGAACATATACGCAATCGCATGACCATCTTCTAGCCTTCCCCCCACTGTACTTTAGAAAAAGATTACTAGTTCTCTCATGTTGATGAGATTTCTCCTCACTTCCTGCTTTACTGACCGCCTACTTCAAGACCGGAAAAGCGAGATTTCTACTCACTTCCTGCCCTGCTGACTGTCTATTTCCGGACCAGAAGAGAGAGATTTCTCCTCACTTCCTGCCCTGCTGACCACCTATTTCCAGACCGGAAGAGAGAGATTTCTCCTCACTTCCTGCCCTGCTGACCACCTATTTCCAGACCGGAAGAGAGAGATTTCTCCTCACTTCCTGCCCTGCTGACCACCTATTTCCAGACCGGAAGAGAGAGATTTCTCCTCACTTCCTGCCCTGCTGACCACCTATTTCCAGACCGGAAGAGAGAGATTTCTCCTCACTTCCTGCCCTGCTGACCACCTATTTACAGACCGGAAGAGAGATTTCTCCTCACTTCCTGCCCTGCTGACCACCTATTTACAGACCGGAAGAGAGATTTCTGCTCACGTCCTGCCGTGCTGACAACCTATTTCCAGACCGGAAGAGATTTCTCCTCACTTCCTGCCCTGCTGAAAACCTATTCCCAGACCAGAAGAGAGAGATTTCTGCTCACTTCCTGCCCTGCTGACCACCTATTTCCAGACCAGAAAAAATAGATTTTTCCTCACTTGCTGCCCTGCTGACCACCTATTTCCAGACCGGAAGAGATTTCTCCTCACTTCCTGCCCTGCTGACCACCTATTTCCAGACCGGAAGAGATTTCTCCTCACTTCCTGCCCTGCTGACAACCTATTTCCAGACCGGAAGAGAGATTTCTGCTCACTTCCTGCCCTGCTGACTACCTATTTCCAGACCGGAAGAGATTTCTCCTCACTTCCTGTCTTGCTGACCACCTATCCAGACAGGAAGTGAAGATAAATCTCTAAGGCTGGGTTCACACTATTGCAAATTGCATCCAATTCACAATAGAAGGGGATTTTGATTGGCTCTCTATGGTGCTGGTTTACATATGTCCGTTGCGGCTCCGGTACAAATTTGCACAGGCTTCTCTGTGCGTCTTTTGGTCCATTTCAGGTCCGTAGTCGGCCCAAAAATTTGGGCAAAAATTGGACCTGAAGCGGTGAATGGGGACACAACAGACCCCTGCTGGGTGCCACATGCGTAAATAGTGTGATCCCAGCCTAAGACCCCATACACGCTAATAGATTTACTGCAGATTTTTGTCTTCAGATTTATTAAAACCATGTAGAGCAAGGGCCTGCCCGATTGTATACAAATTGAAACTCCTAGACCCCATACACACTATTTGATTTTCTGCAGATTTTTATCTTCAGATTTATGAAAACCATATAATATGAGGTCAAACCTTAAAGCCTCGTACACACAATCTGATTTTCGGCAGGGAATTGTGTGATGACGGACTGTTTGCCTAAAATCCAACCGTTCGTACGCTCCATCAGACAGTTGTTGTCCAAATTTCCGCCAACAAATGTTGGAGGACGGGACAGTAAATAAAAAAAAAAAAAAAAAAAAAAAAAAAGCATAAATAAGGCAAACCCCATCAAAGAATGTGCAAAACATGCATTAGGAAATGCACCGTAAGAAAACGCTGCAGAAACGGATCAAAAGCAAACTTCATAGGACTGTGAACCGAGCCTTATGTCCCGTTCACACTATGTGCAGTTCTGTGTTTTTCCCCCATGGATAAATGCAGGGAACTGCAATGACGCACAAAACACAATCGTTTTCTATGTGTCACATTTGAGTCCCGGAGCACACTGATGTGAATTCTATAAGGATTAGATCCGATCTGTAAGCCATAGATTTGCATGTCATCTGAAAAAAACATTGTTTGTATGAAAGTAGTTCACATCTATGTTGTGCGATATTGATCCATTCAAAAAGGGGTCCTGTGTGGATTTTACTTTCTTACTTCCGCCACTTTTAGAATCTGTCACTATGGCTGCGTCAGATTCTGAAAAAATTAACATCGGTTCACAGATCAGCAAACTGGTGGTACTTTTTATTTTTTTTTGCTGTTGTGACTCCTTTAAGTCCCATGGGCACTTGTTTTTAGACATGGTGGTAATTAAGACCAACTCACAGTTGGTATATGGGGGAGGAGGGGGTTTGTGTGCTTATTACTTTAATAATACTTTAAAGGCCTCCTGTGTCCTAGCAACCAGGCAGGCAAGTCACGAACCAGCCAACAAAAACGATCGTAGTGATTGTACTAAGTGGAAGTTCAGCTCTTGAGCGCCACCCTTTGGCAGCACAGTGGTGTAGTGGGTAGCACGCTCTCTTAGCAGTAAAAAGGGTCTCTGGTTTGAATCTCAACCATGATACTACCTGCCTGGCGTTTGCATGTTCTCCCTGTGTCTGTGTGGGTTTCCTCCGGGTACTCCGGTTTCCTCCCACATTCCAAAGACATGCTGGTAGGTTAATTGGCTTCTGTCCAAAATTGGCCCTGGTATATGAATGTGAGTTGGGGACCTTGGATTGTGGGCTTCTTGTGGGTAGGGACTGATGTGAGTGTGCGATGTATGCGTGAAGTGCTGCGTAAGTTGACGGCGATATATGGGTACCTTAAATAAATATAATATAATAGAGGAGCATCTTAATGAGACGCAATGTACAGGGATAAGGTCAGTTGTACACACACACACTGACCTGGATGGACTGGTGTCTTTATTCAACCTTACTAATTATTTAAGTCACCCTGAGCTGACAGTGGATGGAGCCTGAATGGGAACTCCAGAATTCGGTTCCCCATCAGGTCTGCATTGTACATATTTGACAGTGGATCCATTGCTGTTGTCCAGTGCAATAGCCTACTGTCATACATTGTTAAAGTGGTAGTAAACAGGGTCCGAAAAAAATCCTACTGCAAGGCAGTAACATAATGTGCTAGCATGCATTGCATACTGGCACATTATGTGAAACTTGCCTTAAAAAGAAGCCCTCTAACGGCGGGCTGTCACCGCTCTCAGGGCTTTCATCTTCACCCCGGGCTCCAGTCCTCTGGTTAAGCCGCAGGAGTTGCTGTTCATGGCACGGGCAGCGTGTTCCTGCAGAGTGCATGCTCTGGTGATGTCACAGGTGGCTTTACAAGTAAATATATTTTTACTACTTATTATAGGCTTACTTATAGATAAAAATCAACCAAGGGAGCTATTTGACTGAATTGCAACTATGGATCCACCTACTGCCATCCACTGTCAATCAAAAGTAATGCAAACCTGATGAGGAACAAATTTCTCAGTTCACCACCATTTGTTAATAACTGCTTGGCCATGCTCCTGTCATTGTGATGGGTGCAGTTGCCAGGGAGGGCGGGAGTGAGTGCACATTTCTTCCTCAGTGCAAACACGGACTCTGTCTCTGACAGGGACTTCAATCAGGCACAAGCGTCACTGCTTTCGGCGCTGCTGCCTGACAGATCTAAATGGTGTCTGACGTCCTTTATGAAATCCTCAGAATGTGTCCTAAAGCAGGCGATTGATCTCCAGTGGTCAGTCATAATGGAGTCAGAGTAGCAGAACCATGTTTACAAAGACCCCTTTCACACTGAGTTTTTCAAGCGCTTTTGCATTAAGAGGCTCAGGAAAACTGCGTCCCAATAAAACCAATGGATGTTTTCTTTCTGTGGGGGGGGGGACGGTGAAAACTCCTGCAAGCAGCATCATTGGAGCATGTTTCAAAAGCAAAAAAAAAAAAAACGCTCCTCTCCATTGAAATGAATGGAAAGCGCCTTAAGCCCAGGTTCACACTGGAGCGTTTTGACATGTCAATTTGCATGTAAATCGGTAGCAATTGCCTTCAATGGCACCGTCTCGATGCGGCATTTACAAAAAAAGTTGTTTCTGTACCACCTTTTGCGATTTCGGTCTGCGATTTACATTGATCCACACAGATGTCTCTGAATTTGCGTCCGAAATCAGGACTGACATGCAGGAGTGAAATCGGCTGAACTCGCACAGCTTCATTCCCTAAGCTCAGTGTGAACTAGGGCTAAAAGCTCTTCAAAAGCGCTCAGTGTTTTACTGGCACTTTAGAAGCGCCTCAGTGTGAAAGGGGTCTAAATTAGATAAGCAAAACTTGTGTTTAGATGTCCGGTGCGATCCTTCCCACTCCATGTACAATCTAAGGAGAAAGTTCTTTCACCTCCCCCATACTTGTCTGCAATGCACCCATCCATTTCACATCCATCAGACTGAAGCAGCCTGTACTTTACTCTTTCTAATATGGGTAAAACTATTCTTCTTTTGACTGTGTGCACTATATCATGTTCATGTCACGTCACCTATTGTTCTACATGTTCATTTTAATGGCAGCGTGCTTTGTTCAGAAATTCAATATCAGCTTCCTGTCCAGCAAGTATAGCAGGGTTGCCTTTTTTGTTACAATGCCAAGTCATTTGTTGTTTTGAATACTAATAAATGTTGAACGCTTTGAAGTTTGCTATTGCAGAATGACCAGTTGTGAAAGCCTAAGCGTATTTAAAATATCCTCAAAAGGGTTATTTCATGTTAATAAGTTGATTGCTCATAGGATTGTATGGGAAAGTGCTTGCTGGAATGGGCCTTGTCTAGCTTTCAGTAATTGTAACTAGAAAAAGTGCTGAAATGAATTCACTTTTTTCCATAATGTTGGCAATAAGAATGACCAGTATTACAGGTTGGTTTACCTAGCTACACTTAAGTGATCACGTATGGTTTAATTATAAGATACTAGAGCTGCACGATTCTGGGCAAAATGAGAATCACTATTTATTTTTTTGGTTAGAATAAAGATCCCGATTCTCGCAGCGTAACATCTTTTACATTATAAAAAAAAAAAAAAATAATTGGGCTAACTTTGCAGTTTAATTTATTCATTCATTAAGGTGTGTTTTTTTTCCCCAAAAATTGTGTTTGAAAGACCGCTATGCAAATACAGTGTGACATAAAATATTGCAACAGCCACCATTTTATTTTCTAGGCCGGGTCTCTGAAAAAAAATAAAAATGTTTGGGGGTTCCAGGTAATTTTCTAGCAAAAAATACTGACTTTAACTTGTAAGCAACAAATGTCAGAAAAAGGTTTAGTCTTTAAAGCGAAGTTACACCCAAAAGTGTAACTTTCACTTTAAGCACTCCTCGCTTTTTTGGGGGGATAAGTAAGTACCTAGTTTTGACAGGTACTTCCTGTCTCACTTCCTTCCGTCCTCTTGCCACCTAGGCAACTCCTTCTCTTCCCCTAGCCGGCCCCTCCCTCTCTGCAATCTTCTGAGACACGTCACAGAAGATTGCTGTCACAGCTGGGTGCCCACACTTGCAATGACAGCACTGCGGAGAGGAAGGGGAGAAGAGTGAGGCTTCCAGCGGCCGCATCGCTGGACCGTGGGACAGGTGAGTGTTTGTTTATTAAAAGTCAGCAGCTACACTTTTTGTAGCTGCTGACTTTTAATAAACGTACAAATAACTGGAACTCCGCTTTAAGTGGTTACACTTCCCTATTCACAGACCGAAGTTCATTCTTTGATCTAAGGTCTCATGCACACGAGACGCTGTTAAACGCGTGTTCAGATGCAGTTGGACACTTTTTTTCAACTGCCCCTGAACTCATTCAATGTTATCCTATGTGTCCATGCACACAGTCTCGTTTTTTGCCGCTTTTATGCAGTTGCGTTTAACCGCGTTTTTCCAGAAGCAAAAAAATCGGTTCAGATGCAAACATTTCCACATTTCAGACGCAAAACGCGGCACCCGCGTTTAGCCGCGTTTGCGTTTATAAGCGTTTTTAAAGGAACCCAATTTTTTGGACCTGAAAACTCAGAAATATGATCTGTGAATGACATTTTGCAACCCGAATTTGGGGGCCCACATCTTGGAGCCACTTATTGCCAGGAGCCCCAAATTCGAAATGCAGACACCGTAGATCTAGCACTACAACATATCCAAATTTGAGGTTCCTATCACTAAGCTACCCTGAGATAGAGGGCCCCAAAGTCGGGTCACAAAATGTCATGCACTTCTCTGCATCAGAGATACATGGCCTCAAAGTCAACTGTTACCATCTGCGGCAATGTAATTTGGTCATTAGGGTTGGGTGTTATGGTAAGTGGTTATCCGTTAGTGTTAGGGTTATTGTTTAGGATTAGGGGTTAGGGTTAGTGGTTAGTGTTATTGGTTAGGGGTAGGGTTAGTGGTTAGGGTTAGGATGAATGGTTAGGGTTATTGATTAGGATTAAGGGTTGGATTAGGGTTAGGGTTGTTTAGGGTTAGTGTAAGGGATAGGGGTAGGGTTAGTGTTAGGGGTTAGGGTTAGTGGTTAGGGTTAGGATGAATGGTTAGGGTTAGGATTCTGGATTTTAATAAGGCATTAAAAAATATTATACTACCATATACAGCAGCAAAGAATTTAAATATATTAATCAATACATATTTCACGATAAAAATATATAAAAAAATTGGCCAAATAAATTTAAAACAATTATAAAAAATCTAATTAACATAGATTTGCTTTTTAATAAAACAATTTGAAACTAGAAAAAAATGAATAAAATATATTAAGATTAAAAAAAACAAAAACTTTTAATATTGTTTTATATTAGAAATAATGAAAACATTTTAAAAATTGCCACAAGAAAATTTTAGATATTTTAAAAAAATTGGATAATTTGCTATAAATAGACATTATTTTTTCTTTTTAATAAAGGACAGAGAAAAAAAATTAATCTGTACATATATAGATAAATATATTTTATAAATATAGCAACATCAGGAGCATTTCCTGACATATATTCAATATGGGATCCATTTCAAAATATATACCACAGAAAGAGAGGCAAATTCAAGTGTAAAACTGCTCTCTATGCTGCTGCTGCTCACTCTGATCAAAATAGCAGAAATCGTTAAAAAAACATGCTTTGAGAGCTTGGGGAAGGGTCTACATGATGTTATCTTTCCAAACGCTTATAAACGCAAACGCGGCTAAATGAAGCATGCAAACGCGGCTTTTTTTGAGCAGAGTTTTCACCTGCGTCTCGTGTGCATGAGGCCTAAAAGGACTAAGTGTTACAATGTTTCTGTTTATCTCCGTCTAAGCCAGTGGTAGGCAACCTTTTGGGCACAGTGTGTCGAAAAATGTTTTAAAAGAAATAGATTTTTTTATAAAAAAAAAAAGTCAACTTCGCACTCTCAATCACGAAAAGGATTTTTTTTATAAAGTAAATGCTTTAAACTACTTGAGTAGTAAGAAATGAACATCCTCCACTCTCATGCCTCAGATCAGCCCCAACTCATGCACCTTCACACCTCAGATCAGCCCCTATTCAGCCGCTCATCTGTCCCACCACTGTACCTCCCTGCACATCTGCTCTACCGCCGTATCCTCACGCTCTTCTGTCTCACTACTGAATCACCTTCTTATCTGTTCTAACACTGAACTAATCTGCCCCACCACTGTAAACTGGTTTCTCATCTTCTCCACCAACGTACCTCCTGCACCTCTTTCTCACCTCTGTTCCCCCTGCTCTCCTACACTGCCACTGAGCGCCCCCGTCTCATTTGGCCCAACGCTGAGCGCCCCCGTCTCATTTGGCCCAACGCTGAGCGCCCCCGTCTCATTTGGCCCAACGCTGAGCGCCCCCCTTCTTTCTCATTTGGCCCAACGCTGAGCGCCCCCCTTCTTTCTCATTTGGCCCAACGCTGAGCGCCCCCCTTCTTTCTCATTTGGCCCAACGCTGTGCTCTCCCCCTTCTTGCTCATTTGGCCCAACGCTGTGCCCTCCCCCTTCTTGCTCATTTGGCCCAACGCTGTGCCCTCCCCCTTCTTGCTCATTTGGCCCAACACTGAGCCCATCTTATTTTCCCCACCAATGTACCTCCTGCACCTCTTTCTCACCTCTGTTCCCCCCGCTCTCCTACACTGCCACTGTAACCCCTTGCTCATCTGTCCCACCAATATGCCTCTTGTCACCACCGCTCTACCCCTTGCTTTTCTGTCCCACCACCGCTCTACCCCTTGCTTTTCTGTCCCACCACCACTGAACCCCCTTCTCATCTGGCCCAATGCTGAACCCACCCCCCTTGTCAGAATATGCATGATATGCAGAGCGGTGCAAGGCAGCAGAGATGAGACACATCTAACTGTTCTGTCACACTCATCCTGCTGATCCACCTCTCACATCCAGCCCACGTGCTTGTATGTGATGTATGTACATCTGGAATGGATGTGCAATGATGAGGTCAGGGGCATTTTCTGAAAGCAGTGGGCCTGTGTGCAAGATCATAAGTTGGTCCCCGCAGCTCAGAAAAAGTGTGGGTGTGGTGCAGGTGTTCAGGAATAATTTCATCAAAGTTCCCAGAAGCTCAAAAGTAATTCCACAAACTGTCACCTGTTTGGGGTTTTCTCAGTCACAGTGAAATCTCCTTCCTTCAGATGGTGGACGGGGCTAGCAGGACTCTGATTGGCTTTAGCAGTGGCCAATGACAGTTGGCGTCTTGGAAACGATGAGGGCCAACGGAAGACATTTTTCTGTCAGATTGTGCCTCGTGCTGACGAGGCATGCTCATGACGGTGAGGGGCGGATCAGTACAAGATGGGGGCAGATTTTTAACCACTTGCTTACTGGGCACTTAAACCCCCCTCAGTCCCAGACCAATTTTCAGCTTTCAGCGCTGATGCACTTTGAATGACAATTGCGCGGGCATACAACACTGTACCCAAATGAAATTTCTATCATTTTTTTCCCACAAATAGAGCTTTCTTTTGGTGGTATTTAGTTACAGCTCGGAGTTTTATTTTTTGCTAAACAAACAAAAAAAGATGCAAAAAAAAAAAAAAAAAAAAATCATGTTTTAATAGTTTGTTATAAAATTTTGCAAACGGGTCATTTTTCTCCTTCATTGAAGTGCGCTGATAAGGCGGCACTGATAGGCTGCATTGGTGGGCACTGATGGGCTGCATTGGTGGGCACTGATGGGCTGCATTGGTGGGCACTGATGGGCTGCATTGGTGGGCACTGATGGGCTGCATTGGTGGGCACTGATGGGCTGCATTGGTGGGCACTGATGGGCTGCATTGGTGGGCACTGATGGGCTGCATTGGTGGGCACTGATGGGCTGCATTGGTGGGCACTGATGGGCTGCATTGGTGGGCACTGATAGGCTGCATTGGTGGGCACTGATAGGCTGCACTTGTGGGCACTGATAGGCATAGTTAAGGCGGCACTAATAGGCACAGATAAGGCGGCACCGATGGGCACAGATAAGGCGGCACTGATGGGCAAAGATGGGCACAGATAAGATGGCACGGATGGGTGGCACGGATAAGTGGCACGGATGGGTGGCACGGATGGGCACTGATAGGTACCACAGATAGATGGGACTGATGGGCACTGATAGGTGGCACTGATAGGTGGCTCTGATAGGTGGCACTGCTGGGCACTGATGGGCGGCACTGCTGGGCACTGATGGGCGGCACTGCTGGGCACTGATGGGCGGCACTGGGGTGCAGCACCTTTGAGGCAGATTGGGTGGCACTGTGGGGTGGCACTGTGGGGTGGCACTGTGGGGTGGCACTGTGGGCATTATGGGCACAGACGGGGGGCACTTACTTTTACTTTGTTATATTTCAGGATGGCACTGCGGGAGGCAGGTGGGCACTGGCAGGTGGCATGTGGTGCCTTTCATTGCTGGCCGTGATCGGGACTGATGTCCCGATCACGGCCGCCGGTGATCGGCTTTTTTTTTTTCTCCTCGCGCTGTCAGCGCGAGGAGGAATAATAGCCGATTACCGGCTCCGTTCTATCACATGATCAGCTGTCATTGGCTGACAGCTGATCACGTGATAAGGGGTCGGGATCGACCCCTTACACGGATCGGTGATCAGGCGAGTCTCACGGACTCGCCGATCACAGAGCGCGCCGCGCGCGCCCCTCAGGGGGCGCGCAGGCCGCTCGTAACCAGGACGACGTCAATAGATGTAGTCCTGGAAATCTAGGTCCGCGCTAATGCCGTCATTCGGCAATAGCGCGGTACCCAAGTGGTTAAATAAAGACCAGTGATGCAGAACACATATTTTTCAGATAGAAAAATCTGCCCTTTAGTTAACTAAACACGCCCTGCAAGCATTCAGGAATAATAGCAGAAAAATGTGTTTTGCAGCAATGCCCATCATTGAATAATCTGCCCCCATCTTGTACTAATCCGCCCCCCTCACCGATATGAACGCACCTTGCCAGTGCGAGGCACAATCTGACAGAAACATTTCTTCTGTCGGCTATTGTGCGCAGGCGCCGTCTCGCCGACACAACAGCTGATCGTAAAACTCACGCGCCGTTTGTCCCAGGCACCTCTGGATAGAACGCTGGCGGCACCAGTGCCGGGGGTTGCCTACCCCTGGTCTAAGCGATGTTGTCATAAACTTTGCAGGCTGCCTGGATATTTTTTTTTTTTTTTTGTCAGCTGTGAGCCCAGAACTCTGCATAGAATCGGGAAAATGCTTTAAGATTTGATTCTTTAATGATTAATCGTGCAGCTCTATAAGATGTCATGTATATAGGCAATCTGTCTCAATTTCTCTTTCCACAAAGTGTTATGCAATTAGGGGTAATATGCATGTTTATGGCCCGTAGTAAAAATAATGTCTAGCCCTTAGTTCTACCTTTTTTAGGGCTAGCTCACACCACGTATTCTAGTGTTTTTATTTTTATTTTTTTTCTCTACATTCAAAACTCATAGAAAGTAGGTTACATGGTTTTCAATGGCAATAATTCACAGCAGTGCTTACAGTTCGTTCCATAAAAATAAAGTAGAATGTGCTGCATTTTTCCTGCACAGAACTGTACTGGAGCATGGTAAAACACACCGCATCCCAGTACAGTGAAAAAAAAAAAAACCCCAGAAAAAAGCATCTGTAGCGCATCTGAAAATGCACCGAAACGCATCAAAAACTGCATGCAGAAACTCATCTGGTTTGGACCTGGAGGAGGTTTTTCTGGTGTGACCTAGCACTTAAGGTGGGCCACAGTATCTTTTGCTATAAAAAAAAAGTCTGTTTAACCACTTCAACATCAGGCACACGCCCCCCCCCCCCCTTCTTCCTGCCCAGGCCAATTTTACAGCTTTCAACGCTGTCGCACTTTGACTGACAATTGCGCGGTCATGCTACACTGTACCAAAACAATTTTTTTTATTTTTTGTTCTCACAAATAGAGCTTTCTTTTGGTGGTATTTGATCACTGCTGTTTTTTTTTTTTTTTTGCGCAACAAAAAAAAAAGTGAAAATTTTGGAAAAAAAAAAAGTTTTTGTTTCTGTTATAAAATTTTGTAACTTTTTTTTTTTTTTTTTTTTTTTTTTTTTCTTCCTTCGCTGATGGGCACTTATATGCAGCACTGATTTGCTCTGTTAGGTGGCACTGGTATGCAGCACTGGTGATGGGCACTCAGGCGGCACTGAAAGGCTGCACTAATGGATACTTATGGGTGCTACTGATGGGCACTGATGAGGTGGCTCTAATGATGGGCACTTATATGCAACACTGATTTTCTCTGGTAGGTGGCAATGGTATGCAGCACTGATGGGAACTTAAAGGCTGCACTTATGGTTGTCACTGATAGGTAGCACTGATGGGCATTACTGATAAGGAGGCACTGGCAGGCATTATTACTGGGCACTGACTGGCACCATTTGTGGGCACTGGCATCTATTTTGGGCACCGAGTGGCATCCCTGGTGGCCAAGGGTGGCATAGCTGGTGGTCCTGATGGCATCCCTGGTGGTCTGAAGTGGGCATCCTCGGGGATCGGGGGCTGTGCTGATGATCAGCACAGACCCTCCCTGTCAGGAGAGCAGCTGATCGCCTCTCATCTACTCGTGTCTCAGACGTGAGGAAAAGCCGGTACACGGCTTTTCCTGTTTACATCGTGATCAGTTGTGATTGGACACAGCTGGTCATGTGGTAAAGAGCCTCCGCCAGAGGCTCTTTACCGAGATTGGTGTTGCTGTGTGTCAGACTGACACGTCACACCACCGATCACCACGCTGCGTGCACCCATGGGCGCGCACTGGCTGTTATCCTAAATGATGTCCAGTCAGGATAATGGAATCACCGCCGGGCCGTCATTCTGCTATAGGCCGGGCAGGAAATGGTTAAAGCAGGGGCCAAATGAGAGCCTGAGACTGTTGTAGAAGGCTGAACTTAATTTTGCTGAATACTAATTTTGGACTAGGGAAGGTCTGTGTATAGATAAATATACGGAAAACAAACACCTGGCGCTGGGACTAAGCGGTACAAAATAGATTATGAAATCGGTCTTTTTTAGACGGGCAGTCGAGGGTGCCAAAAGCAGACAACTGAGCCAGTTTTATTGCCCCTCGGCTACCCACCCAAACTATAACATAGTTGTTGACATGTCACAGCCGCAATGCTTTGCTTGGCAGATGCAGCATGCGATTGCAGTAACACCCCCTCACCGCCTAATAATTGTCCTCTGAAAAGCACTGTGGCTGAAAGTAGAGAGCCTGAGATCGATTCAGTAGTGATTTCTGCAGATCCTGTGGAGTGAAGAACAGATGCATTGCTCCTGGGGTATGCAGGTGCTGATACAGGAAGAACTTGGCCAGATAAGAGTGGCAGAAGAGCATCGGGGTGTCTCCTAGGCAATGCTTCCCCCACTGTACTTATCAGTTCCTCAGGTTCTCTCCTTCCAGTTCTTGCAGCTCTTCACATGTACATCTGTCAGCATGCCTCTCTGATCCTTTTAGCTTCCTCAGTGGGAATCTAACAGGCTCAGAGAGAAAGGCATGCTGACTGTGGAGGCATATAAGGCTGAATGGGGACACCCAAAGGGGCTGAATGTGGCCCTGGGGCTGTAATTTGCCCAGGTCTGCTTTAAAAAGTCTTTTTTTTTTTTTTTTTTAAAGAACAAAAATGTAATATGTTGCAGCTTATCAGTTCTTAGATGATTAAACCCAAAAACAAATGTTTATTATATTGCAGCCAATACTTATCAGTTCTTAGGGCTCTTTCACACAGACGTGTGCCTGTACGGAGCCTGCTCTGCTCAGCGGGGGATGGCTCCGTCGATCCCCGCTGAGCAGGAAGATGACAGGTCCATCTCTGCACACTGCGCAGGGACAGACCTGTTAGAACGCCGCTCTTCCCTATGGTGGATCGGATGAAGACATGAAGACAGACCTTAGAGTCCGTCGTCACCCGATCCGCAGACGGATGGAAAAGTCGTTTTTTTCCTCCGTCACACTTTTTCGGATCGGAGCAGGTCAGATGTCAGTGGACATGTCACCACTGACATCCGTCGCTCCATAGAGGTCTATGGAGTGTCCGTTCAGGCCCGCCTAAAAAACGGACAGGCAAACCTGAACTGATCGTCCGTGTGAAAGAGGCTTTTGATGTGATGGCTGCATTTGTATTGTATTCTTTTTTAGGCTTTCTTTTTTATTTTTACCTGGTGCTCTGGCCAGTAAGTTTTCAAAAGAACAAGCTCTCCTGCAAATTTATAAGTTAAAGCGGGATTCCACTGCCGTTTTTTTTTTTTTTTTTTTTTTTTTTTTTTTTTTTACCTGTGTCACTGGGCGATTCTTACGGTGTCTTTGCAGCCACGATCGGCGTCTTTTTTTAACCCCCGGCGTGACGATTTCATTGCTAAGGAAAAGTTTTAAAAAAGCAGTCTGGCGGTTTCCATTTTCACTGTGGGCGTTTGAAGCCCACAGGCATTTACTTCCTGGATGCGATGACACTGAGCTCCCAGCATCCACCGCTCCATCTCGCACATGCTCATTGAGTGTCCTCTTTGTTTTCCTTCCTTTTGCCTCATGTGCTATAGTGGTAATGGCTGATAGAGCTGCCTGCCCACTTTCAAAATGGCAATTTCGGCTTGACTGTGTCCCCCACGGATTCCTGGGAAATAGCTAAAAAAAGTTCCCAGGGACCATTGCGAAGCCGATAAACACGCCTACTCCCACGGGAGGAGAGCCCGGAAGTCGGCATAAACATTAAAAATAAAAGGTAAATACTGCATATTATTTTATTTCAATGGTCATAACTGCATCTATGTTCCAAAGCCATTTGAGTAAGATGAACTTGCAATTTTCTGTACCAAACCGCTTTAAGACTGTTGAGATACACTTTTTACTACTGACAGGGGTGTTTAGAATGATAAGCTTTTATATATTCATGTAAAACCTTTTATCTCAAAAGAAAAAAAAATGTTGCTGCAACTGCATGTGTAAATGCAGTGTTAGCTGGAGTTTGGCTTCAATTTGTTAGTGTATCTAAATCTGCTAATACATCTAACACTCCCCTCCCCCAGACTGACAATGCTGCTGTGTCATTCATGCAGAGTGGGGACACTCTAATGCAGGAGGTATGTAAGCCCAGTACATACGGGCTGAAAGTCAGCGGGTTCAGCAGGTGAGTGCTGATCACAGTATTCTGGGGGGAAGAGAGACCCCCCCCCATTAACTGAGTAAATACAATGTCTCAGCTGGATAGATGGCTACACCAATATCCCTTGTGTCAATGTGGCATTTGACTTCTTTTTATTTTTATTTTTTTTTCCATTCAACCCAGAGGTTGAACAAAGACAAGTAAAAGTTTGTACCTAGTTTTACAGGCCAGACCACCAGGTAAAAACAGAGTGGGGGAAAAAGCCAAAGAAAACGAATGCAGCCACCACATATAATGACCGGTAAGCTGCAATATGTTGGTTTTGGTTTTAATACCGTTTTAAATTTGTTTTTCAGGCTAACCTGTTTTACGCCCAGCCTGGGTGACCACTATGGCTCCTGTAGATGCGGTGAAAGATAGTGTAGTCCCCCATAGACAGGGAGTGTGGTATTCTCGGACTACTAAATTGGGGGGGGGGGGGGGCCTGATGAACAACCTTATGTTGGTATTTTAAGAGTTGGCAAGTTACAATATGTTACATTTTCGTTTTTGGGTTTGGATACACTGTTTTTGCTTTATAATGTGCATGGTAATGCATATTTCCATACATTATGCTGTGTAAAGTGCTTTGGTTGTGATTTGAATAGAGCCATTGAGGGGATCATATGCAAACTGCAGTGTATATATAGGACACATTTGCAATGTTCAATATCACAATAGAGTAGAGGAAAGGAATCCTGTAGTAAGCAATGTGCAATTTTATTCTCGCCTGCCAAGGGCTCCCTTTGGTCGGTAGTACCTGAGTTGCAAGTTCAGTCCCAGAGAGTAATGTTCAGGTAGAGTAGAGCTAGTCAGGCCTTAGAGCATGTTCGCACTACTTGCAGTGACATGGTTTTTTTCCCACAATGGATAGATGCCAGTCACTGCTAGGACACAGAAAACAATTGTGGTGCAGTGCAGACAAATGCAGCATTTTTCCACACTGCACTAGATGGCACTGCTTGACACTGCACAGCAGCTCAATGCACCACGTTGTTCTGCAGTGACATGAATGAAGTGACGCTTCAAGTAATTTTATAAAAGAAAAAACTTAAACGTGCATTACACAGTTTCTTGCAGGAGCGGGCACTGCACTAGCCTACATGGTATATGTTACAATTTATTGTGCAGGCTAGTGTGAACATAACCTAAAGGTCCCAAGTACCAGTTACTGATTTATGCCTTAAAGCCTAGTACACAACTCAGTGGGTTGAATGGAAAAAAACAAAACAGACAGCTCAGGAGGAGTCGCTGTACTAACAATCCAATATTAGTATAGCGATCTCCCCCCACTAAGCTGTTGTGTTGTAACAGGGGGTCCCCCCCGCCAGAACACTTCAGTCAGTGCTCAGACATTGACTGAGAGTGCTGATCAGGAGCCGTTTGGTTGCTGATTTTCCAGCATACACTTCTGACAGAAGCCAGACCGGCTGCTGTACACATAGGCCGAATGTCAGCCAGTTGTTGTTGAACCGGCCGATGTTGCCAGACATTCGGCGCACGTGTAATGGACTTAAAGCAGCTGATAGCTATGTATGAGCGCCCATGGAGATCTAGGTGTTGTGGTCACACCCATTACTGAAATCTAGATTACTGAACAGAACTAAAAGTTTGAATGGCATGTGAACCATCTGTTCCTTGTGGTACAGTATGTTAAAGTCAATGTTTAGCTTTTAGGAAAAATATTCAATGCATATATTTTTGCAGGGAAAACCGTGCATATTATGTTTTATCCTGCAGGAGCATGCAAAGCATTGCACCCACAATCAGTGGAAATTGTGCAGTGTCAGGCTCCTGCACACTCCCCCTCCAGATCTGTCTGGATCTCTGTACAGGCTTGCCATTTGAAAGCTGGAGGAAGAGTCGGTGGACTATGAGAGTGTTGATCAGCACACTTGTAGTCCATTGAGAACTAGATGTCTGTCTGTCATGATGGCAGACCAGACTTTTAGACTTTTAGCTGATTCTTTCACATTGGTTGATCCTTTTTTTCTTTAGTGCACCGAGGTATTCTGCCAGCCTTATAATGATTATGCTGCATTAAAGTGGTTCTAAAGTCTGAAGGTTTTTACCTTTTTTATGCAGCTACCCCCTCAGCCCTTTCTTTATATTCACCTAAGCTTGATCCAGCTATGTGCATGAGAGCAGGTGCTCTCCTGGGTATCTGCCTCCTCGCTACCTGAGACACAGCAGCAGGAGCCATTGGCATCCATTGCGATCAGTCAGAGCCAGGGAGGGGGGTGGTGGAGCCACACTATGCATCTCTCATAGCACAAATGCCCCTGGAGTAAACAGCTTGTAAAGGGGGAACGCAGGGGGGAGGAGCTTGGAGCAGTGGCGGAGGACTCGAGAATAGGATCGAGGCTGCTCTGTACAAAGCTATTGCACAGAGCAGGTAAGTATGGCATGTTTTGAAAAAAAAAAAACTTTTACAGATGCTTTACTGAGTGTTAACACAATGCATAGTTTGAATGGGCCCTAAGCAGCTTTAATTAGCAGTTCAGGTTATAGGGCGTCAGGTATGGCCTAACTCTTTTTTTTTTTTTTTTTTTTTTTTTTGGGGGGGGGGGGGGGGGGGATGGGACTAAATGTTATTTAGCCATGGTCTAGCAGGGGGAAAAAATGTGACACTGTCTCTTTGACTATGGAACTTTTTTGTAGCTAGGTTTATATAGTTTTTAGATTATCCCTCCATAATGAAACAAAATAGACAATGTGTGTGTGTGTGTATAGGTAGAATACCTTACATAACCCATTCGCATGCCATTTATTTTAACCACTTGCTTACTGCTTCATTGATGTGCGCTGATGAGGTGGCACCGGTGGGCTGCACTAATAGGCACAGTTAAGGTGGCACAGATAAGACGACACTGATAAGATGGTACGGATGGGTGGCATGGATGGGCTCTACTGATGGATGGCACTGATGGGCACCGTTAGGTGACACTGATAAGCAGCACTGTTCTTGAGGCACTGATTGTGGCACTGTGGGCACTGGTAGGCAGCACTATTGCCTACTGCTAGGTGGCACTTGTAGGGGGGCACAGGTGGGCACTGAGGAGCTGGCGGCAGCTCGCAGTGAACGGGACTGATGTCCCTCTCACTGCTGCTGGTGATCATCTTTCAGCACCAGGACAAAAAATAGCCGATTACTGGCTGTGTTGACATCACATGATCAGCTGTCATTGGCTGACAGCTGATCACATGGTAAGGGGTCGGCCCCTTACTCTGATCTGTGATCCAGCGAGTCTCATAGATTCGCTGATCAGAGTTTGCCACGCACGCCCTTCAGGGGGCGCACAGGCCGCTCGTGCACGGGACGACGTCAATAGACATAGTCCCGGCAATGCAGGTCCGCGCTGTAGCAGTCATTTGGCTATAGCGAGAGTCTCAAGTGGTTAAAAGAAATTGTTGTCTTTTTCATATTATAGATACTCCATGTGAATGTTAACCCCCTCCCAGCACTTTAAGAGGTTTCAGATGCTGGAAGGCTGGCATTTTGAACATGTAACCATTGTGATTGGCTGTCATAGTGCTCACATGATCATAAAAGCTTTTTTCCCCCAAAAATGTTCAGTCTTTTTATTGTTTATATTAAGTCTCCAAACTGCAGCCAAGGACCAGATGCAGTCCTTTGCTTTTATCTTGCCCTTGGGACACTATTTTCATCCACTAACACAATTCCTTGCAATGACACCAATGAAGGGGCACAATTCCTTGCAATGACATCAAAGATAGGGCATTGTTTATTCCCTCTGACTTTAGGACCTTTTCTACTCATCCACAGTCTGATTCTCCCCCCTTAGGTCTGAAGGATGGTAAAGTGGCCCTTTGTTTTAGAAAGTTTGGAGACCCCTGGTTTATATTATGTAACAAAATTCCCAGTGGTGTTCAAATACCACAACAAGAAAGCTATATTACAGTGAAAAAAAAAATGATATAACCTATTTGCGTACGTTGCTGCATGACCGAACAATGCAGCCTGGCATGTAAATTACTAATGAATGACATTTTCAATTTTAAAAAGAGCTCTGGTTTGTTCTCTGCATAGAGCAGAATTTCATTCTTTGTGTACTGTACATTTAGCTCTTGCTATAGGCCAGATGAACATGTACAATAATTATCAATTTAAAGCTGAACTTTGGGCAGAAATGTTGTTCAGTGTATTAAATGCGCTGCGTTTTAAAGAATGTCTTGATTTAGTAATACAGACAATAAGAGGTCCTCTTAGATCACCTGAAAAGACCTCTATAGCCATTGTTTTTGTTTAAGAGCATTGGCCACAATGTCATCTATCCCCAGCCATTAATCTTGTAATGTCCCCACTGTAGTTCTATTTTCAGTAGTGGGTGGATGTGGGAGTCTTGGCGCCACCCACTGGAACCGGAACTGCACAGCTACACCTATATGGGTGATTTTTTTTCTAATCAAGAGCCTGCAGCGCTGCCTGTACAGGCGACCACTGCTACTTGGATTTTCGCTTTCCCTATTAGGAAATGTAGTGTCCTATCCCCCATGTAGCTGTGACATGTGGCAAGAGATGAAGGCATCCATGTGAATTTACTCGGAGTCCTCTTTTACTCAAAAAGTAAACCTTTATGAATTGTTTTAAGCAGTAATTTAATGGAGACTGGCAAGAGGGATCTAGAAGTGTTAGGTTAGCAGGATCCTGGACTTGTTTTCTTTTAAGAATGGAAATTTGTTATAGTTAACCAGGTTAACAATCTTTCTCATTAGTTTCTCCATTGTTTTTTCTTGGGGAATATTTCTGTTTTACTTGATAACTGGCAGTTTGGGCTGGCTTCAAATTCTGGATGATTCCAATGGCAGAAATTGAAATGGCTGCAGGGAAGTTTCTGGAGTATAAGGCGAATGAGGAGAATTTACTCCATTATTGACCACTCATTTTTTTTTCCCTTACCTGCTCTGTAGCAGTGTAACCCATACCTGATACTTGGAGCATTAGCACAGAAAGTACTGAGTGTGTGGAAAGTTATGACATATAGGCCACCAACTAACATTTTCAATGCAGGCAGAGAAAGGAAGCTGCTTTAAAACTAGTAAAAAAAAAAAAAAAAAAAAAAAAAAAAAAGTATTAATAGTGATAACATTTGCACATTAGACCTGTTAGTTAAGCAAACATGCTAATGTGATTTAGATTAAAACTGCACAATTTGTACAAAACTGTTTTAAAAATCAATGATGTCATCTCTTTACACAGAATTTCCTCCATTATTGGCTCCAGGAGGAGGAATCTTTGAAATGGCAACATCACTTCCTGTTAGTGTTTGTCACCACCTACAAATTATGAAGGATTTATATAGCACAGTCAGTTTACCGTACACATACAATACACTTTTTAAAGAGAAGTATGGGTATTTTTTTGGTTTTTGATTTATACTTCTCTAGGTCAATGCAGCATCTTTTCCACGACACCTCTGCACTGAGAACCGAGCGATCGAACATTGCCGATGGCTCGGTTCTCACAGATCCCTAAGGAGAGAGCTGCTGACTTTCAATCAGCAGCTCCCCCCCCCCCTCACTGGAGTGCTGAGCTGTAGAGGGGCAGGGAGCGGCCGTCTTAGTCTCCCAGCAGCTCGCTGAGACAGGCATATGGTGGATCCCATTGTCGCGATGATGCAGTGACTTCAGCAGAGATGGGACTTCAGACCCCTCTCTGCTGAAAACGGGTCACAGGAGTTAAAAACTAATTGCACTCCTGTGACCCATAGGAGAAGCCCAGCCAAACGAACTTAGGCTGGACTTCTCCTATAATACAGTAGGAATCCGAGGGCCCTGCTCGCATGCCCTGGGATTTAGGGTCTGAATGGGTGGTAGTGTGAGCGGGACTGTGGGTATGTATGAGAGGAATCGGATTCCTGGCTTGTCCATCTAGATATGCTGTACAGTGGGTGGACCTGAGAGTCTCAGACTCCTGGTCTGATCTGATCTGCCCATTGTACAGCATAGTACATTGCGACCCATTCAGACTGTATTTCTTGACAAAGCAACCAGTGTGTGGGCCAGATAGAATCTTGGTCTGATCCACACACAGACTGAATGGGCGGCACCGTGGGTGCATTTTTGAGGCCTGTTTATGGGATGAATCAAGACTGCTGGCCTATGCTGCACTGTGGGTGGCTCAGACTGGGAGTTTGCAATCATTGTGTCTAACCTCTGTAGCAAGCGGTGATGTGATTCCCCCCTCACCACTCCCTTTACTGACAATTACAGAGGGGAATGTATCAGTGGCCAGGGGGGCTAGAGCACACAGAGGCCACTGGTCTTATGAATAGGATATGAGTGGAAAAGAAGGCTGGATTTTTGACCAGGGGGCTGTGCACCAAAGCACAAAGAAATTATTTAAAGGTGTGGGAACGTGTGTATGTGTGTGTGTATGTACAGTGACTACAAGTAGTATTCAACCCCCTGCAGATTTAGCAGGTTTGATAAGATGCAAATAAGTTAGAGCCTTCAAACTTTAAACTAGCAGGATTTATTAACAGATGCATAAATCTTACAAACCAAAAAGTTATGTTGCTCAGTTAAATTTTAATAAATTTTAAACATAAAAGTGTGGGTCAATTATTATTTAACCCCTAGGTTTAATATTTTGTGGAATAACCCTTGTTTGCAATTACAGCTAATAATCGTCTTTTATAAGACCTGATCAGGCCGGCACAGGTCTCTGGAGTTATCTTGGCCCACTCCTCCATGCAGATCTTCTCCAAGTTATCTAGATTCTTTGGGTGTCTCATGTGGACTTTAATCTTGAGCTCCTTCCACAAGTTTTCAATTGGGTTAAGGTCACTGCAACACCTTGATTTTTTCCCTCTTGAACCAGGCCTTGGTTTTCTTGGCTGTGTGCTTTGGGTCGTTGTCTTGTTGGAAGATGAAATGACGACCCATCTTAAGGTCCTTGATGGAGAAGCGGAGGTTCTTGGCCAAAATCTCCAAGTAGGCCATGCTATCCATCTTCCCATGGATGCGGACCAGATGGCCAGGCCCCTTGGCTGAGAAGCAGCCCCACAGCATGATGCTGCCACCACCATGCTTGACTGTAGGGATGGTATTCTTTGGGTCGTATGCAGTGCCATCCAGTCTCCAAACGTCACGTGTGTGGTTGGCACCAAAGATCTCGATCTTGGTCTCATCAGACCAGAGAACCTTGAACCAGTCTGTCTGAGTCCTCCAAGTGATCATGAGCAAACTGTAGACGAGCCTTGACATGACGCTTTGAAAGTAAAGGTACCTTACGGGCTCGTCTGGAACGGAGACCATTGCGGTGGAGTACGTTACTTATGGTATTGACTGAAACCAATGTCCCCACTGCCATGAGATCTTCCTGGAGCTCCTTCCTTGTTGTCCTTGGGTTAGCCTTGACTCTTCAGACAAGCCTGGCCTCGGCACGGGAGGAAACTTTCAAAGGCTGTCCAGCCCGTGGAAGGCTAACAGTAGTTCCATAAGCCTTCCACTTCCGGATGATGCTCCCAACAGTGGAGACAGGTAGGCCCAACTCCTTGGAAAGGGTTTTGTACCCCTTGCCAGCCTTGTGACCCTCCACGATCTTGTCTCTGATGGCCTTGGAATGCTCCTTTGTCTTTCCCATGTTGACCATGCATGAGTGCTGTTCACAAGTTTGGGGAGGGTCTTAAATAGTCAGAAAAGGCTGGAAAAACAGATAATTAATCCAAACATGTGAAGCTCATTGTTCTTTGTGCCTGAACTACTTCTTAATACTTTAGGGGAACCAAACAGAATTCTGTTGAATTGAGGGGTTGAATAATAATTGACCCTCTGAATAAACTTTTCACTATTTAAAAAAAAATTTAACAAAGAAATAACATTCTTTTTTGCTGCAGTGCATTTCACACTTCCAGGCTGATCTACAGTCCAAATGTCACAATGCCAAGTTAATTCCGAATGTGTAAACCTGCTAAATCTGCAGGGGGTTGAATACTACTTGTAGGCACTGTATGTGTGTCTCTCTCTCTCTCTCTCGATCTCTCTCTCGATATATATATATATATATATATATCACACACACTATCCCACAAAAGTGAGTACACCCCTCACTATTTTATTATATATTTCGTGTGACAACACTGAAGAAATGACACTTTTCTACAATGTAAAGTAGTGAGTGTACAGCTTGAACAATAGTGTAAATTTGCTGTCCCCTCAAAATAACTCAACACACAGCCTTTTAATGTCTAAACCGCTGGCAACAAAAGAGGGGTGTACTCTTGCGCTCCTCCACCTTCCAATTGAAGATGCCTCACAGATGCTCAATAGGGTTTAGGTTTGGAGACATGCTTGGCCAGTCCATCACCTTTTACGCTCAGCTTAGTAAGGCAGTGATCGTCTTGGATGTGTGTTTGGGGTCGTTATCATATTGGAATACTGCCCTGCGGCTCATTCTTCCAAGGCAGGGGATCATGCTCTGCTTCAGTATGTCACCGTACATGTTGGCATTCATGGTTCCCTCAATGAACGGTAGCTCCCCAGTGGCAGCAGCGCTCATGCAGCCTCAGACCATGACCCTCCCACCACCATGCTTGACTGCCACACACATTTGGTTCAGATGGTGTCAAGCAAGTTTAACTTGGTCTCATCAGACCACAGGACATGGTTCCAATAATCCATGTCCTTGTTAGAACATAATAGCGCAGCGGGAAGATCACTGTACTAACATTGCATAGTTAGTACAGCAAACTCCTAGTGAGCGCTTCAGTTTTCTTTTGTTTAGTCTGCTGGGTTGAACTAAAAGAAGCTTATATTTTGTACCAGGCTTTAGTGTCTCAAATACTGCACATCAGCTTATCCTACAGAATGAGGATTCCATTTTTTGATCCTGCTTTTGTTTCTTTTTATCATTTGTTGACTGTCTGAACAGATGCCCATGCTAGTGCAGTTAATATGGTTCAGACTTGGCAGCTGACACTGCAAGTGGAATTGTTTATTCTTGCACTGTCCTGTTTTTTACAGTCAGGCAGATTAGAAATTTCAGCTTCTGTGCAGAGGAAGATGATATCCGCCATTTTAATGTCTTGGGTTTATGTGTGCTCAGCATGCTGTGTGTGGTCAACCCCATAAAAGTTTTATAGTGATTTTCTGACTTCCCAGCAGGCTGGGGAGCGCTGCAGGGACAGGAAGTACTTCAGCCAGTAGGGAAATGTAAGCATGTGTTTGTTTTGTTTTTTTTATGTATGTCGAGGCAAAAAATACAGTACATCTCTGCTATACATACACATTCCCCTGTGTTTTTTATTTATTTTTTATTTTTCTTTTCCCTTTTTAACCATTTTTTTTTTTCACACTCCTTTCATACTTGTGTAGCTCCATAAATTTAGGCAGCATGTTGGTACACATTTGGTACATTCACATCAGTCTGCCCTCAAGCATGTTAAAATCTGTTTTTTTTTTGTTTTGTTTTTTTTGCTAGAAAATTACTTTGAACCCCCAAACCTTATATATTTACAGAAAGCAGAGGCCCTCAAGAGTAAAATGGTAGTTATTGCAATTTTTTATGTCACACTGTATTTGCCCAACCATTTTTCAAACAAATTTTCAGGAATTGCTACAATGAAATGGATTTTGGTGCACACAAACACAATATAATACCCAATTTGTTCAGTAAAATATAAAGAACGATGATGCATCAAGTATATAGATATCAAACAGTCTAGTGGTTTGAGGATTTGAAATCCCTGCTCTTCTCAATGCAGAACTTCCAGGACGGACAAGATTGATTCTGATTGGCCAGCGCCATCACAGTGAATTGATTTGTAAATCTCTGTGGAGCGAGTGTCCAGTGTTGGTTTATCTTTACATTTTTCTCTGTAAGGGTGAACGCTTTAAAGTCTGTATACCTGATTTGTGTGCTTGTTCCTTAAAAGTGAAAGCACATTGATCAGACGGGCAACTAGCATTTTCTACAGAAGAGGTCTGCAATGGCCGCATCCATGTTTTTCTCAGTACTTGTTTCCTTTTACCACAAGGAATGAGTGTTCGTGCTTGCAAGCAAGATGCCTATATTAACAGATCCTGTCTTTGATCAGTTTCCTGATGTGTGTCTGCTGGATGCTATATTACTACCATGTACAAGTGTACTTTGCCACTCTGTCATCTTGTGTAACACAAATGTGTGCTAATTTATATTAACAATGAAATGGAATGAATTATTTTTTTTTAACTTGCCAGAAATGCCTGTTGCTAGGCACATCATCCTAATGTGCCCCTTCCTCCTCCGCGGAGATCTTCTTTCATCTCTCCTCCGTGCGGCGTCTTCTGGGTAATAGGTCGCGCTGTGTTCTGGGAACTGTGTGTCCCAGAACACAGCGTGTCCCATTCACAAAGCGCTGCGCGACTCGTGCATGCGCAGTAGGAAACAGGCAGTGAAGCCGCAAGGCTCCACTGCCTGTTTCCCTTACCCAAAATGGCGGCACCGGGACCCGAGACAGAGGGACGGGTCAGCCTCGGGCGGCCGACATCGCGGGCGCCCTGGACAGGTAAGTGTGCATATTAAAAGTCAGCAGCTACAGTGTTTGCAGCTGCTGACTTAAAATTTTTTTTTTTTTCAAAACCGGCCCTCCTCTTTAACGAACGGATTTGGCTATACACAAACGAACGAAGTCCGTTCGTTTTAAACGTGATGACGTAAACGGGAAGGAAGTTCAATAGCTTCCCTTGTGTCGTATTTGGTCCGTCGGACTAGCACACAGACGAACGGTGTTCCCGTTTTTTAGTCCGTTGGATAGATTTGAAACATGTTCTATTTCTAGGTCCGTCTGATTTATTTTATTTTTTTTATTTTTTTTTCGAAAAATTATTGGACTAGACCACACACACGAACGGATTGTCTGACAGACTAATACGTTCGGACCTAGTCTGCCAGAAAGTCCGGTCCTGTGTACACAGCATTAGAAAGCAGTGTATTTGTAGTGATTAAAGATTAGTTGATATTTCAGAGGCGTATCAGTGTAATGATACAGCAAAAACTGTTTAGTCATATGCAGGAGGAAAAAAGACTAACTAGTAGGGTTGCAGGGTGGCCCAACCCTTTCACTCCCTCTTGGAAGTTAGAAGAGTTGTGGGAGTAGCATACCAATACTTGTGTTGTAACACAAAGGTAATCAGCCCTTGCTGCAGGTCTGGGTTCTGTCTTGCCTAGTTTCATTCCAGTTTGAAAGCAAATGTTGATTAGGGCATGACTGCATATTTAATTCAAAGTGGCAGCAGTCATGCAGGTCTGTTGTATTGTATTTGGATGAAAAAAGATCATAAGCGCTGGTTGTGGATAAAAGCTCTGGATATTGAGAAATAGTGACGTGCAATTTCCTCTGGCATTAGTGTTTCACGTGCTTTAGCCAAGTATGTGTTTTTCTTCTATAACCTTGGTTCAAGCCAGGGTTCAATTGTAATATTGGTTTCCTTTTTAGTAGATGCAAAACTTTTTTTATTTTATTTTATTTTTTTAAAAGCTAGACCATGCTTCTTACATTACCAGGGTCACTTGACTGAATTGTATTCTTTAAAGTGGTTGTATACCCACTTTTTTAACTTTTACCTACAGGAAAGCCTATAATAAGGCTTACCTGTAGGTAAAAAAAATATCTCCTAAACCTGTACGGTTTCGGAGATATTCCCCTCGGTATGCGCCGCTGACTGCAGCGGCGCATGCGCACAAGGGGGTTCTCTCCGTGAAAATCCGGCAGCGCTCGTCCGGCCGGATTTAAATCTCCCGCGCGCATGCGCGGGAGTGACGATATCGCGGCTCCGGCCACTCACAGCGCCGGAGCCGCGATACCCGGAAGAGACGCCGAGGGAGCATGTCGGCTCCCTCGGCGTGGATCGGGCGAGATGTCGGGGCCTCGTTCTAAGGTAAGTATTTCATAATGAGCTAGTATGCGGTGCATACTAGCTCATTATGCCTTTTGCTTTGCAGGTTTAAAAAAAATAAATAAAAAATTGCGGGTTTACTACCGCTTTAAGGGTGGACTTTAGATATTTAAAGAGGAAGTAAACCCTGATGAGTTTACTTCCTCTTTGATTCCCTGCAAAGGGAAAGCATAATGGACTACTATGCATCCCATAGTAGTCCATTATGTGTCACTTACCTGACACAGGAGCCAGTGATGTCACCGCTGTCTCCTGTAGTCCGGAGCATCCATCTTCTCGTGGGTCTCCTGCTCCGCCGCTGTCATTCGGCGAAGCTGCGATGACGTCACTCCCGCGCATGCGCACGGGAGCCGCCACTCGCGGCATATCGCCGTTTACCGCGGCGCGCTCAGTGCGGCTATCTACGGCGCATGCGCCGTAGACAGCGGTGCCTGTCTTTTGACAAATATCTCCTAAACCGTGTAGGTTTAGAAGATATTTCTTGGACCTACAGGTAAGCCTTAATCTAGGCTTACCTGTAGGTCAAAGTGTGTTGTAAGGGTTTACAACCACTTTAACTTGTAGTAAATGTGTGGTGATCAAGGAGTAGATAAAGCTCCTTGTTTGTCCATGGTATACAGAATGCACATTAACACTATACTGAGGATTTGATCTGGATGATTTTAAGTGTTACACACGTTTAACAAATACTGTAATAAAATAAGTTAATTGTTGGGGTTTATATACACTCACGTACACTGGGCGTTAAGCTCCAGTGCAAAAGATTCTTGCGTTTAGCGGCAGCTGGGAGGCACAGGCACACTCCCCCACTGTCAGAATACAGACACAGTGGGAAAGATCTTTGCATCAGTAACACTTGTGTGGACGTCGGGTCTGTCAGTTTTTTTTCATTTAATCTAGTAGTTGGAAAAAAAAAAACTGTGTGTTGTGTACCCTTTAGTCCAGTTCTGGACACATGTTCTCTCCAAAATGTAGCTAAAATCACACAGGCCCTGCCTTCTCAAGCGAGTAAATTTTAGCATATAAATCATCCCTTCTGCCACCTGGCAGTGAATCAGACATTTATGCCGGCCATACACGGTTCAAATTTTGAAAGAATTTTCTTTCGAAAATCGTATCTAAGAATTTTCGTATGAATTTCGCACCATTAGTGGGCTGCAGCAACAGCCGATTTTCGTGCGGAAATAAAATTTGAGGAATCGGACATGTTGGAAATTTTTTGAAAAAGGAACGATTTTCTAATCAATGATTGGAGAATCGTGGGAGAAATCTGGTACTTGTCTGTGGGATTAGTGCATAGTAAGTTGTCAGAAAACCAACGCTAATATTTACATCTTCTAAAATACATTCAGTTCTTCTAAGCCCCAAACTTTTCACTTATTTATCAAATTGTGTTTTTTTTTTTTTGTTTTGTTTTTTGTTTTTTATATTTAAGACCTTTGCACTATGACTTGGCATCCTGCAAAGGACTTTTTTCCTCAGTAATTAAACGATTGATTAAGATTTAGATGTGTTTATTTTCTTTTTAGTTCATTTATACTGATATACGTTGTTTTATTTTTTTAGCGGGCATCTGACGAGCTTCTCTCTTCTGGTATCGCTAACGGTCCTTTTACCATGAGCCATTCCACTCCAGCTACAGGTACAGTCTGAGAGCTAGCGTACTGACCTTCCGCAGGCCTTGAAATACATAACTTCTTTTTTTTTTTTTTTTTTTTTTTTTCAGCCTCCAAATTTTTTTTTTTTACAGCAGAAGGAATGAGTACGTTTTCCGGATGCTATTAATTTTTTTTTTTTTTTTTTTTTTTGCTGTATGCAGTGCAAAATCTTTTCTGAGTATTATTGTAGATAAAACCACTGAGCTCCAACATTTCCAGAGTTCTTTAAAGAGGTTGTAATCCTCCAAAAAAAAAAAAAAACAACCTGCAAGACAAAGGCATAATGACATAATGAGCTTGTATGCATCGCATACGAGCTCATTATGAAATACTTGCGTTAGAACAATGCCCTGCAGTGCTGCCCGCACTCCGCTCCCCGGAAAATACTTTATTTTAGACCCAGTGATGTCATTGCAGAGTCCTGTGCTTCTCTTATGTAGAGAAGGTGGCAGGGCCTGGCAAGGGGCAGGGCATTCATTTCCTTGCCCAAGTATACCTCTCAAGATCCCTCATCCCTGATACTAGCAGTGGGCCAGCTCTTGGGAGGAGTTATGCAATTGCCAACATTTCTTGGTGTGGGGTTCAGTTTGGAGGGTGTATATTCTAGACAGGCTGACTTTGCATGCAGACCATTCTAGATTTAACCCACGTCTGATGCTGCGCCTCCATTGAAAAAGCTGAAAACCAGTGAATTAAAGGGGCTGACCAGGGAGACAGTAAGCCTGGAGATGAGGAGGCTAGATGATGCTGAATATCCCCATCCAGGAAATGAGCAAGGTCTGTCTGACTTGCTAAAGCTTTTTCTCATGCAAGAATCTCAGTGTGTAGTGAAATCAGATTGAGCAATTTAAGTACAAGATAGGAGCTTGTACAACTCTGCAAGACTGAAGCTAAGGCTAGTCTTTAGTTGTAAGCTTTGGGATAGAAAGCGAAAGCTTTAATTGGTTGTAAAGGCTATTTTTGTAAATTAAAATATTAAACGTGGAATGCACACCTGTACTTCTGGAGTTTCTAGCTGGTGCTGTTCCCTCCTCCTCTTCTCCCTTCTGCTTTCCTGAGCCAGGCTGTGTGTGTCTATAGACGTACACATAGTGTGTGGTTTTTTTTTTCCCTTAGTGCACTGAATGTGTGTGTGTGTGTGTGTGTGTGTCTGTATGTGTGTGTATATATGTATGTATGTGTGTGTGTGTGTGTGTATATATATATATATATATATATATATATATATATATATATATATATATATATATATATATATATATTGCTTCAGCTTGAAGATAAAAATCAATAAAAAAAATGTTCACAGGGAAGATAATTGTTTTGGGTCAATTTCATTTTATTTATTTCAGGTACTTGTATAGCACTGTCAATTTACGCAGCACTTTTACATTAATTTACATTGTATATTCACATCAGTCCCTGCTCTCAAGGAGCTTACAATCCTAAGGTCCCTAACACACATTTGTACTAGGGCCAATTTAGACAGGATCCGATTAACCTACCAGCATGTCTTTTAGAGTTTATTTGTTTTATAAATAAGCAGTCCGTGAAAAAATAGAATTTCCAGAGCACTGTGGATTAGCTAAAGAGAAAAGACTGCAGCCTTTGCCTGCCTTGTGGCTCTGTGTGCTTGAAACCTCTGACTTAGGCATACAGTGAGGGATCAGCCATTGGGTTAAGTCACTGCTGGGACATCTGTTGAGCCTGTAAGCAAAAGACATTAAAGTGATCACTCGGGGCTCCCTGCCCCCCACGCTCACTGGAGCACTGGGCTGTGGAGGGGGCAGGAGTGGCTGGCTCGCGCTCTCAGCGGCTCGCTGAGAATCTGAGCCGGGTACCAGTCCAGGCATGTGGACATATCCCAACCATATGGTCGCAAACTTTTCCGAGCCTGGACTGGCTCTGTGACTTCAGCTGACAGAGAGTTTGGCTCCCTGCTGAAAACAGGTTTCAGGACTGCAGAATGAACTGCACTACTGTGATCCACAGGAGTACAGGCAAATGAGCTTTGGCTGTACTTCTCCTTAAATTCTGAATGGCACCCAAATGAACCTTGCCAGCAGACATGCATTGCAGAACCGCACTGCACATTAACCTGCACTGTGCTGGCGAATATGCTACATGCATCTTTTTTGGTGTGTTGGGAAGCTCAGTGAAGTGAATGAACTGACTTAATGCAGTACATGTGCTAAGAAAAAAGGAAGAGGAAATTTGCGCTACAGTGTATACTTAACGAAAATGTGTGATGCAGCAATTCTAATATATACCCAAAGTGAAATATACATATAAAAACAAAGAAAAAGAAGAGAACTGCGCAATCCCTAATACTTCTATTAGGATGTAAACCACTCTACCTTAAAGAAGTGTATCTTGTGATCTATTATTCTAACACACCAAACTAATGACTAAATAAACCATAAGGCAGTACTTATAACTAAATACAGTAAACATATATATTGCCCCTCATAGGTTATGAACCAAAAGGAAAAAATGTACAATTCTAAGTCAGCGATTCAAAAACAAGAAACATATAAAGTAGAATCAAACAGTACTGAAAATGTATGTGATAACATAAAGTCCATTAAAAGTCCAACTGGAGAAACACCCTGTGTAGAAGGGATCTATTCAATCGTAAAACTTTTCAATCAACGTGAAGTAAAACCAGGTGCACCTCCACCAGACAAGTAATAATAGCCCCTTACCAGACGTCCCGGTAGGGAGCGCTTAATCACAAAATGGGTCTGAAGATGGATCAAACTTGAGCCCTCCAAATGGAACACTTTTACGTAGGACAGGTTAGGAGATACGCCAGTCATAAACCATCCAGCAGGGGAAAACGCTGTTTGAAGCGGGACTCAGATGTGTAGCATTGTAGGATCAAGGAAGGTTCACCATAGGGAGGAAAAAATGCTCCAAATAGTGTAAAATCATTTATTAAAACAAAAATATAAAACAAGAGATGCACTTACAAACATGAAAGAACATCGGGCATATCATCAAACTGGGCAAGCGTCGGCCGAACGCGAACACCAATCGATATCCCTTCTGGTACCAGTTCACATGAGGCAAGTCAGCGTGTCACGCCACCCAACGCGTTTCGTGAAAAATTCACGTCGTCTGGGGTATGGGTGACACGCCATATTGCCTCCATTATATAGTGAATGTTGGAACAAGCCACCTCCTCCGTTGTGTGAGAGCCTGTTTCACTTCCGGGATCAAAGGACCAGGCCTCACTCTCATATCCAATAGAGTGAGAGCCTGTTTCACTTCCGGGATCAAAGGACCAGGCCTCACTCTCATATCCAATAGAGTGAGAGCCTGTTTCACTTCCGGGATCAAAGGACCAGGCCTCACTCTCATATCCAATAGGGTGCAAGGTCAGAGAGCCAAGGCGGCGGAAATGATCCATGCAATCACCCGCCCCTCCCTGTTTACGACTGTAAAACGACGCTCCTTACAACGGCGTGACAACACGCCGTACGTAACGAGCGGATGACGCCACATCGTACGTCACGAGCGGATGACAACACGTCGTACGTAGCGAGCGGATGGACGGCGCACATCACCCACTACAAGGAAATATGTGCGCTCCATCTGATGCCAAGTCTCGCTTTCAATACAATGTACGTAACGAGCGGATGACAACACACCGTACGTAGCGGGCGGATGGGCGGCGCACATCACCCCCTGCAGGGAAGTGTGTGCGTTTCATCTGGTGCCATGTCTCGCTTTCAATACAGTGTAGTCGTGGCTCCAGACCTCCATAGCAAATAAATCTTCCTCCATATCACGAAGGAGGAAGAATAAAGAATTATATATATATATATATATATATACCTCAAATAAAATTAAATTAAAAAGGGAGGAGGGGACTAGTCCAACCACAAAATTAAAAATTATTAACTAACACTTAATAATCAAAAATGGATAAAACATACAAGGCACTTTGTAATACATGGCTAACTCAGTATGTGGTTAAACACTTCATAATATTAAGATAGCGGTATTAACTAAGCTACAAAGTTCACCCACAGCAAAAAGTGAAAGGGGCATACACAACTGCATTATGTAGAACTCAATACATTATGAGAAAAAAGATGAGAAAAAAGATATTTCTCTCTCAAAATGGAAAGAATGGGAGCTTACAAGAAAAACCATCAAACGCTACATTGAGGTAGAAAAATCCACAAATATCCAGATCCCACAATGTCTGATGGAAAAAGTCATAAATGCTTTACGTCTGTGCCTAGAACACTGGCAGGAACAACACGTTAAGCATTATTAATAAACGCATTAACGTCTGTATCTGTGTTCATACCGTAAGGGGTGTAAGTTTTTAGTCTATGGATCCACGACATCTCCAGCCGTGAGATCTCTCTGACCAGAGCTCCCCCCCTCCAGTGGGGTTTGTACTTATCAATCCCCATGTACAAAGTGTTAGACGGATCCCTTCCATGTTTCTCGTCATAATGTCTAGAAAGGGGATGTTTGTCAAAACCCCGTTTAATGTTGGCGATATGCTCATTCAATCTGATCTTGAGGGCTCTCTTAGTTCTCCCCACGTACTGAAGCCCACAAGGACATTGGATGAGATAAACCACTGCTTCTGACGAGCATTTGATGAACGGCTCCACTGTATACCTTCTCTGGGTGCTGGTGGAGACGAATTCAAGGATTTTAGAATTTTTGTTCTTATTGTAGGAGCACACCTGACAATTCCTACACCTATAGAACCCTTTAAGGTTCTGAAATTTACTGTATTTAGTTATAAGTAATGCCTTATGGTTTATTTAGTCATTAGTTTGGTGTGTTAGAATAATAGATCACAAGATACACTTCTTTAAGGTAGAGTGGTTTACATCCTAATAGAAGTATTAGGGATTGCGCAGTTCTCTTCTTTTTCTTAGTACATGTGCTAACACTGCATATGTGAATGGGCCTCAAGTGATGTGTTGAGCATCATGCACGTGGGCAGAAAAAATATTCAGCTTTCAGAAGCATTTGATTGCCTCTCAATGCAGCTCTGTATTAGCCAGTGTGTCCACGCATAGTGTTACATTTAGATTCTTAGATTTAGATTTGTATTTTAGTGTAGCATTTAGGGGCATAAAAAATGCCCCAGACCTGCATTCATAGAGAAGCATACTGACATACATTTGCACATAATTTTAGGTCTAGCTACTAGAAGTGAATATTCTAACCACTAGAATGCCAATTTACACATACGCCTTGCATGCATGGACATGTAAATATCCACTAGACTAAGCATTTTCTGCACTGAATGTGACTGCCAAGATGTCTATGTGCATGTAGCTTTAGGTGAAAAAAGGCATAGAGTCCAATTATAAACAAGGCTCTCAACTTATCCAGGCCTCTTTACTTTTTTTTTTTTTGGCCCTACTATGGATCACAGGAGTGAAGTTTGTTCTGCACTCCTGTGACCCATTTTCAGCTGACAGCCGGTTAAAACTGCTGGGAGACTGAGCCAGCCTTTCCCGCCACCTGCATAGCTCAACGCTATAGTGAGCGACGGAGGGACAGAGCAGAGGTCCCGTGACTGACAGTCATGGGAGAACTGAGCATCGCTTAGTTCTCAGTGTAGATGTAGCAGGGGACAAATTCAAGTGAGTTTACTTTTTTAATTTTTAAGCAATTTGTGTTGTACATTTATAAATATCTTTTTTATAAAGATTCTGTTTTGCTTTGCTAATTTAAATGTTTTAGATAATTTCTCTGCTTATTAATATTGTGATTATGATGGAAACTTGTGAAACTATATCCCAAATATTTTACTCTAGTTAATAAGGGCACAGTCTGACCTTTAAGCATCCTGAACTAGGTGTGAGCCATCATTATCAAGAGAGTTTTCAAAACTATTTGTTTATTTATTTTTCATTTTTGCAGGTGTTGTGTTTTTTTTTATTTTATTTTTTTACCCCCACCAATGCTTTTTTTTTTTCTAACCCCACAACACCCTTTAGTGTAATCCCAGTTATTTTGCTGCTTTTTATTGACGGGCTTTAAAAGTGTGCTGTGTGAACCCTTATCAGCAGCTGACTTTTTCATGTGCTCTACATGATACGCTTATAAAAGTATAATCTTTGGCCTTATTTGTTGTCTTTTGAAAAAAGTCCCTGTTTTGGATCCCTCTTTTTAGTCATGTGCAATAATTACAAGTCATTTCTTTGGGCTAATATTCAGCAGGCCTCATACTATATGGAAAAAATTCTGACTGCTGTGTACATGCTTGACAAATGGCAGGCAAAAGCATTTCCGTTATCAAGTTTCTTTGTGCTTTTTGTTTCTGCCAGGTTTGGGTATTTTTTTTTTTGTTGAAACTGGTTTATTCAGTTATAGTGACTTTCACATTTAGTAGCAAACTTTTACCAGTTTCTTTTCAGTCTTTTACTGCTTAATGTTTGCCAGCATTTGCCTGTCTAGCTCTGTCATGTTGGTGTTTGGTTAGATGTTATGTGCATAATGGTATGCATGTGCTAGGATCTTTTATTTTATTTTCAGAGCTTTCGGCTTTAAAATGTGTATGCATGTGTCTGCAACGCCTTCTCACCAGTTAAAGCAAAAATCATACAATCTGCCTGCCCACGCATGGTCCGAATCCCTGCTGAACCACCCAAGTTTTCGAAACGTCAATGGCCGGCTTTGGGGAGTAAAGATAACAGACAAATGCTGGATTCAAGTGGGGATTTTTTTACTTGCTGGGTGACACTGTTGAAATACATAAGTATTTTGCATAAAAGTACTAAATTAACTACTAGAATTTGGAATACAATTTCAACTAAAATCCTGGGCCTAAAGGGTAGGTGTACCCTCTCATGAAAAATGAAGAGTTGAATGAACTCCAAATATCCTGGCTACCCCCTCCAAACCCAGCTGCACATTGGTCAGTGTGATCTTATGGTTGTCCTTTGTGGTGGATACTCGCTCTGCGGCAGTGTAGTGTTTGAGCTGACAGCACAGGCACCACAGCTGCTATATGCAGCAGGGCTAGGATATTCAATTTCTGTGAATGAAAAGTCTTGCTACCACAGCAGGCATAACTTCAGTTTGAATAAGCTGTGAGGGTGTTGCTGAGCATGCTTGTAATTTAGTTTTCATCTAGCTTTGTAAGTGAAATTGGTTACGAAGATATGCGCACAAAGATGGAGGAAGACAGTGCACCCGCCATCTGACAGCGTACAGGGTGGGATAGTTATTTGCGTGGGCATTGTATGTGCTGATAAACCACAATATTTTTTTTTTCTTTTGTTCAGCTTTAGGGCTCATGCCCACCGGGCGTTAGAAAAAAAACGAACTGTAATGCCACTACCTACGCCAGGAAAAAGCACCTGTAAAAATGTGCTTTTAGCAGATTTTTGTATTGGTGTTAATGCACATTTAGCCACGTTAGCTTTTAGTGGCGTTTCTCTGACTCTATTCAAAATCAATAGTTCCTTATGAGAGCCCATTGATTTGAATCGAAGTCTGATCATGATGATCCCACTTACGGTGTGACTTGTGTGCTGAGGATCTTGAAGGGGAACCCCCTGCCAAAATGAAAAAAAAATTGCTGTGGGTCCCCCCCCCCGAAGGATAACGGATTAAGGGGAACCCCCATGCAAAAAAAAATGGTGCGGGTCTTCTCCAAAGTCCATACCAGACCCTGGTATCATCCTGGGGGGAACCCCACAAATCCTTTTTTTTTTTTTTGGCGGGGGGTACTCCTTCAAGATCCTCAGCACACCGTCACATCATCGTGATCCGTTTGTTGTATATTTGTTTTACAATTAAGCAAAATGCATGATGCAGCAGTAAAACCCACACCATCATAATGCCCCGTACACATGCTCTGAAAATCGGACGACGGTTCGTCCATTTTTTTTTTTTCCTTCTTTGCATGCTAGTCGTATATCGAACCTGAAGAGTTTGCTAAAGTTTAACGTTTACGAAAATTCTCATACGACAGAATAAAAAAATCAGAAGTGATGTCATGTGTTGTAGTGTATTTGTATTGTATTTTCAGATGACAACTGTACTGATTCAATGAAAATCGTATGATCTGGTATCGTAAGACAGATGGATTTTTTTTCTATCTAAGATGTATGTATGTATGTATGTATGTATGTATATATATGTGTATATATATATATATTATATTATTACTGGAAATTCTATTTAATCTGCTGGCTCATAGTTCTAATTGGTGGGCTTTACAATTTTACACTAACATGTAAGCCTCAGGTGTAGGTATTTACCAGGTTTTATGTTTTGGCAATTTATTTGAAATGATTTGATTGCTTATTTGTGATATTTTATTTTCCAGCTAATGGGAACAATAAAAAATTTCAAGGAGATCGCTCCCCTTGTTCTCCATCAAGAGTACTCCATATCCGCAAGATTCCAAATGAGGTCACAGAGTCTGAAATCATCTCATTAGGTCTGCCATTTGGAAAAGTAACTAATCTTTTGATGCTGAAAGGAAAAAGCCAGGTAAACCTAATTGCAGTCAGAATAATACATGTGTCTGTCATTCAAAAACACACAGGAAACCGCTTCATAAGTGTATGAAAGTGATCTAAAATACTCTGCAGTACAAAATTGTAATGCATAAAAACATGTGACCTGTCAATAGTTTTTTTAAGGGAGGTTCAGGGCAATTAAATTAAACAAGAAATGCTAAAGCCCACTGTGGTTTTTTTTTTTTATTTTCTTTTTTTTCCCACTTTAAAGTGATTGTAAAGTCTTTTTTTTCTTTGGTAATTTTATATATATAAAAAAAAAAAAAAAAAAACATGTTATAGTTACCTGCTCTGTTGTGGATTTGCACAGAGCAGCCCAGATCCTCCTCTTCTCAAGTCTTTCTTCTGTGATCCGTGCCACTTCTTCCTGTTGAGTGCCCCCACAGCAAGCAGCTTGCTATGGGGGCACGCCTAGCCGAGTCACAGCTCAGGAAAGTATTAAGGGGGCTGCTGCACACAGAAGGCTTTATATCTTAATGCATAGAATGCATCAAAGCGATAATCCAGCCATGATTTTTTTTTTTTTTAATAAAGACAACCGAGATGTTCTTATTACTACGTTTTTAATGCGAACTATAAATGCAAAGTCCCTTTTAGTACTATAGTATTTATTTTTTTTTATTTTTTTTAATAAAAGAAATGATGATTCGGGGATAAGGTGCTGCTGATTACCCAGCATGCACCTCATGATCTCGTGCATGAGCATAAAACCCGAGGCGCAGCACACGATTGTATCTCTGGTTACCATCACATTGGCGGCATCTGAGGAAGGTCCCACCCCGTTGTTTACTCCTAGGAATGATGACACGCATCTCCCAGGAGCCAGGGCGCCGCAGGATATGCCGTTCCTCGCCGTGGCACCCTGCACAGGAATTGGATTGAAGAGGATGCTGCAAAGTAGCAAATGTGGGTGGAACTCTGCTTTTAAGATAAAAAAAAAAAAACTTCTGACTTTACAACCCTTTTAATGTTTGTTGACCCCATATAATACCCAGCCAGGAAAAAACATATTGGCCGGAGAAATTGTGAAATTTTGTGTTTTTTTTATTTGGAAGAAAAAAAGTAACACAAGTAGACATATTTTATACATATGTTAAAAGGTCAAAGCTCTCTTATGTTTACAGTAAATAATGCTCCTTCTTAATAAATACAGTCTAATAAAGCTTTCCATAACATTCTGCATTATTCTTTCCCCCCTAAGGATGTTTCTTGCTTTGTGTTTTTTTTTTTTTTTTAGTTGATTTGCAATTTCTACTTGGTTGCAGCCAGCGCCATCTTAGCTACTGTGTTCTGAGTCTGAAGAGCAGTTTACTTCCGCCCTACCTGTGTTTGTTTGTCCCTGCTGTAACCTTGCACATGCTCAGTAATGTTGTGGCCAAGCCTCGTTTCCATTCCTGATTACTATAAAAATAATATCCCACATTTTTGAAGCATTGAGAGGAGAGCAAGCTTTGCCACACATATTTTTCATTATTGTATCGCGGGACACAGAGGCACAGTAATAACTGGGTTATGTGGCACCTTCAGGTAATGGACACTGGCACACCCTAAACAGGAAGTTCAATTCCCCATATAACCCCTCCCCTCCCTGGGAGTACCTCTGTTTTTTGGCCAGTGTCTTAGGTGTTTGTCACGAGTAAAGCTGTGCTAAGCTCAGGTGGAATATTCCTTGCTAGGGCAAGCTATGCAACTGGATCCATTCAAATTGTCTTTTCCAGGCCGAATTGCATAGTACCTGGGCCTCGTGTCTGAAGAAGCAAGGTTTTACCTGTAACGCTTCTCTTTTTTTAGAGACCGGGCCCTCAGGATCCAGTATTTTTTTTTTTTTTTTCAGCCATATTCCTGGCGGGGTGCTTTACAGGCCCAGGGTTGTGGATCCCCCATTTAAAAAGGGGGCCCTAGTTCCTGAAGGTTTTTTTAATGGAGCCCACCACAGAACCCTGCAGCTGGATAAGGTAAGGGAGATTCCTCAGGAATTTTTCTAATTCGTGTGGGTTTTCTCCTTTAAGTAAATGCTGTCATGCCTTTAGTCACCACAGGGGGCTGTCAAGAGCACATACCTGTTCCATGCTTGTCAGTCTCGCTCTGTGTAACAAGCTGCATGCTTCCTCCGGCCCAAGCTCCAGGTAAAGATGTGGGAAAGGGTTTGTGTTTTTTTTTTTCTCTCCTAGGAATGCCCCCCACCTAGATAGCCTTAGCCTTACCCCAGGCAAAGGGAGCATAGCGTGAGTTGTCGGTGTGCCGCGCCACTCCCACCGCCATTACAACGGTTCCCATGGGCAGCTCTCCTCCACCCCAGTCCTCCATGTGGTCTGGTCAGGATCAGAGCCCGCTCGTACGCAAAAAATATCTATTTTGAAATAGATGGTGGGTGGTCGGAGGAAGGGGGCGGGGTTTGTTGGTGTGCTTCAGTGTCCACAACGCAGGCTGTATAGTTATAAAATGGACCCTTTTTCAGGTGCATACAACTGAAGGAGGGACTAAGAGTGGACGGGTGGCATGTGAGTGTGGGTGACATGGTCATTCCCAGGCACATTTACTTAGGTGTTAGGCTCTGCTTAATAGCAGCGGCAGTTGTTGGACTATTGCTCAACAGTGGGGGTGTTTTTTTTTTTTTTTTTGTGGTACCTGTGCGTTGTGCTCAACACTATGACCAGAGGATGTGGTACAAATGTCACAAAAACCAAGGGCACAAAGGGTTCGCCCTCAGGCCCAAAGGACCCTCCCTCTGCAACACTATCCCGATCTAGGGAGGCTGGTCAGAGTAAGCCATCAGGGTCATCAAGGGCTGCAATTGCTTCTGACACTTCCCTGTCTATATAACTGAGCAGGTTTTCCCCTCAGCTATAAGTGGATTAGAGGAAAGATTAGTGGCTTTAATCACATCTTCACAGAGTGGAAGAAAATGCATTAGGTCCCCTTCTACCAGCCAGGATCCTCAAATTGAGGAACTGGGGGAGGGGGAAGATGAATCCCCCTCAGGGGACCGGGAAGAGGCTGATGATTCCTCTTCCGAGGGATCAAGTGGGGAAGGACCTTCTTCAGCTTCACATGCCGAGAAGTTGCTGGTACATTCTCTTACTGAAATGGTCTGCTCCACATTTAAGCTACCCTTAACGGAGTCGGAGCCCACTTCCTGTTTGGATTCACTAAAGCCTTCTCAAGCCCTGCATGCCTTTCCTGTCCATTCATTATTAGAACAGCTTATGTATTCTGAGTGGGATCACCCAGATAAGCACTTTTTCCCTCCTAAAAAGACTTTATCCTATGGTGGAAAAATTAAGATGTGGAGTATACCAGCAATTGACGCTGCTATATCCTCTGTGAATAAGTTTGACTTGTCCGGTTGACAATGCGCAAATGCTTAGGGATCCAACTGATAAATTGAAATTCCTGTTAAAAAAAAACATTTTCTCCTTGGCAGGTTCAGTGACTCAACCTGCAGTGGCGGCAATTGGGGTATGTTAATCCTTGAGAGATCATTTGAAACAGGTGCTCAAGATGTTCTCTGAACAGCAGGCTCAGGATTTAGCTGAGCTGCCAGCGGCTTTGTTTTTTGCAATTGACGCAATCAGAGATTCTATTCTTTACACCTCTCGCCTTATGCTTCAATTGGTACATATGCATAGAATCTTATGGTTGAAAAGTTGGTCAGCAGAAGTGCCATGCAAAAAGCTCCTGGCTGGTTTTCCTTTCCTCAGTGAAAAGCTGTTTGGGGAGGATTTGGACAAATATATCCAAAAATATCAAGTGGGAAAAGTACCCTTTTGCCAGTTAAGAAAAAGAGTAAACATCCCCTCATTCAAATGAACTCTTTCTCCAGTGCCAGGGACAGCACAATGAGTGTGCCGTGAATTGGGTGAAATATGCACGTGTGCCGCTGATGTCATGAAAATGAAAGACACATTTGCAAGCAAACGGAGAAGGTTAGAACTGAGTCGTACACCACAATTTGTACAGTGCTAGTCACTGATTTAAATGGGGAAAAGTTATCTGGGTGAGTTTACTTTAAGTGGTTAAATGGTTGGTGGTGGCTCACCAGTTGTAATAAAAACAACATTTTCAAATCTTGCTTTAAAGTGGTTGTAAAGTCAGTTTTTTTTTTTTTTTTTCTTTAAAAATAATAAACATGTTTATACTTATCTGCTCCGTGCAGTGATTTTGCACAGTGCAATCCAGATCATCCTCTTCTCTTGGGTCCCTCTTCTGTGCTCCTGGCCTCTCCCTCCTGTTGAGTGCCCCCACAGCAAGCAGCTTGCTATGGGGGCATCCGAGCCGAGCCACAGCTCCCTGTGTCCATTCAGACAGAGCCCTGCCCTGGCCCCGCCCACCCGTTTCTCTCCTCATTGACTGACTGACTTTGACAGCAGCGGGAGCCAACGGCACCATGCTGATGTCTCAGCCAATGAGGAGGGGAGTCCTGGCCAGCCAAGTGTCTTGTGCAACATTGCTGGATCTAGAGGGACCTCAGGTAAGTATTGGGGGGCTGAGGAGGGCTGCTGCACACAGAAGGCTTTTTATCTTAATGCATTAAGAAAAAAAACCTTCTGCTCTTACAATCACTTTAAAAAAGTCCTGCTTTAAGTTGTTACTTTATTTTATAGATCAGTTTCTCCAGGAATTCCTTTTGGCTTTCCTAAAGCACACCCAAATGTATAAAATTGTTCAACAACTTGTGTTTAGGTGATTTCATGTTACTGATTAGTCTGTGGTTTGTATTCATATTTTCTTGCTTTTTGGCTTTGATATGTCTTAAGTTGTTTGGAATGCACTCGCCTCTTCATTTGCTTTGAGCAAATATCTTTTTGTAGTAGCAAGCACATTTTTATTACTAGATCTGTAAAACAGTAGTTTGAAATGTGTTTAAAATGTGTTTGCCTTTTCTATCTAGTTTGTCATTGAGATTTTAATGTGCTTTGATTGAATTTGATAGCACTGTTAGCATTTAATAGCTCCGTGAGTAGCACTTTAGCCTTGTAGAGCTTAAAGGGTAAATGCACTTATCCTGTCTTTCCTCCTTACCTAACTTACATTACCCATCCCCACACTAGATGCATAAACGCCTGTGCAGTAGTTCCCCATAGACCTTTATAGGGTTATGTTCTAAAGCCGGAGATGCTCAGATGACTGTCCCGTAAAAGTCATTAGAAAGCTAAGACAGGCTGGATTGATGTGAACAGAGTTTGTTTCTAAGATACTTCTCACGAGACCCCTCTTTGGAATACATGTGCCTTGACTACTTTGACAACAGTGCAGTATTCATGGTGACTTACTCACATTGGGTCTAAAATTGATCCTTTTATTTTAGGATTATATGTACAAGACCATTGGCTGTTTTACTAATTACCTGACTTTTCCACCTGAGAGGCTCTGGCATCACCCTGGCTTACTCATTTGCACATACACATACTATGAATTCCAGTCTACCCTATTGGCTGGTATTGCTCTATTAAACTTTAGGAGCGCATTCCAGTGTAATTCTTATATCATGATCTCCTTGAAGAAAGATTACCCAAAACAAGTTGAGTCCACAACTGTGAACTGTAAGGCCCCATGCACACAAGACGCCGGTGCAAACTCTGCCGAACACATGTTTTTAAAAGCTGAAACCGGCGTTTAGAAAGGCCATTTTGCTGCGTTTGCATGCCGTGTATAACCGCGTTTGCGCCTAGAAGCGTTTATATAAGATAACCTCATAAGAACCCCCCCAGTTCAAAAAACAGTATTTAACTATTCCAGCTATTTTGTGAGACCAGAGTGAGTAGCAACAGCTGTGAGAGCAGCAGTGTACTTGTATATAGCATATCACTTTCCACGTCACTTGCCACGTAACCTGCCACAAGTTGTGGATTGTCCACTTGCCACAAGTTGTGGATTGTCCACTTGTCACGTCACCTGCCACAAGTTGATTGTTCAAATCTAACAACATATGGGTTAAATTCCAATTATACTTCGGATAACAGCAATGCTAGTGGTGTATTGGATTGGATCAAGGGCTCATTAGGGTATATAAATGGTCTATGAATCATTGCAAGCAATTACAATTGTTTAAAATATATTTTTTTAATGTTTTTTTCATCATTTGCCATCATTTTTGAGATTTTTAATGTAAAAAAAATAGGGCACCTTTTAAAAACCTTTAAAAACGCTTATAAACGCAAACATGGTACCGGCATTTAGCTGCGGTTGGCGTCTGAACCCATTTTTTTGCTTCTGGAAAAAATGAGGTTAAACGCAACTGCCTAAAAACGAGACTGTGTACATGGACACATATGATAACATTGAATGAGTTCAGGGGCAGTTGAAAAAAGTGTCCAACTGCCTCTGAACGCGCGTTTAACAACGTCTCGTGTGCATGGAGCCTTATGCAGGCCATACATGGTCGAATTTCGAACAAATTTTCTTTTCAAAATCAGAAAATTTGTTTTCTTTGTGATCCGATGATGCCACGATTGATTTTCGAAATTCGGCCGACCAAGCCTTCAATTTCACCTCATGTTGCTACAGAAAATAATTTTTCTTGACCGGGAATCTTCTTTTCTCTCCGTAAACTTTCTTTTCTAATTACATTTCTCGCACGAGTCTCCCGTCATTGATTAGAAAATCGTTAGTTTTTCAAAAAATTTCCAACATGTCCGATTCCTCAAATTTTATGTCCGCACGAAAATCGGCTGTTGCTGCAGCCCACTAATGGTGCGAAATTCATATAAAAATTCTTAGATACGATTTTAGAAAGAAAATTCTTTCGAAATTTGAACCGTGTATGGCCGGCATTAGGCCTCATGTACACTGCTGCTGGTAAACGGACATCCAGAGGCAGTTAGCTGCTTTTTTCAGCTGCCCCCGAACTCATCAAATGTTGAAAATCTTATCAGTACATGTATACAGGTTCGTTTAACCACTTAACAACCGCCCATTGCCGATTAACGGCATCAGGGCGGTTGTTTAACTCTAAGAGGCCGTTAATTAACGGCCTCCTAGAATTCTGCTCTCGCGCGCCCCCTGGGGCGCGCACACGAGAGCATCCGTGACCGCTGGGTCCAGTGGACCCGGCGCATCACGAATCACGGTAAACGGCCGCTCATCGCGGCCGTTTACCACGTGATCGCTCCGTCAAATGACGGAGTGATCACTTGTAAACAAGCCGGCGTCATGTTATGACGCCGGTTCCTCCCTCCCCCTCTCTGTACCGATCGGTACAGCGGAGGGGGAAGAGATCGGTGTCAGCAGCGATGTGGGCTGCATCTGCAGTGCCCACATCGCTGCTCACCGAAAATTAACCCCTCAAATCCCTGCAAATACTCTGCATTACTCTGCAATTCCCTGCAAATACTCTGCATTACTCTGCAATTCCCTGCAAATACTCTGCATTACTCTGCAATTCCCTGCAAATACTCTGCAATTCCCTGCAAATACTCTGCAATGCCCTGCAACACTCTGCAATGCCCTGCAACACTCTGCAATGCCCTGCAACACTCTGCAATGCCCTGCAACACTCTGCAATGCCCTGCAACACTCTGCAATGCCCTGCAACACTCTGCAATGCCCTGCAACACTCTGCAATGCCCTGCAACACTCTGCAATGCCCTGCAACACTCTGCAATGCCCTGCAACACTCTGCAATGCCCTGCAACACTCCGCAATGCCCTGCAACACTCCGCAATGCCCTGCAACACTCCGCAATGCCCTGCAACACTCCGCAATGCCCTGCAACACTCCGCAATGCCCTGCAACACTCCGCAATGCCCTGCAACACTCCGCAATGCCCTGCAACACTCCGCAATGCCCTGCAACACTCCGCAATGCCCTGCAACACTCCGCAATGCCCTGCAACACTCCGCAATGCCCTGCAACACTCCGCAATGCCCTGCAACACTCCGCAACGCTCTGCAACACTCCGCAACGCTCTGCAATACCCTGCAACACTCTGCAACACCCGCCAATACCCTGCAACACTCTGCAATGCTCTGCAACCCCCGCCGATACCCTGCAACACTCTGCAATGCTCTGCAACCCCCGCCGATACCCTGCAACACTCTGCAATGCTCTGCAACCCCCGCCGATACCCTGCAACACTCTGCAATGCTCTGCAACACCCGCCAATACCCTGCAACACTCCGCAATGCCCTGCAACACTCCGCAATGCCCTGCAACACTCCGCAATGCCCTGCAACACTCCGCAATGCCCTGCAACACTCCGCAATGCCCTGCAACACTCTGCAATGCTCTGCGACCCCCGCCGATACCCTGCAACACTCTGCAATGCTCTGCAACACCCGCCAATACCCTGCAACACTCTGCAATGCTCTGCAACACCCGCCAATACCCTGCAATGCTCTGCAACGCAGTACTCTGCAACACCATGCTCTGAGATACCCAGCCATAGTCGGTGATACCCTGCAATACCCAGCCATAGACATCTCCCGCCGCCCTCCGCCCTCCGGTGCTTCTACCGAATCGCTAATACGATCAAAGCCAGAATCTTTTTTTTTTTTTTCAGGCTTCCCAGCTTAGAGGTGAGATGTGGGTCTTATTGACCCCACATCTCACTGTAAAGAGGACCTGTCATGCCATATTCCTATTACAAGGGATGTTTACATTCCTTGTAATAGGAATAAAAGTGATCAAAAAAATTATTTTTGGGGAAAAAAATGTCAAACTAAAATAAATAAAGTAAAATGAACAATAAAAAAAAATGTTTTTTTTAAAGCGCCCCTGTCCCCATGTGCTCGCATGCAGAAGCGAACGCATGCGTAAGTCCCGCCCACATATGAAAACGGTGTTCAAACCACACATGTGAGGTATCGCTGCGAACGTTAGAGCGAGAGAAATAATTCTAGCCCTAGACCTCCTCTGTAACTCAAAACATATAACCAGTAAAAAAAATGTAAATCGTCGCCTATGGGGATTTTTAAGTAGCGACGTTTGCCGCCATTCCACGAGCGTGTGCAATTTTGAAGAGTGACATATTAGGTATCTATTTACTCAGCGTAACTTCATCTTTCACATTATGCAAAAATTGGGCTAACTTTACTGTGTTTTTTTTTTTTTTAAGCACAAAACAGTTTTTTTTCCAAAAAAAAGCATTCGAAAAATTACTGCGCAAATACCGTGCGAGATAAAAAGTTGCAAAGACCACCATTGTATTCTCCAGGGTGTTTGCTAAAAAAACATATATAATGTTTTGGAGTTCTATGTAATTTTCTAGCAAATAAATGATAATTTTTACATGTAGGAGAGAAATGTCAGAATTGTCCTGGGTGCTCCAGAACGCCTGATGGCGCTCCCTGCATGTTGGGCCTCTGTATGTGGCCACGCTGTGTAAAAGTCTCACACATGTGGTATCACCATACTCGGGAGTAATAGCAGAATGTGTTTTGGGGTGTAATTTGTGGTATGCATATGCTGTGTGTGAGAAATAACCTGATAATATGACAATTTTGTGAAAAAAAAAAAAAAAGTAAAAAGAATCTTGATTTTGCAAAGAATTGTGGGAAAAAATGACAACTTCAAAAAACTCATCATGCCTCTTACTAAATACCTTGGAATGTCTTCTTTCCAAAAAGGGGTCATTTGGGGGGTATTTGTACTTTTCTGGCATGTTAGGGTCTCAAGAATTGAAATAGGCCGTCAGTACTTCAGGTGTGATCAATTTTCAGATATTGGCACCATAGCTTGTGGACTCTATAACTTTCACAAAGACCAAATAATATCCACCAATTTGTACTTATTTTTACCAAAGATATGTAGTAGTATAAATTTTGGCCAAAATTTATGAAGAAAAAATTTCTAATCTGCTAAATTTTCTAACAGAAACAAAGAAAAATTCGTTTTTTTACAGAATTTTCGGTATTTTTTCTTTTATAGCACAAAAAAAAAAAAAACCCAGCGGTGATTAAATACCACCAAAAGAAAGCTCTATTTGTGTGAAAAAAAGGACAAAAATTTCATATAGGTCCAGTGTTGCATGACTGAGTAATTGTCATTCAAAATGCGAGAGCACCGAAAGCTGAAAATTGGTCTGGTTATTAAGGGTGTTTAAGTGCCCAGTGGTCAAGTGGTTAATGTCGTTTTTAGGCAGTTGAGTTTAGAGGACTTTTTTGGAAAGCAAAAAAATTAGTTCAGACACTGAGTATAGAGGCATTTCAAGCGTCAAATGTGGTAAATCACATTTAAAGCCTTTTTTTTTTTTTTCATTGTTTCATTTTTTTCCAACGCTACTAAATGCAAACGTGGCAAAACGGATGTTTAAATGTGGCTTACTATCTGTCAAATTAAATCGTTCAGGCGAGGTTGTAAAAACGTCCCGTGTACATTAAGCCTAATAAAAATCTTTGCATGTTGTAAACCCCTATGCGGAGAGTATGTTTTTGCATTAGATTTTTAATGGTATACAATAAAGTTGTTTTTATGGTCCTCTTTTTATGTCCACAAAGTCCCTTAACCACTTAACGACCGCCGCATGCCATTGTACGTCATCACAATGGCATGTACAGGCACAAGCACGTACATGTACGTGCTTGCCTTCCAGCGGGTGGGGGGTCCGATCGGACCCCCTCCCGCTGGATGCGGCAGTCCGGTTCGCTTCAGGAGCGATCCGGGATGAGGGGATGGCCGTTGGTTTCTGCCCATCCCCTCTCGATCGCTCCTGGCGAATGAGAAGCTTCCTCCCACTGTGTATTGTATACACAGGCAGGGAGGAAGTGATGTCATTCTCCTCGGGGCGGTCTTATTGACCGGACTACGAGGAGAGGACACAGTAAGTCTGCACCAAACACTACACTGACACTAACTAACACACAGGCACACAAACCCCCCCCCCCCCCCGATTTCCCCTAGTTAACCCTTTCACCAGCGATCACCGTATAAGTGTCACTGGTGACGCTGGTTAGCCAGTTAGTTATTTAGGTTCCCTGTCAGGTTTTTATATAGCGCCAGGGACCCCCATAAACTACCTAATAAAAATTTTAACCCCCTGATTGCCCCTAGTTAACCCTTTCACCAGTGATCACCGTATAAGTGTTACGGGTGACTCTGGTTAGTTAGTTTGCTTTTTATAGCATCAGGGCACCCACCATTTATTACCCAATAAAGGTTTAACCCCCTGATCACCCGGCGGGTGATATCAATTAGGTTTTAGGGTCAGGGTCTGCGTCGCCCCAGGCAGCGCTAGGTTAGTGCCAGTACCGCCAACACCCACGCGCAAAGCATAAACCTCCCATAGTGGTATAGAATCTGAACAGATCAATATCTGATCTGATCAGATCTATACTAGCGTCCCCAGCAGTTTAGGGTTCCAAAAAAACGCATTGTTAGTGGGATCAGCCCAGATACCTGCTAGCACCTGCGTTTTGCCCCTCCGCCCAGCCCACCCAAGTGCAGTATCGATCGATCACTGTCACTTACAAAACACTGAACACATAACTACAGCGATCGCAGAGTCAGGCCTGATCCCTGCGATCGTTAACAGTTTTTTTTGGTAGCGTTTTATATATAAATCCGGAAGGCAGTGCTTGGTTTTCGGGGTCCCGTACGTGGCTAGGCTCCCAAAAAGTCCCCCACATGTGGTATCCCCGTACTCGGGAGAAGCAGCAGAATTTATTTTGGGGTGCAATTTGACTTATGCCCATAGCATGTGTGAGCAATATATCATTTAGTGACAACTTTGTGCAAAAAAAAAAAAAATTTAATATTCCCGCAACTTGTGGCAAAATATAAAATATTTCAGTGGGCTCAACATGCTCCTCAGCAATTTCCTTGGGGTGTCTACTTTCCAAAATGGGGTCATTTGGGGAGGGGGGGGGTTGTACAGCCCTGCCATTTTAGCACCTCAAGAAATTAGATAGGCAGTCATAAATTAAAAGCTGTGTAAATTCCAGAAAATGTACTCTGGTTTGTAGACGCTATAACTTTTGCGCAAACCAATAAATATACGCTTATTGACATTTTTTTTTTTTTTACTAAAGACATGTGGCTGAATAAATTTTGCCCTAAATGTATGACTAAAATTGAGTTTATTCGATTTTTCTTATAACAAAAAGTAGAAAATATAATTTTTTCTCAAAATTTTCGGTCTTTTTCCATTTATATCGCAAAAAATAAAAATCACAGAGGCAATCAAATACCATCAAAAGAAAGCTCTATTTGTGGGAAGAAAAGGACGCAAATTTCGTTTGGGTACAACATTTCATGACCGCGCAATTACCAGTTAAAGCAGTGCAGTGCGAAATTGTAAAAAGACCTCTGGTCCTTAGGCTGAAAATTGGTCCAGGGCTAAAGTGGTTAATGTATATTCTGTTCATAGTTGATTTGCTGGGATATATGTATAGCATACACAGCCTGTATTTTTCTCCTGCTATAGTCATTCACAAACTACTGTGTAAGCATGGCCAGTGTGCAGAAGAATTTCAAGATGGGATGTAAACAAATGGCTTTGGCACAGCCACTGTTCAAGGTCAAAATGTTTCTAAGGGAGGGGTGATGATACTTACTTTTTGTAAATGCTAGATGCTTGGCTGTCACTTATCTGATCTAATAGTTTCTATACTTGGTCACTAACTTAGAACAAGCTTACAGATCTGGAAAAAGTCTGAACTTATGGTTAGCATGCTTGTTATCTGTCAAGAACCCAGAAAGTATTGAAATGTATTCAATACATTTGACATCATGTAGGTTTTGGTAAAAAGTCTTGTTTTCAGTGAAAACTATTTTCATTGGTTCTTCTCATAGTCTGGAAAATACTGATTGTCTCCTAAAAATGACTCTAGTAAGTGCATGGGTTTGTAGACAAGGACTTCAGATAATGATTTCCATAGGACACATACACTATATTAACAAAAGTATTGGGATACCTACCTTTACGCACACATGAAATTTAACGGCATCCCAGTCTTAGTCCGTAGGGTTCAATATTGAATTGGCCCACCCATTATGCCTAAGCCCTATCTCTGTACATAGCGCATTCCTGAACCCTACACTCTGTACGTCATGCACTCTTTAATTTTTTTTTTTTTTTTTTTTATATGTTGATGGCAGGTGCAGCTTTGCCTCACCTGCATCCCCTAACTGCACTATACCCACTCCTTAGCTGCTTTTGCATTGCGCTTTGTCTGCTCTTTGCAACCTGACAGAAGCCATTGCAGGAAAGAGCACAGTTTGTTCTATTTTTACAAAGTATGAAAAACTGCACCCTGCGCGTAGCGCTCTCCTGAACCCTGCGCACTCCTGAGCCCTGCGCGTAGCGCACTCCTGAGCCCTGCACTCTGTACGTAGCTTACCCCCAGATACAACCATTAATCTGTATTCACTGTGGCTATTCAATAAAATGAAGACATTTTAAGAGTAACAACCGGAGTGTAGATCATTTTTTTTCTACCAGATACAACCAGCCTTTGTGACACCCCTGCCTTAGGGGGGTATGGACTAAGGCAATAGATAACATTCCCCCTCTAAAACCATGCTGAATGGGTTAAAATGATGCAAATTAGTGTCTAAAGATTTGTAAAAGTAGGAAAAACTGCTCTTTCCTGCAATGGCTTCTGTCAGGTTGCACGGAGCACACAAATTGCGATGCAGAAGCAGCTGAGTGGGTATACTGCATCCCCTGACTGCACGTGAGGCAGAGCCTCACCTGCCATTAAAATAAAAGAATAAAAATAATATAATGAAAAAAGCACTATTGACTTCGAGGGTCGTTGCTTGGTGACCTGGGGTCACAGAGACCCCAAATTTGGGGGGGTAGGTAGCTGGAGTCCTACCCCACCACTGGTCAAATGGAGCTCCTATCATCTTTGATTCTGAATACAGGGCTCCTTACACAGCCTGTCAAAAGCTACATACAGGGCAGCCAGTATAAATACAGTGTGTTTGCAACAGACTGAGTGGATGAGCTCACATTGCCTTTCCTCACTTCTTGTCAGAGGCACTGAGCTCAATGGACAGTTTGGAGCCTTAGACCAATGTTAAAGCACCATTGGCCCAAGCTGTCCAATAAAAATGCTGCAGTGGAGGCTCTCCTCTCACTGCATTGTCTTAAAAGGGTCATGTGTCTAAAAGACGCATGCTCCCTTCCAGTCCAGCCCTCTTAAATACAAGGAAAAATATGGGTTTATGTGCATAAGATTTCCCGTAATCCCATGTTTTTCTCACACAATTAAGAGGGAGAATGATAATCTGCTGCTGCTCAAAAGGTACAACAAGCTAAATCATATATTTATATTATACTTTATGTTATAAGATAATTTATTATTTATCGATTTACTGTGAAGTTACTGGTTTGAAGTTATAACTTCAAACTTCAGTAATTTGTCCATTAATCCACTCTCTTGAGTACAGTTTTTGAAAATTATAGTGAATTGCCTTAAAACTAATATAATAATAATTTGTATATTACTTGCTTATGGTAATTAACCCCTTACCACCCAGGCCAATTCTGACACTTCTCTATTGCATGTAAAAAAACATAATTTATTTTCCTAGAAAATTACTCTGAACCACCAAACTTATATATATATATATATTTATATTTATTAAATGTTTTGGCATTTTCCCACTAAAGTTAGCCAATTTTTTTTACTTTGTATAATGTGAAGGATGTAAATAGATAACCTACATGCCACCCTTTGAAATGGCGCACACTTGTGGAATGGTGCCAAACTTCAGTAGTTAAGAATCTCCATAGACAGCGCTCTAAATTTTTTTTACAGGTTACATGTTTAGAGTTAAGCCTCATACACACGATCGGATTTTCTGTAGACAAAGCGTATGGACTTTTGTCCCAAGGGCGAACAAACGGCGCACAATTGTTGGCCAACAAACGCGAACGTAGTGATGTACTTCGTGGTTTTTCAGCTCTTTAGCGCCACCCTTTGGGCACCTTCTGCTAATGTTGTGTTTGGTGAGCATTGATTCCGAGCATGCGTGTTTGTACTTTGGACTTTTGTCTGACAGACTTGTGTACACCTTATCGGAAAATCCGGCAACAGACATTTTTCGGCTGAAAATTTATAAGCCTGCCATCCAACATTTGTCCACGGAAAAACCAACAACAATTGTCCGATGGAGCGTACAAATGGTCGGGTTTTAGGCCAACAGTCTGTCAATGCACAATTCCCGTCGGAAAATCCGATCGCGTGTACGAGGCTTAACAGAGGAGATCTAGTGCTAGAATTATTGCTCTTGATCTAACATTGGTGACGTATGTAACCTGTGTGTATCTGGCTCTGATACTAGCCAGTGCCTCACCAGCCACTCGCCTCAGCGTCCCTTGTATAGTGCAGTCTCACTTCTTCATTTGAAAGGCAGACACTTTGCATGTGAATTGTTATGCTCTCTTATAGGCCCTCTGCCTGTAGAATGGTGACAAGTGACTTTTAGCTCTTAGTTTACTATGTACATTTGGCTTTCTGTAGCTTACAGCAGAATCAGCTGATTCAGGTATAAGCTCGGTTTTCCTAGTTTCCCTTTTCATAGATCAAATGGGGATTTCCAAATTGATTTGTGCATTATCTCTTCTACATACAAATTTGTTTTTCTTCCATTATTTACAAACATATGCCTTTCTCTTATGGTGTTCAGGTAAAAGGTTTGTGTGTTGTCTGTGATTGCTTTGTGAGTGCTATTTATTAACACAAATCTAGAAATGTATTTTACTTTAAAAGATTAGGTTTCTTTTTTGTTTTTATTTCTTTGTGTTTTTTTTTTTTTGTTTTTCCCTCAAGCAACCTGCATTTTAAGCTCTCAAAAGCAAAATACACTCACAGAAGGCCAATCTATAGCGACTATCTTAAGATTGTAGTTCTTAATAATGAATTTAAGGTTTTGTGTATTCTGATTTTTTGCAGGCATTCTTAGAAATGGCTAATGAAGAGGCAGCTGTCACAATGGTGAACTATTACACCCCTCTCACTCCTCATCTCCGCAGTCAGCCTGTCTACATTCAATATTCCAATCACAGGGAACTGAAGACTGACAATCTGCCTAATCAATCAGTGAGTGCTGCTACTTATCAAAAATCATATAGGATATCCGCTCTAAAACATATAAATTACAAATGAGCAGCCGCATAAGCAATCTGACACAAGATGCAAGTAAATGAATATGAGCAGCGCTAAAAAATTTAACTCAATATTGTGAAAACACAAAAATCAATATAATGATGTAAAACTTATTAGGTGAAAAATGTGTATAAAGAAATCCATACCAAATATATAAATAGTGTCCATAGGAGCCCATACACAAGGGCTTAAAATGAAAAACGTGAAACAAAATCCAAAGAAAACAAAAAATCCACAATTCACATGCTCCACCAGTGTCCCCGCAATTACAATTCGTAGTGCTTCCACCACCAGGTTACACCATGTATTAAAGCCTCTTACCACATCCTGCGGACCATCATATAGTATGGTTAAATGCGTGTGTTGCCTCTCCTTATGAAGGGGAAACACCAAAGCGCCAATCTTGATCCAGTCAGGATTGGTTCATCAGCAAGATGAAAAATAATAATAAAAAAAAATAACAAGTGAAAGGAAAGCAAAGGGAATCGCACTAAGCAAATCCTTGGGCAATAGGTTTAAAAAACTTGCATATAGCAATAAAACAGATACAATTGCCCCCCCAAAAAGCAGCAGATGGTGAAGCGTCATAGCCACGCTTCGTCATCACACACGCTTCTGACCGGTGGAAGAGTCCAGTGTTTGGGAGAGCAATTGTACCAGTTTTTATTGCTATATGCAAGTTTTTTTTTTTTTTTTTTTTTTTTTTTTTTAACCTTCTTACACACCTACACCAATCTGCAGCCGCCTCTAAAGCTTGATGGTACTGAAGCTTACCTGCCCCCCCCCCCCTTTTTTTTTTTCGTTCTGCATATTCCTATAAACTAGAGAGGGATCAGTAGGAGGCTTCTGCAGAAATGTGTAGGCAAGCAGCAGCATTTTTTTTTTCTTCTGTCAGGTTTAAAGGAAACACGTTTTAAAGTAAAATGTCCTGAATATTTGTAGGCTGCTGTTTTTCCCTCTCAAGCAGTTGCTTGCTTGCTGCCATTAGTAGTTTTTGGATCACTGATTTAAAAAATAAATGCCGAAAATGAAGTAAAAATTCCTTACACCTATAATGGTCTAGGCCATGACTTTCAGTGTTCTGAAGCCATTGGGACAGTATGAGAACCAGGCAACTAACATTTTTACAAGCCGTAGCAGCCCACTTGTAGGTTTGTACAGAAAGGAAAAAAATGAAAGTATTACTGCATTATCTAACATGCTGAGGAATTGGGTTCTTGATTCTGGGGTTTGTTTTACTTGTTAGAAGATTTTTTACAGGCTTCAGTATAACACTTGTATAGGGCAAGCAGAGAATGCAATAGCCAAATGATGTACATTGAAGCTTATGGTTCTTTTTAAAATAGTAGAAAAACATTATCACACCACTACCTTCCTTGTTTCGAGTCAGTGGGGTTGATTCGCTTAAAAGAAGCAAATAGAATGTTCACCAAGCTTAGTAAAATGAAGCTGTTCACTTCAATCAACCAATCATGTGCTAGCAAAAAATACTTTTTTAGATTTTCTTTCACATATGACTGGGTATTCTGAGTGAAAACAACTATTCATTTTGTAGCCTTTTTAGTCAATCAAGCTCAGTGTTAAAGTGGGACTTTACCCATAACAACTTGCTTCTTGCTGGAGGCTGCCGTTTTGCTGAAGCCCAGAGTCCCCAAACAGTAGTAAATCATAAAGTGGAACTAAGCAATTCCAGCATTCCAGGAAAGTAACTGTTTTTTTAAACTGTTAAATCAATGGGTTAACTTTACATTTGCTTGTGTCCTTAACCAAACCATCAAATGGCTGGTGTTCTAACTGATCATATGAGCAGCACCATGGCAGTTGCAGTTTAAACAGGAGCAGCATCCTTGGCTTTAAGGCCCCTTTCACAGTGGGGTGGTGCAGACGTCGGCGGTAAAGCGCCGCTATTTTTAGTGGCGCTTTACCCTTGTTTTAGTGGTGGTCTGCGGCCGCTAGTGGGGTGGTTTTAACCCCTACTAGCGGCCGAAAAAGGGTTAAAACCGCCCGCAAAGCGCCACTGCAGCGGGGCTTTGCCGGTGGTATAGGCGCACTGTCCCATTGATTTCAATGGGTAGGAGACGCTCCAAAGATGCGGCTAGCAGGACTTTTTTTTTTTCACCGTCCTGCTAGTGCCCCGCTCCAGTGTGAAAGCCGGAGGGCTTTCACACTGGAGTGAAAGGGGCCAGTTTTTTCAGGCGCTACACAGGCACCGTTTTTAGTGCTGAAAAACGCCCCAGTGTGAAAGGGACCTAAAGCATAGGAGGGTTTAATTCCACTTTAACCACTTCCGGACCGCTGCATGCCAATATACGTCCTAACTTTGAAGAAGGATGTCTTATGGCAGCAGCTAGCTGCCGTAACCCTGGTATCTTCTTTGGCGGGTGCTCTGGTTTCCGATAATATGTGGCGGATTCCACAAGATCACTTTTATTCGTGGGGGGAGAGTCAAAACGTCACTTCCACCCATAGCTCTTAAAAGGCCATTTTTTTTTTTTTTTTTTCAAATGACAATTTTTTTTATTTTTAGTGCATTTTAGTGTAAATATGATATCTGAGGTCCTTTTTTTATTTATTTTTTCTTCACCCCAATCTCATATTTAAGAGGTCCTGTCATGCTTTTTTTCTATTACAAGGGGTGTTTACATTCCTTGTAATAGGAATAAAAGTGACACTTTTTTTTTTTTTTTTTTTAAAGAACAGTGTAAAAATAAAAGGTAAAATAAATAATGGAAAAAAAATATATAAACGTGCCCCGTCCCGCCGAGCTTGCGTGCAGAAGGGAACATATACGTGAGTAGCGCCTACTTATGATAATGGTGTTCAAACCATACATGTGAGGTATTGCAGCGATCGGTAGAGTGAGAGCAAAAAAATTCTAGCCCTAGACCTCCTCTGTAACTCAAAACGTGTAACCTGTAGAATTGTTTTAACCTTGCCTATGGAGATTTTTAAGAGTAAAACTTTGTCGCCATTCCACGAGCAGGCGCAATTTTGAAGCATGACTTGTTGGTTATCAATTTACTCGGCATAATATTTATCTTTCACAATATTAAAAAAAAAAAAAAAAAATGGGAAAACTTTACTCTTGTCTTATTTTTTTCATTCATAATGTATGCTTTTACAAGCAAAAGTGTGCTTGTAAGACTGCTGCGCAAATACAGTGTGCCAAATTATTGCAACAACTGCCATTTTATTCTCTAGGATTTTAGAATAAAATGTATAACGTTTTGGGGTTCTAAGTAATTTTCTAGCAAAAAAAAAGTTTTTAACTTGTAAACAACAAATCTCAGAAAGAGGCCGGTCCTTAAGGCCCCTTTCACACTGGGGTGTCAGCGGTAAAACGCTGCTATTTTTAGTGGCGCTTTACCAATGTTTTTGTGGGGGTTTTCGGCTGAAAAGGGGTTAAAACGACCCGCAAATCGGTGGTTCGGCAGCATTGCCCATTCAGTTCAAGGTGAAGGAGTAGAGTATACACTGCTCTAAAGATACTGCTTGCAGGACTTTTTTTAGCGTCCTGCCAGGCACCACTCCAGTGTGAAAGAGGGCTTTCACACGGGTGAGATGGGAGCGGCTCTTTACAGGCGCTATGCAGGTGCTATTTGTAGCACCTGTAAAGCTCCTCAGTGTGAAAGGGGTCTAAGTGGTTAAGGCTGTCAGCAGATAGGCCTCTACAAATTCTGCAGTGCCCAAAAATGGAGAGCAACTGGGCATATGCAGAGCAGGGTGAGACTGTATTCCTGGATTTTAAACAGTATAGACACTACTTTTTAATGTTTACATAGCTATACCTGCAAAATGGGCCAACCTGAAGTGATCCAACAGGACTTAATTTTCTGACTAAAGTTCCACTTTAAGCTGGCTGTACATTGATTTAAATTTGACTGGTTCAGCAGCGACTGGCCAAATTTCAATCCATGTATGGGATGGCTGGTTGTACACAACTTGATTCATTGATCGACTTGTGTACAACCAGTCTGTTTTTTTTTCCCGAATGATCAATGCCGCCTATACCCAGCACCACTGATCATTGTCTTCTGGCAGCAGGGAAGGCTTCCCTCTGTCAGACTATAGTACTACAGTGGGAGGATGCTCCCTTCCACCTTGAATGTGTGGATTGGGGTGGAAATTGGACCACTTTTTTTTTTTTTTCTGTTCAACTCACTGGTTGAACAAAAAATATTGGTCAATGGGCTGCCTTGGAATGAAGTGACAACATTTTCTAGAATGGATGTGAAATGACCGTGGCATTGTGTAGCTCTAGGGAAAGTGTCTATTATTTAGGATCACATTGTTTATAGAGCAGAAAATTCTTGGCAATGCGACTTGAGCCTATATTTTGTATGGGCTCAAATCACACTGCATAGGTATCGGTACTCTGTTGTCGGTGAGTACTTGATCGAAAGTATCAGTACTTGTATTTTCTGATAGAAATCCAGTGTTTGTGCAACTCTATATACATATATTTGAGTAGATGTACATGTATACATTTGTATGTGTATACATATGTTTTTGGTATCAGAGCATTTTCACAAGTGTTCGTGAAAACACTCGGTATCTGTGCATCCCTATATGTATGGTTTCAAATTTAATCTTCTGACATTTTCCATTTGTGTAACCTTGCATTACTTTGCATTATTCCTGATTGCTTTCCTTTTCTTTAGCTTAACCAAGAGGAGTGCTTGAATCTAAATTTAAAGATAAATGAAACTTTCGATGTTCAGATTTATTTATTTATTTTTTGTTGCTTGAGGCAAATTGTACTCGGAAAGGGGTATCAAGCAACGGAAGAAGCCTCTGGTATAATAAGCAGAGTTAATGTCATCTTAAGCTTCGGTATTTAATGAGTGGAGTCTACAAAGAGGTTTCATGGAGCATTGTGTTAGTGTTGGCGATAACATACTTAACCATTCACTGCAGATGTTAACTTTCAATTATGCAAAATTGGATGAATCTTCTCTGCATGGTTAAGGAAATCATGCACAGTAGATCCATCTTTGCAAATTACCATTTTTGGAATTGAAATGCATCAGGCACTTTTCTACTGTCTATGGGTTAGTAGCTTGAAGGTTGGATGCCGCCTTTACAAGCCCATTGAAAGTCTTCAATGATCCAGGCTTTGCGCAAGGCTCAGTTAAATGGTGAAAGCCCAAGATTTGAAAAACATGGGCATAACCAGTTTCCAGGTAATAAGCTGAGAAGCTTTGGGGGAGCTAATTTGGCAAGAGTAAGGAAATACCAAATGGTTTGCATCTTCTTGTGTTTTTTTTTTTAAATTTACAATTCCAATCAGAACCTCTTTGCCATAACATCTTTAAAAAATGTGGAATGTTGTGCTACTTTACAATTAAAATGGTGCATTTATAACTGGTTTATTTTTTTAATTTTTTCAGCGAGCTCAGGCTGCCTTGCACGCTGTGAATGCCATTCAATCTGGGGGTCTGGCACTCACAGGTGGCCCTACTGGTGAAAGCTTGATGTTGTCTGGACAGAGTCCTGTCCTCAGAATAATTGTGGAAAACCTGTTCTACCCTGTCACTCTGGAAGTTCTCCATCAGGTATGGGGTAATTGAGAAAAAAAGAAAAGTACTCACAAAGTTTTATGAAGATAGAATTTGCTATGTTCTGTGAAATATTTGCAAATGTACTGTAAGGCTTTATGTAAACAAGCAGATACCACTCTTGAATGGCAGTATTGGATCTTTCATCATTGCTCAGGTAGCTTGAGCCTTTCATGATTTTGCTCTCCTGCTGGGGTGACTTGAAAAGCTACTACTTTACTGCTTAATGGATCATTTTTAAAAATCTATCCTTTTTTTTTTTTTTTTTTTTTTTTATCTATCGTAATTTTTTTATTTTATTTTTTACAGTAGTGTCCTCTATAGGGTACAATATAGGGCAAAGTACAGGATGGGAAGGTTGAACCTCATAGCTAGGGTTAGAAAGTACCTAGTAACATATAACAAATACTAAAGAATAAAACTGATATTCTTTAATGGAGAAAAATAAGATAAATTAGTTGCAGGAATTTTCTAGCATGTTGCAGAATTCAGGGTGATAAGCTTTGTCAGTCCTTGTTTTTAAGCCATTCTCAGATAAGTTGGTGTTTTGCAGGTCTTTGTATGTGCACAACCGAAGTATGAACTCTGTCACTTCCTGCAAAATCAGAATTGGAGAAGTAAAGTTGGTTATTTCAAGACTGCCTTTGTTCTTGGATTCCTTTAAATCGCTGCTTAGTTGGCAGTGGGAAGGGATGGTTTGTAGTGATAATCCTAAAATAAAGAAAAGTTTGGGGTCTAATAGATTGACTTGTTTAATTTCCCTCCAATCCAACCTTTTTATAGGACCTGTGTCAGCTGGCTCTGATAGGCAATTGTAGCTTAATTTTGATATCCGTTTGAGATCATTTGGAATTAATTGTATGTGCAGTTGACCTGCAATTAGCTGTTTTTTGCATTTCTGTAAACTTGTATGGAAAGAGAAGAATTTCTGACCCCAACAGTGCTGCAGTTGTAACTTTCTGCACTTGCATATACTGTAGGTTATGTGTATCCTAGGGTGCAGCCTGTTTTATTCTTACAGTTATCTTTGCTGGCTTTTGGGACACCATTCTAACTGATCGTTTTAGGGAATCCAAAATGAGTTGTACAAAATTGTGTGGTACTCCATCATCATCAGCAGAATTGCTGTGAGATCATAAGCAGTACATTTTAGATACTGAAAATATATTAGGTGTGGTTATATTTCCTAAGATGTGTTAATCACAATAAAACACATGGTGCTGGTGTGTCATTATGATGTATACTTTCCTCCATGAACTGACTAAATGCCTCTGACTGAACAAACTGGTTATAAAGTATTAGGTTATTTTAAAAGCAGCCAACCATTTATTTCTGAAGGTTACTTTGAAGCAGAGTTCCACCCAAAAATGAAACTTCTGCTTATCTGGGTCCTCCCACCCTCCGGTGTCACATTTAGCATCTTTTGGGGGAGGGGAGGATCAGATACCTGTCTAATTCAGGTATTTAAAAAAAATTCAAAGATATCTGCGCTTAGGAGAAACGAACTGCAGCCTCCCTCTAGGACCCCACCGAAGTGAAGCTAAAATATAATATGCAAACACAGGGAAAATGGCGATGTTCGCAAAAAATACACCTACACTCCATACGCTCGGTGCACACAAAAAAATGTAATCGGCCCACAACTATGTGTAAAGGTAATATCTCTAGAATTAAAGTGCTAGTGCATAATCTAAAAAAATCAAAAAGCAGATCAAGTGCAAAAAAGGATATAAAAAACGATGGTATGTGAATGGCAAAACTCAATTAAACCAATACGTCGTCCTACATTGCACAGAAATTCATGGACTATATAAATAAAAATAAGTGCCTAAAATTACTAAAAATGACGGTAAACTTCCACCCACAAATATAATGCTAGTGCAAATGAGATAATGAAACTATTCAGAATAAAGTGTCCACAAATATGTGAAAGTCCAAATATTAAAAAAGAAAAATATAAAAAAAATGTAAAATATATATAAAAAAAGATACCAAAAATATAAATAAATGTCTTCCAACCATAGTCCGCAAGTGAAAAATGTGCAAAAACAGCAAGGAAAAAAAAATGACTTTTCAGTGCTCCCCTACTTCTTCAGCTCTTCCCTCTTGCGTATGCACTCACCAGAGCGCCTCACCCCAGATGGGATAACAGGTTTACATAATAGTAATTCCGTAGCCGGTGTTCCTCCAATATGGATATCTACAGGGTCAGATGTAAATAGGACCTCCAATCGTTGTATCTCTCCACAAACAAAGAAGTGTCAGCAGCAGATGATCCTTCCTCCCATTAGTATGTCAGCTACGATTAACTGCTATCAACAGGTGGCCTGGAGCAGACCAAAAAAGAAGAAACTTTCATTATCTCATTTGCACTTTATCATTATATTTGTGGGTGGAAGTTTACAGTAATTTTTTGTAATTTTAAGGCACTTTTTATTTATATAGTCCATGAATTTCTGTGCACTGTAGGAAGACTTATTTATTTATATAGTAGTTGATTTAATTGATTTTTGCCATTCACATACCATCTTTTTTTTATATCCTTTTTTGCACTTGATCTGCTTTTTGATTTTTTTTTTTTTTTTTTAGATTACCCACTAGAACTTTAGTTATAGAGATATTACCTTTACACATAGTTGTGGCTGATTAAATATTTTTGTGTGCACAGAGTGTATGGAGTGTAGGTGTATTTTTTGCAAACATCGCCATTTTCCCTGTGTTTGCATATTATAATACAGGTATTTGCTCCTACTTCCGGCAATAGATATCTGCAGTGATCTGCACCATGTCCAGCCCCTCCACCGTGTCGCGCCCCCCGCTGTCTTCTAGGAGTAGGAGACACACAGGTCCCAGAAGACAGCGGGGACCAATCAGGACACAGTGTGACTTGCGCATACACAGTCGGGGACCAGGCTGTGCTGCTACAAGGCTTCACTTCCTGATTCCCTTACTGAAGATGCTGGTGCCTCCCCCCAGGAGCCAAGGGATGGGTCGACTTCTGGTGAGTACATCACGGGCACCCTGGACAGGTAAGTGTCCTTATTTTAAAAGTCAGCAGCTTCAGTATTCAGTATCTGCTGACTTTTTATTTATTTATTTTTTTTCGGCGGAACTCCGCTTTAAGTCCCTGACCAGGAAAAGTATGCTGATTTC